>NW_017567112.1:1454036-1648579 GCF_001661255.1 Hansenula anomala
TGACTTTTGACTTTATTAAGAAGGTTGCTCTATAAGGAAAGAAAGAAGGATAGAGCTATAAAATTGAGCTATTGATTAATATTGGAAATTTATTTGGAACAGTGTTATATTGGAATTATTATATTGAAAGTTGAAGTGTAAAAGTGTATAAGATTTTAGAATAAAGTAACTTTACCATTAAAAAAAAATTTTTGCTCATTTTCATCATTAACAGCCCATTTTTTACCAGTTTGATACGATATTAATGTTGTAAACTGGGTTAAGTTTCTATAGTAGCCATTTGGAAGAGTTTTATTGAACGGGCGTTGAGATATTTGGTTTTAAATGGGGGTTCTACTGGTTTGCAAATATACCGCGAATGGATAATGTATTTAATAGCCAAATAAACAATAACTAGAAAATTTCTCCACCAAACAGTATCAATTCTATCCGGTTAGCTAATCAAATGATATTGGAAAGCTCATTCAAAATTTAACATAGCCCTTACCTAAAACATATGTGGCTTCAACTGGAATATCTTCGTTTGAGTTTTCAGCAAGATCAAAGTAAAATTCAGCTGCAGCTTCAGCACTCAAGTTTTGGAAAGCTGGTGTACCTTGAGCAGTTCTCTCATCAGCATAATAGAATCTGTAGCCTTTTGAGCCAACCAACTTATCAGCAATTGAAAGAGTTGCGAAAGTAGCACTTTTGCCAATACCTAGGGTTGTTAACAGTGGCATAGGAACTAGATTTTGCATGTTTCCTGTAAAGATGAAAGCTTTTGGTTTATCAGTGGATGTAATTTTATCAAAGGATTTGATTGATTCTTGGACTGATAAAAAGACACTACTAACATTGATATTTTGATCAGTGTTAAATTCTTCACCTGTGACTGAAAGGAATTCATCAACAGTTTTGGTCAATTTGGTGTTAGCAGCAGCATTATAGACAATAACTCTTGGTTCACCAAATAATTCCCTAGTTTTAGCAAAAACAGCTGGAACAAGGTCAAGGTTTTTCAAGTCACCTTGGAAATGGAAGTGAGTACCAGGAAATTCATCAATTTTGAAATCTTTTCTTGAAACAGTAACAACTTTGTAATTGTTGGATAGAAGTTTTCTGGCAACTGCATTTCCAACTCTGGCACCGGCACCAAAGACAATAGCAATATCTGAGGACATTATGAAGTTCGAATTTGGAACGCTTGAAGTTTGACTAAGCTTTAATGATATTCTTGATCAATGATATACACAAGAAAACAGCACTTGATTCAAAATTTCAAGAGGTGACTTCTCTGGACTTATATAGTCTTGAAGCTGTATAGAGCAGCTGTTCATTTCATTTCTACTCATTTTGATGATGTTTCGGTGGCTGCGTACCAATTTAGCCTTCCGAAGTTTCTGACAAAGATTATCAATTGCCTATTGTTAGGGAAAAATATCGACGCTTAGTCAGTGGCTTACAAAAAACCCGTATCGGCCGAGTTCAAAAATCAACATCCGCAAAAGTAAGTACAGTAATAAAACCGTGTCCATCAATACTAGAAGTTAGTAACCATTAGTGAACTGTTCTATGGACCTAAGGGTTTTGTAGAGATAGTGTTTTGACTTTGTAGAATTAGTAGGAGTAGTTATTTCATAGCAGCTTATTGTCCGAACAATTCAATGAATACTTATAGGAGATTAAGCATATGAATGAGTAAACATTGTGTAATTTTTCCTGAAACAATTGATTCTCTACCTAACACGAACATTAGCCATTTCAACCTGTTCTGAATCCTTTCAACTTTCAATCCCTTTGAAATGGGTTCACTTATTGTGCTTCTTCGCCATAACCGTTTCGAAATGGCAGAATTCGCGAACAGGAAAAGAAATTTTTACCCTGTTTGAAAAAATCTAAATTTTTTTTTAGTATAAGCTCATCTCTTAAAATTAAAAGAGTTCTTTCCTTGAAAAGTTGATAATAAAGACTATAAACCATGTTGCACGTTACTAGAGCAGGAGATATCTCAGTGTATCAAGTTTCCGGTGCAAATGTTTCAAGATCATTACCAGACTGGATTGCTAAAAAGCGTAAAAGATCTTTAAAGAATGATTTAGATTATCAAAATAGAATTGAATTAGTTCAAGATTTTGAATTTAGTGAAGCTTCAAATAAGATCAAAGTTTCTCCAGATGGTAATTTCATCATGGCTACTGGTACTTATAAACCTCAAATCCATGTTTACGATCTTGAGAATAGTTCGTTGAAATTTGCTAGACATACTGATACAGAAAATGTTGATTTTGAAATATTATCAAATGATTGGACCAAGTCTGTTCATTTGCAAAATGATAGAAGCATAGAATTCCAAAATAAAGGTGGGATGCATTATAAAACAAGGATACCAAAATTTGGTAGAAATTTAGCATACAATTCAGTCAACTGTGATTTATACATTTCTGCAAGTGGGAATGAATTATACAGATTAAATTTGGATCAAGGAAGATATTTGAATCCATTTGTATTGGATATAGATCCAGAAAAGGGGTCAGGTGCAAACCACGTTAGTTTCAATAATGTTAATGGTCTAATATCAGTAGGGTTAGAAGATGGAACTGTTGAATTTTGGGATTCAAGAGCAAAATCAAAGATTGCCAAATTATCATTACCTTCATCAAACGCACTTACTAATAACTTCCAAATAACAACTACAGCTTTCAAAAATGATGGGTTAGGCTTTGCATGCGGTACCTCAAATGGTTATTCTTATCTATATGATTTAAGAAGTTCAATCCCAACATTAGTTAAAGATCAAGGTTATGGATTTGATATCAAAAAAATCACATATCTTAATGAAAATCAATTCTTAGCAACAGATAAAAGAATTGCTAAAATTTATAATGTTAATGATGGTAAAGTTTATGCTTCAATGGAACCAAGTGTTGATATTAATGATATTGATTATATTCCAGATTCTGGTATGTTTGTCACAGCTAATGAAGGTATTCAAATGCACATGTATTATATACCGAACTTGGGACCAGCTCCAAAATGGTGTTCATACTTGGATAATTTCACAGAAGAATTGGAACAAAAACCAACAGATTCAATTTATTCAAATTACAGATTCATCACAAAGGAAGATGTTTCAAAATTAAATATTGCCCATTTAGTTGGTACAAAGGTTTTAAGAAGTTATATGCATGGGTTCTTTATCAATACTGAACTTTATGATAAGGTTAATTTGATTGCTAATCCTAATTCATACAAGGATGAAAGAGAAAGAGAAATTAGAAAAAGAATCGAGAAAGAAAGAGAATCAAGAATTAGAACAACTGGTGCTGTTAAAAAGACTAAAGTTAAAGTTAATAAAGATTTGGTTGATAAATTAACCAAGAAATCTGGTTCTAAAGCTACAGAAGGTATTGTTAATGATGATCGTTTCAAAGAAATGTTTGAAGATCCAGAATTCCAAGTTAATAAAGAATCCTTTGAATATAAACAACTTAACCCTGTGGAGTCTACTACTGATTCTACTACTTCAAAACGTTCTAGAGCCTTAACAGCTGCTGAAGAATCAGATGAAGAAAGAATCAACGGTGGTGATAGTGATTCTGAAAAATCTGAAAGTGAAGAAAGTGAATCTGAAAGTGAATCAGAATCAGAAGATGAAGATGAAGAACAATTAGATAAACTACAACAATTAAAGATCAAGAAACAACTGGAAGCAGTAAAGAGAAAGAAGGAAGCTAGAGATAAATCCGATAAATTCTTGAATGAAATGAGAACTTATGCAACTGATAATAATTCAAATGCTGAAAAGAATCAAGTTTCATTCGATAAACAATTGGCAAAATTGAGAAATAAGGAAGAGAGAGAAAATTTTGTCAAGAAGAATGAAGTTCTACATAGACATGCTAGAGGTGAAGCTGAATTAACTTTTATCCCAAAGAAATCTGAAAAGAAGAAGGTTTCATTTAGACGTGAAAGTGATGATGAGAATGGTGATGGTGAATCTAAACATGGTAGAACCAGACAAAGATTTGAAGGTCGTAGAAGGGCCAGTAAAAATGCATTCCGTGGTATGTGATTTAGGGATATATTATATACAACATTTAATTTCTGTATTTACATGTATTATCGTCTATTTACACTCTAAAAACCTTCTTTTTCACCGAGAACACTAGCAATTGCAACTTCAGTTGTTGATAATAAACTGGTGACACCAGAGGCATTAACCAATGCACCTTTAATTGTACTAAATGGATCAATAATACCGGCTTCGTACAGATCAACCAATTCACCAGTTTGTGCATTAATACCATAGCTGAAGGCTTTACCTTCAAGTTTACCTTTCAATTGATCACCTTCAAGACCTGAATTTGAAAGAATTTTATTGAATGGAGAAGCTAGAGATTTTTTCACGATATCAATACCTCTTTTGGTATCAAAAGAAACATTACCAAAATCAGCATTATTTAATTCAACACTTGCTTTTAATAAGGCAACACCACCACCTGGTAAGAATCCACTTCTTAGAGCAGCTTTGGTTGAGCTTAAAGCATCATCTAATCTATCTTTTTTCTCTTTAACTTCAAAATGAGTAGCACCACCTGGTTTAATAATGGCTGCTCCACCTTTCAATTTAGATAATCTTTTTTGTAATTGTTCAGAGTCTGAAAATGATGTTGCAGGATCATTCAATTTTGTTTCAATTAGTTCAATACGTTCATCAATTTTGGACTTTTCTCCTTTACCATCAATGATTATGGTTTCCTTTGGAGAAATGACAATTGAACCTGCAGAACCGAAAACTTCTTTTGTAGCAGTGCTTGCAACATCACCAGTTTCTGGATCCAAGATCTTTGAACCAGTTGCAGCTTCCAAGTCTTGGAAATATTGAGCTCTATGTTCACCATAACCTGGTGCTTTCACTGCAACAACTTCAACTTGACCTCTCAATTTGTTCAAGATTGAAATGGCAAGAGCATCACCTGTTAAACCTTCAGCTATTATTAACAATGGGCGTTTTGATCTTTGAGCATGATTTAGAGGTGGCAAGATATCTTGAGAGTTTTTCAATTCACCTTTATATAACAAGATCAATGGGTTTTCATATTCAACTTTGGAACTTGGTTTTGAAACATCACCAAATTGAGGATTTATAAAACCTTGATCAAATCTTAAACCTTTTGAAACAACCAAGTCATTTTCAAGCTTGTTTCCGTTTTCGATAGTAACAATACCGTCTTTCCCAACTTGTTCAATAGCTTCTGCGATCAAACCACCAAGTTCTTCATCACCATTTGAAGAAACAACTGCAATCTGTTTCATTTGAGTACTCGATGTAATGCTTTGCTTTTGAGATTCTAGATATTCAATAACTTTATTGATAGCTAGTTGAACACCATTTCTAATTTCAGTTGGATTAGCACCAACACTAACATGTCTTAGAGAACTATTCAAAATATTATAAGCTAAAACAGTTGAAGTTGTTGTACCATCTCCAGATTCAAGATTTGATTTATTTGTAACATCTTTAATCAGTTGGCAACCCATATTTTCAAATCTATTGTTGAAAGTCAATTCCTGAGCAATTGAATAACCATCTTTAGTGATCTTTGGGAAATTATATTTCTGTTCCATCAAGACATTACGACCTTTTGGACCTAATGTTACTGAAACTGCATTGTAGACTTTTTCAGCACCTCTTAAAACTGCGATTCTTGCGCTGTTTGAGAACTTCAAATCCTTGTGGATTGTCTTGATACCTCTTCTGCCAAGTGCTGCTGATGATTTTTGGAAACGTAGCATCTCTTGAACTGGTTAGATCTTTGATTGATGATGGTTTTCTTCAAAGGATTCAAATCATTTTCTAATGTTTTCTATGGAGATTCGAAAAATTGTTGCCGGAACCGATGACTTTTTTTTCCCGTTTTTGATTTTTTCGCAATTTTCAGAAAATTTGGCACTAAATTGAAACCACAAAAACGAATTTTATGTAGAGATTTCTTCAAAATGATGCCTTTTTTTGCTGATTCTGATTGATTTTCTTTGTTTGAAGCAATTGGATTTGGTGTCGTGACGCAATGGAGCTGTCCAATTGGGGATGTTTTGTGCACTTTATTGCGTTTGTGCTGGTTTTCCAATGGATTTAGTTCTAAAAGATAACTATCATTCCAATGGCAGAGATTAAGATGGCCTTGTCCTAAGGGCTGGCTGGACAAGAATGTGTCCATGCTAGTAGTATAACAGGGTGTATATGTATGTATTGTTTGTGTAGGATATGTAGTTATACCTTGCATTATTGGGTATGGATACTTAATTGGGTATTTTTAATTGGGCAATATCATCGCAAATGGAACCAAAGTTTAACACTTGATTCACCAATTCAGATTGATGAATATTTAGTTACAATATTGTAGTATCCAGTCTATCAGTGTAAGAACTCCTCTATTTACTTGAATTGAATCCTCAATATTTGAATTCCATAGGTTTCGCGAATCGAAAGAAAAGTGCCAAAAGGCAATATGCTTCCAAACGTCAACAAACCACTTCAAGACCATCAAAGGCTATTCAAACAATGGTCTCCAAGCTAAGTTTCAAAGGTGATAAACCTAAAAGAAAGAAAGTAGTCAAAAGAATACCAAAGCCAACTTCATCAAAACCGGAAATTGATCCAGCACTAATAGAATCAAGCTGGACATCTGCAACAACATTTTCAGATATCAATGGTCCAGTTCTAATAACCACTTATGAAAGATCTCAAGGCTATGAGCATTTGAATCAACAGCCATTAGTGCTAACACCAGATATGCTGGGTGCTATCCATCCTAAAAAGGAACTTCATGTTGTTGATTCTTCACAAACTGTGAATTTTGAAAATGATGATATAAACCCTCTTGGGTTCCATGCTGCAATTCATAGAACAGAACCTGGTGATATTCAACAAGTTTTCATTTCAGTCTCTGTATCATTTGCCACTTCTGGAAGTAATGATGTCAACCCTAATAGAACCAAATTAGCATTTAAGACTCCCTCTGACAAATTCCTTTCGTTGACTGGAGATGGTGATATTGATTGTAAAAGTGAAGCAATTGGTCCTTATCAAATCTTTGAGATAGAAAGAGTAGCTATAAAAGATGAAGGTGTCTGGTTTAGAATATGGAATGGCCAGAAAAGATTAGTATTGACCAAAGTTGAAGATAAATTAAAATTTGAATTTAAAGAAGATTCACAAAATGATGAAACTGATTTATTTGTGATTAGAGTACAAGCTAAAAACTCAGCTACTGGTAAAAGACTCTTGAGAGAACATAAAGAGTCTAAAACATTAGGTTCAGATTCTATTGGTGGTTCCATAAGGAATGCTTTAGATTCATTACAAAAAAGCGGAATTGAAATATCACAAACTACAATTAAAAGATTAAGAGATGCAGCAATTAAGGGTAAACTGAATGAACAATTAATAATAGAAAGACAAAAAAGTAAATCAGATTCAAGATGTTAGGTCAAATCATAAAATCTATCTTTTTGACCATTAAAGGCTTCAGCTTGAAGATTTAAAGTACTTGATGATTCTGAATCAAACCCAAATCTTGGATATAAAGTTTTACCTGATTTTGATAAAGATGATTGATTGAATAAAGGTTGAATACCATCACAAATCAATGAAATACCATTAATTTCTTCATCATTTGGTAGAATAACATCTGCAAATTCTTTAGTTGGTTGAATAAATTCATTGAATTCAGGCCTAGCTCTATTCACGTAGTTGTCTAAAAGATCTTCTAATTTGGTTTCACCATTTAGTGTTTCTGCTGTTACTGATATTGAAAAGTTAGTAAAAGGAAAACACAGGTTTAAACATAAAACTCACTCCATCTAGTCAGTCTTGTATCAGCATCACAATCTATGAACAATTTCATGGATGCAATGTTTCTTAACCTTCTATCATATAAAGAATATAACCCAGGAACTAGTATAAGTTTCTTGATATCTGATTTTTTTTCAAAAAGTTCAATTTCATTTAATAATTTTGAGCAATCAAACCTCGTTGGACCATATGGAATTTCGGGTTGATCCTTAATATAAACATCTAGATCAAATATTTCTATTTCGATATTTGCATTTAAATTTTCTAAAAAATTTGACTTTATTCTTTCACAAACTGTTTTCTATGGACATGAGTTAGGACATTTGATACAACATGATTCAAAAAAACACTCACTTTCCCAGCAGCATGACCACCACCAACTAGGATAACGACTGTATTATTCTCTTCTGACATCTTTTCCCAATAGAAATATCTCTTTTAAAGGTTTAAAAATTGTAAAGTTTACTACTCAAAAAAATCACGTATAAAAATATCATAGAAATGGTAGGAGCCACAAAATAAAAATCTGCCCAAACCGATTTATTTTTCCTCAGGTAAAAAAAAAAGATGTCAAAAAAAGTATTTAGATTGTAATATTCTAAAACTTTATTGTATAATTGCAACCAGGAAATAATGGAATTCGATAAAGAAAGAGACGCAGAATTAGAATTCAAAACATCCAAAAATGTCCAAGTCGTTTCTTCATTCGAAGAAATGAACCTAAAGGATGATTTATTAAAAGGTATATATGGATATGGGTTTGAAGCACCATCAGCCATTCAATCAAGAGCTATTATGCAAATCATAAGTGGGAGAGATACAATTGCTCAAGCGCAATCAGGGACTGGTAAAACTGCCACTTTCTCAATAGGGATGTTGGAGGTTGTTGATTCTAAAAACCGTGAAACTCAAGCTTTGGTATTAAGTCCTACAAGAGAATTAGCTATTCAAATTCAAAATGTTATTAAAGCTTTGGGTGATTATATGAATATTCAATGTCATGCTTGTATTGGTGGTACTAATGTCGGTGGTGATATTAAAGCCTTGGCTAAAGGTCAACATATCGTTAGTGGTACACCTGGTAGAGTATTGGATGTTATTAAAAGAAGAAATTTAAATACAAGAAATGTTAAAATGTTGATTTTAGATGAAGCTGATGAATTATTAAGTAAAGGTTTTAAAGAACAGATATATGATATTTATAGACAATTACCTGCTGGAACTCAAGTTGTTGTGGTGAGTGCAACTTTACCAAGAGACGTTTTAGATATGACTTCAAAATTTACTACGGATCCTGTAAAGATCTTGGTTAAAAGAGATGAATTAACATTGGAAGGTATTAAACAATATTTCATTGCTGTGGAAAAAGAAGATTGGAAATTTGATACATTATGTGATTTATATGATTCATTAACAATCACTCAAGCTGTTATATTTTGTAATACTAAAAAAAAAGTTGATTGGTTATCTGAAAAGATGAAGGAATCAAACTTCACAGTGGTGGCAATGCATGGTGATATGAAACAAGATGAAAGAGATCAAATCATGAATGATTTTAGATTGGGTAATTCAAGAGTTTTAATATCCACTGATGTTTGGGCAAGAGGTATTGATGTTCAACAAGTTTCATTAGTTATCAATTATGATTTACCAATTGACCGTGAGAATTATATTCATAGAATTGGTAGATCTGGTAGATTTGGTAGAAAAGGTGTTGCCATCAATTTTGTCACAACTGAAGATGTTCAACCATTACATGATATTGAACAATATTATAGTACCCAAATTGATGAAATGCCTGTGAATATCAATGAAATGATGTGATGTGTTTAGTTTTTATATTATCATAAAAGTGATTCTAATTGTTGACTTCTAACTCTGTAAAGATCAACCAATTGTTTAATGTAGTTTAAATTTTTATCAGGTTTTAAGATATCAAATTTTTTCAATTCAGACCTTGTTGTATTTATAGAGATTGTTTTAGTCATATCTCTATCTTTAAGTGAAACATCAGTTATTTGTAAATCAGGAGTTAATGATTTAAAACTTTCAACTTGTTCACCTTTTGAATCTAGTTCAAGTACAATTGCCTCTTCATTCTCCTCAATAACATTCTCTAAATCATAATATTCAGGGTCATCTTGGAACACATATTTTATTTCTGGATAATAGTTTTTAGAAGATGATAAAACATTACCAGATGATGATGAATTACTTGCATTTATATGAGAATCTGAATTGTTTTGTAAAAGTGATGAATTTCTTCTAGCGTTTGTAAAACTTTGTTGATTGACTTCAGATTGATCCTGGACAATGACAAAATAAGGAATAGATGATTTTTTCCAGTGTTGGGCCATGATTTCTTTGAGTTTCCAGCGTTTTAATATTAGTTAAAATCATGAAGTTTCAAATTGAAAACAAAACGAGTTCGCGAATTTCGCGAATTTTTGCTTCTGACTCTGGAACTGGCCCATTTTAGTTGACTCTGTTTTCTTGATACCAATCAATGGGGATTTAAATAAACTCAAAAGGGCTGAAAATTCCTTTTCTTCTTCTTTTTGAACAATTCAATTGGATCCAATTTATTCATTTATTCATAGCCATGTTGAGAAGAGCCTACTCCACTGCTGCTGCCTCGTCTAGTCTGTTAAAGACCCCCTTGTACGATCTCCATGTCAAATTAGGTGCAGATATCGTTGATTTTGCAGGTTATGCCATGCCTGTTTTATACAAGGGTCAAACTCATATCGAATCACATAACTGGGTCAGATCCCATGCTGGGTTATTCGATGTCAGTCATATGCTACAACAAAACCTAAGTGGTGATGATGTTATCCCATTCTTGGATAAGATAACCCCTTCAGATTTCAAAAGTTTGAAGCCATGGACTAATCAATTGAGTGTTTTATTGAATAATGAAGGTGGGATTGTTGATGATACCATTATTACAAAACATGACGATGATAAACATTTCTATATTGTTACTAATGCCGGTACTAGAGAAGGTGATTTGGCTTTTTTCAAAGAAGAAGCAAAGGCATTTGATGTTAAATTTGATATAATCGATAATACTTTAGTTGCTTTACAAGGTCCAGCAGCTGCTAAAGTTTTACAACATTTCACAAATGAAGATTTGAGCAAGATCTATTTTGGTAATTCCAAATTTATAAAGATTCCAGGTTTCAACAATGAAGAGATCCATTTAGCAAGAGGTGGTTATACAGGTGAAGATGGGTTTGAATTATCAATTCCAAACAAGATTTCTGTTGACTTCACACAAGAATTATTGGGTAATGAAGAAGTTAAACCAATTGGATTAGCTGCTAGAGATTCTTTAAGATTAGAAGCTGGTATGTGTTTATATGGACATGATTTGAATGATAAAATCACTCCTGTTGAAGGTTCACTTTCATGGGTCATTGCTAAGAACAGAAGAGATCCAAATGTTTCTAAATTCAATGGTTCTTCCAAAATATTGGCCCAATTGGCTGATCGTTCATTAGTTAAACAACAAAGAATTGGATTCACATCTAAAGGACCAGCTGCTAGAGAAGGAGCTGAAATCTTCAGTGCCGAAGAACCTGAAAAGAAGATCGGTATTGTCACTTCTGGTAGTCCAAGTCCTTCATTACCAGGTAGAGTCAATATTGGACAAGCTTATATCGATAGAGGTTATCATAAATCAGGTACACCAATATTGATCCAAATCAGAAACAAGAAAAAAGAGGCCACAGTGTCCAAACAGCCATTTGTTGCTCCAAAGTATTACAGAGCATAAAACACATGATTTAAACTAAAAATATACAATTTAATTTATTCAATTTTATGTAAATTCCATCAAATCTCTATTATGGTGTTGCCCCTAGCACAGTATTTATCTGGTTCGGCCACACGTTTTTTTCAATTGGCCCAAAAAAAAATTGAAGTTTTCGAATTGACGAAAAACCCCCTTGAAAAAAACAGTGAAAGGAAACATTTCAACAACTGTGATCAGAAACAGAAAACAGTATCGTTGAAAGTATCAAAGATGTTCTCAAGAATCGGTTCCAATGCTGCTCGTTCAGCTACCCGTCAAGCTAGGTATGTTTTTGTGAAATCGTGTTTTTTTTGGCGTTGCTGTTGAAGGGAAAGAGGGTGGTTTAATAAGAACCAAAAGAGTGAATGTCAATGGAACGGATAAAAAGTTTCTCAATTGATTCGATTCGAGTTCAATTGGTTGAATATAGACCTCTTTTGATACGCATTTTTCCTTCAAGCTTTTTATAATGAATGTTTAAATACTAACTATTTCTTAGAAACTATGCCACTTTACGTGATATTGAAACTCGTTTAAAATCAATTAAAAACATTGAAAAAATTACAAACACCATGAAAATTGTTGCTTCAACTAGATTGTCAAAAGCTGAACGTGCCAAAAACACTGCTAGAGTTTATGATCAAGCTGATAGAGAAGTTTACAAAAATGCTGAAACTGCAGCCATTGAATCTGAAGAAGCTAGAAGTTTATTAATTGTTGTTTCATCTGATAAAGGTTTATGTGGTTCCATCCACTCTTCAATCGCCAAGGCTGCTAGAAAGAGAATTGCTGAATTAGATGGTAAAGTTGATGTCATTGCCGTTGGTGATAAAGTTAGAACTCAATTAAACAGAACTCATCCAGATAACTTAGTCTTAGCTTTCAATGGTATTGGTAAAGAACCACCAACTTTCACTGAATCTGCTTTAATCTCTGATGAAATCTTCAAATTGAACAAACAATACTCATCTTATGAAATTTTCTACAACAGATTTGTCTCAGGTGTTTCATTCGAACCAACCATTAAACCATTATATGATCCAGCTTCAATTGAACAATCACCAGCTTTATCTCAATATGAAATTGACCAAGATGCTAAAGTCCCAGAAACTTTATCTGAATTCTCATTAGCCAATGCTATTTACACTTCATTAGCTGATGGTTATGCTTCTGAAGTTTCAGCAAGAAGAAACGCTATGGATAACGCTTCCAAGAACGCTGGTGATATGATCACTAGATACTCTATCTTATATAACAGAACCAGACAAGCTGTCATTACCAATGAATTGGTTGATATTATTACTGGTGCTTCTTCATTGGATTAGGTTTAATATTCGAATAACAAGAAAAAAAAACAACAACAACAAATTATCATATTATACAGGAAATAAAAAGAAAAAAGGGCTAGAGTGCCTCAGAAAGTTATACAATGATGATGACATTACTATCATATATAAAAATAATAAAATGAATTTCATGATTTAAAAAAATGAATTTTGTAGTTTTTGAGATAATTAAGGTTTTTTTCTAATAAGGAAAACCAAAAGAAAAAGGACGACCCATAAACATCAACATCAACAAACTAAACCACAACAACAACACTAAAACAATGTCTCCCAAAGACAATGTCAAAGTGCCTAAGTCAGCGTATCCAAAGGCATTCAAAGACTTTGATTCATCATTCATAGACGATTCAATTGAGGGTGACATTTCGCTGAGTAGGGAGTTTGAAACTGGTTCAAATAGCATAACAGCTCCAAGTGCAGAGGATCTAAATTCAATTACTGATGGTGATGATGATGATTCATTTGATGACTTGTTGGAATCTCCAAATTCATCAAGACATAACTCAATCTTCAAAGAACTGGTGCCTCCAAAACCAAGAGGTTATGAATTCAAATTGAAAAATTCAAACTGTATGGTTTATTTAACTTATCCTGTTACAAATATTGAGATTGATAATTATGGAAAGATTGATTATGAATTACATACAAAAGATCACGCAATGGTTGTTATAATACCAAATTCTAAAGGTCTTAGCGTAAATAATCAAAAATTAGCAGATGCTTATGCAATTAGAACTGGTTGTGTTACTGCTGTACTTGATATTTATTTTAATGATGTTTTAGATATCCCATCACCACCTGCACCAGAAAAACAACAATCATTCATTGATAAGTTTAAGAACCTAACTGTGGAAGTGGCTACAAATGTCAAAGTTAATTATTGGATCCAATCTCATTCAATTTTTGGTTCCTTCCATGAAGGTAAATTTCAATCAACTTCAAATTGGGAAATTGTTAAAAAGGCAATTGATGAGCTTTTAACGACTCATGAAGTTTCAAATGCTGTATTGATTGGATTTTCATTTGGTTGTAATGCTGTATTAAGAACTGCTATCGAAAATGAAGACAGTGATGATCGAATTAAAAGTTTTATTGTTGTTCATCCTTTACTTATACCGAATAACGTTTTCAAATTTGTGAATAAATCAACACTACTCATAACAGGTCCTGAAGATTCATTTTATTCAGCTAGTGACTTACAAAAATATGAACATGATCTAAAAGCCAAAAAGAACCCAGATTTCAAATACATTCAATTGGGGTCATCAAGAAAGAAAACCATACCTCATGGATTCGCAATCGCTGGAGATTATCCACCAATGAAAGTTTCAAATTTACCTACAATCTCAGCACAACATATAACATCATGGATTTTACAACATATTTAAACCTTTGGATCAACTTCTTGAATTTGTCTTCTCAAATCTCTCAAATGCAACATCATTACACCTATGGCAACAATACATAAAAATGTGAATGGTGTCCATGTCATTGCCCCTGCCTTCCTACCAATATGTGCCATAACTATGTTCATACTTGCCTCTTCAACAAGTTGTTTACCAGCACGCTGTGCAACGTGTGCCCACATTGAACCAAGCCCCCAAATTAATGTTGTTATTGGTGCTAATGCTAAATTGAATTTATTAACCATTGGTTTTGCTGGTAAACCTGGTATGGCAACATATAGTAATGATAATAAAAGGATCAATGTCAAGACAATGGTGGCTATCAAGATATATGGATGATTAATATTATTTGAAAAATGTGAACCTAAACTAACTAGATCAAGTTGAGTTGAAGTTGAATTTGAACCACTTGTATATAATGGAATTGATGTGGAGCCAAATTGTGAAAGATCTGATTTTGAAGTACACGTGATTTCATCATCTAGATGGATACATAATCCAAGATAACCAGATGTGACTTTTAAATTCTCATAATTTGTCAAGTTTTTATTCTTGTATGATGATTTGATTAATGGATATAATGATGATGATTTATTGAATTGATAACGGATTAAATAGATTGAAGAATAGGTTGACGCCTTTGATGAACAGCCTAATAATAAGAATGATAATAAAAACACTGATATTAGTAATAGTATCAACATCAGAATACGTGGCATCCGTTTGAAAGTGAACCAAGCTGCTGTTAAAAACATTTTTGTAAGTAATGTGGATTTGTATAGTTAAAGAATAGGAAACTACAAAATTACATCAACTCGAAGGAGGTCATACC
Organism: Hansenula anomala; assembly: GCF_001661255.1. Classification (NCBI taxonomy): domain Eukaryota; kingdom Fungi; phylum Ascomycota; class Saccharomycetes; order Phaffomycetales; family Wickerhamomycetaceae; genus Hansenula; species Hansenula anomala. The sequence continues at coordinate 1,469,254 of NW_017567112.1, forward strand.
GGTTTATATATTCAATCTTTCTTACATATGTCTCTTTTTCAAATCTAATATCAAGGGTGATTTGTTTTATCTTTATGTTTGTTATAAATTTGTGTCATGTAAATGTTTCAGTGTGGCGCGAACCATTTCTCAAGGTTATACCTGTTGCATGAATCTTTCTCAAAGAAATTTCTAAGTATGAAAAACTCTTTGATTAGCCGTTCTTTGAAATAAGTTGAATGGTGAAACCTGAAACAAAATCTCAAGCCTTGGCTCTACTGCCTAAGTGTCGAAGGGAATGATTTTGGAAGAAAATTAAACTATTCAAATCTGGACCTTTTGGACTTCCAACTACATTTGAAACTACTATTATGACCAAGAACTAAAGTTCGTAATATATTAAATAATGCTGTATAGAATGTTGAATATGTAAAATTATTAACCGTAAACCAAAGAAAAACCAACCTCTATAATGATAAAACAACTCCTCAATCCAAAGAATCATACAACTTTTGCAAATCATAATTCTCTCTCCAATAAGTACCCTTCTTTCTAATAATTATCAAAACCACTGCCCACAAGACAACAACCCCAGCAAAAATTGTAAACATTGGCCCAGTATTCAAACCTTTAATCAATGGTTCAGTAACGAAAACAGCCACTGTAGCTAAAATCATACGAACAAAATTATTCAAGGCAACTCCAGTAGCACCACGACCAGGTAATGAATCAACTAAATACGTGACAACAGGACCAATTGTCATCATGCTTGAATAACCAAACAATGCGGTTCCAACTAACGGAGTTACCCAATGTGTATGGAAATCAAAACACCAACCAATAATTAAAAGTGCCACTGGGAATGTAATAACAGCTGAAAAAATGTTCCAAGAGATTCTTGATTCTGGTGAATAAAATCCATTCTTCTCTTTATCTTTCTTCAATAACCAATCTGTCCATTTCCCTCCATATATAGATGCCAAAACATATGTAACTGAATTTGGAATATATGCTAACCCAACATATAAAGATTTCCAATTATATGGAGCACGAGCAAATTCATATTCAATTGTCATATTGACCAAGTATAAAACACCGAATGAAATGGCTGAAAATGAAATAGCTAATGCAACTGGTGGATATCTGAGGAAGTTGAGAGCTTTTAGAGGTTTTAAAGTGTATTCATAAAGATTTTTCTTAAATATTTGAGCTTTTGTTAGTGGTTTTGAGTCTAATTCTTGTTCGATTTCTGTCTTCATTCTTTCTAAATCATTTTGTTTAATTTCAGCAATTCTTGGATCATTTGCACTTGTTCTAACTCTAAATAATTCTGGAGCTAAAGTTTCTGGATCTTCATTTTCTGCATTGACATCGAATGTTGATTCGTTTCTCATGGAAACTCTAGTAAGTACTCTTTCAATAGCTGCTTCTTCATCTGAATCTGTTGGTTGTTGTTGTTGTTCATTATCAGGATCTTTTTCAGAACCCGAGTCTGGTGGTGATGATGTTTGGTTATTTGATTCTTCATCATTTTTAACTTTGTTCATCCTTCTCTCAGCTAAAATCTTTCTAATCAATGCTTTATTATCTTGTGACCTTAAAGTTTCAGGTAATAAGAATATGATCATCATATCTAACACAAAAGCCAATATGACTAAAAACCATTGGGTAGACCTCCAATTCCATCTTGTTAAAAGTAATGAACCAACAATTGGGCTCACAAGGGGTGCCATTAATGGACCCAAATAATAATAACCAAGACTTCTTCCTCTATGTTCAGGCGCATAAATATCTGCAATAGTACCAGCACCAACACTTTGAACACTTGCAGAACAACCACCAGACAAGACTCTAAACCCAATTAACGAATTAATACCTGGTGCTAGTGCACATCCAATCCCAAATGCAGTGTATAATGTGAATGAAACAATATAGACTGATCTTCTTCCGAATTTTTCACTGAAAGCGGACCACCACAGGGGGAAAACACCTAGTGATAATAGATAAATACCAACAGCTATATTAACTCTCATTGTAGTTGTATCTAATTCACTTTTGATATCCTCAATAGCTGGTAAGATGATTGAAGTTCCCATAGGTCCAATCATTGCAGAAAATGCAATCATAAACACGATTGTATACTTCAGTTTTTCTGGATATTGTCTAGCATCTTTGAATTCAGGGATTAATGAGAATTGAGCCAGTAATCCACGACGTTGATTCCGTGGTCTTCTCAGAGATTTGTTTGATAATGAAGAACTATTCGTTTGTGTCTTTTGTGCAATTGGCGACGTTAATGCAATTGGGTCATGTTCATTGGTTTGTGACTGTGGTATATAGTCATTAGCTGAACTAGCTGACGAGTTTAACGATACAGCTGAAAATGAATCATGGAAAGAGTTTTGCCTGCTATGAGTACTTTGTCTCTCTTGTTTATGTGTTGGAGAACCACTTGTTAAAGGTTGTGGTTCTTTTGATGTTGGGACTTGTTGGTCAGCATCGGTTGAATTAAGGCTTTCAGCTGATAATGAAGTTGAATCCTCCAGAGTTGGTTGATTCGGTAAAGTCTTTGGCATAATGCTTTTTTGCTTCTCTTTTGATGGTTCTATTTCACTTAATCCACAAAGAACAGCTCTTTACCCATCTTACTTTTGTATTGATTTTAACAAGCTTGAATGTCCAATCTAGGTTGAGATGGGGAGAAAGTCATTTATATACAGAACATTTGGTTCATAGAGTTGAAGCTTTTTTGCGTTTAGTATGTCGAGGAAGTATGCTTCCGAAGATAAGGGACCTAGTCCTTGTGATTATAGAGGCTAGTCTAAAAAGAAGAAGACTGGCAAAATATCCTCATAGTTAAGAGGAGACTAGTTCCGGAAACTTGACTCATTTTAGACCATACATCGGACACTTGCTCGATTCGTCCTGTTAACCGTGTTCTGTTGCGCTAAAAGTATAAGTAAAGCAACATGAGGTTGTTAAAGTTAGTATCTAGGAACTTTGAGCTTTGAAATGGGCTTTTTATGTTGTGTTTTGAGAGGTTTTTACTGGCTCGTTTGACAGCTTTCTTCAAGGCCGTTGCAGGTCCTTTTGACTCCTTCATATTAACTATCGGGGTTTTGTATTAGCCTCGAAAACACCAGTTTTATAGTGATAAAGTAACCGAAAACAGACTAGAAATCACATTGGTTAAGTTCAGTAACAAACTAATCAAAGCTAAGGCTTTTTGAGCAAATTTATAAAGGCTAATTGAGGTTTAAAGTTGAAAATAAATTGGACTTCTTTTGCTGGTTCTTAATTTTCGCGAATTGGAAAGCCGTTTAATTAAAAAAAATAGAAAAACCTTATAATCATCAAGAACTTGTCATCACGTCAATTTTCAACGTATTTGAAAAGGCTGAAAAGTATTATAGAAACAGTTAACTAAGCTGTTACCTTTCATTTCATCCATTTAATACAAATAACATCATAATGCCTAACCAAGATATCTCCATCACCACAAAGACTAATAACGAAATCGATATCGATTCACATGACAGCTCATTACCAGTTGTCAAGATTTTTGGTACTGGTGGAACCATTGCATCCAAAGGTAGTACAAACACTCAAACTGCAGGTTATCAAGTTGACTTAAACATTGAAGATTTGATCAATTCTGTCCCAGATTTGGCTGAAATTGCCCATTTGAAATATCAACAAATTGTTAATTTAGATTCAAAAGAAATAAATTCAACTCATCTTTTATTATTACATAGAGAAATTAAAAAAGCTTATGAAGAAGAAGGTATCAAAAGTATTGTTATCACTCATGGTACTGATTCCTTGGAAGAAACTGCTTTCTTCTTAGAATTGACCATAAATTATCCAGATATTGTTATTGTTTTAACTGGTTCTATGCGTCCACATTCATCAATCTCATCAGATGGTTCATTCAATTTATATCAAGCTGTTGCAGTTTCTGCAAATGAAAAATCAAAAGGTAGAGGTGTTTTAGTTGTCTTGAATGATAGTATTGGTTCAGGTTTCTACATTACAAAATCAAATGCTAATTCATTGGATACTTTCAAATCTATAGGTCAAGGTTATCTTGGTAGTTTTGTTGATAATGAAGTTCATTTCTACTATCCACCTTCAAAACCTTTTACAAACTCATTATTCTTTGATGTTGATTCTTTAAAATTAACAGAATTGTTACTATTCAGTTCCAATCCAACCTCATCAACAAGAAGACATGAATTCCCAGAAGTCACCATTCTATACAACTATCAAGGTTTCAACCCACGAATTATTGAACTAGCTGTCCAACAAATGGATTCAAAAGCTTTAGTCTTTGCATGTTCAGGTGCTGGTTCATTAACTGATGAAACTAATGAAATCTTGAAATGGATCTGGCACAAATATAACATCCCAGTTGTCTATTCAAAGAGATCAATGGATGGTACTGTTCCAAGAGCTGCTCTACCAAAGAATGATAACGGTGCAGTCTATGAAGGTGCTATTGCTGGTGGCTATTTGAATCCACAAAAATGTCGTATCTTGTTACAATTGGCCTTACAAAAAGGTTACACTGTTTCCAAGATCAAGAGTATTTTCGAAAACGGTGGTATCTATGGTGGTTGAGCTTACTTTAGAAATACACAATAATTGATGAAACCAAATACTTTGTAGCCCACTTCTCTATACTTTTTTGTTGTTGGGATCTTGAAAATGTGTCAAAGCTGATGGCCTTCGCTGATACTCGGAGTGGCCCATTTCCAAAGTGGTTTTCTCAACATAAAAACAGTTGAAGCGAGGTTCCGTGGCCACCATCTCCATTGCCTTAAATAACAAGATCTGAGCCACTATCAACTGATTAAATCAAGCAATAATCAAAGAAGAAGAGCTCAAAAGACACTGACTTTTCATTTATATCCTCTGTTAGTCAGAAATCAAAGAAAGAACCATTCAGATGACCGCGCTAGGTGTTGTGAAAACAGTGCTGAATCTTGTGGTGTTCCTTCTAGGTTGTTTATCCATCGTAACATCTCAAACAGTTGGTATCATTCTATCATGTGGAAATAGAGAGTTTCGTCAAGCTTGGTTGGCCCAGACAAAAGAACATTTCATTGTGTTGTTAACATCAGTGGTGAATTTTGCCTCCAAGAGCCCTATAAAAGTTAGAATTGTTACTGATTCGAAATCGATCCCACCATCACGTATTAGATTAGACTCAAAGGGAAGACTAGAAAGTTCAATGCCAGGTGGGACTGTATTCATTGCAAATCATCAAATATATACTGATTGGGTGTTTTTATGGTGGTTAACTTATACTGCTAGATTAGGCGGGTTTGTTTATATTGTTTTGAAAGCTTCATTGAAAAAACTTCCAATATTGGGATATGGAATGAAGAATTATGATTTTATTTTCCTTTCAAGAAAATGGGAAACTGATAAAGTTGTCATGGGTAATCAATTAGCTTCAATTGATGCAAATGCTAGAGGAAAAGGTACAGTTGCTGGTAAAGAACCAATGAAGACAACAACTTCCAAAGATGTTTGGCCAGCAGGTGAGGATAAATCAAGAACATGGCCTTATTCATTACATATCTTTCCAGAAGGAACCAATCTAAGTGCAAATACTAGAAGAAAAACTTTGGCATACGCTGGGAAAGTTGGTAGAGCCCCTTTCAAGCATTTATTATTACCAAGAACTACAGGTTTAAGATACTCTTTGTTGAAATTAAGAGATACAGTTGATGAAGTTTATGATATAACTTTGGCATATTCAGGATTAAAAGCATCTGATTATGGTCAAGACATTTATAAGATCGAAAAGGTTTTTCTTCAAGGGAAAAATCCAGAGAGAGTGGATTTTTTTATAAGGAGCTTTAAAATTGATGAGATTCCAATTGGTAAAGAAGAGGAAACAGAGGATGAGTATAATATAGCACAAAAGAAGTTTGAAGACTGGTTGTTTAATGTTTGGTCTGAAAAGGATGAATTGATGGATAATTATTACAAAACAGGATCTTTTATCACAAATGCAGAAGAGCCTGATCGTTACAGTACGGTGGATACCGTCTTGAGAGTATCAAAACTTGATTTTCTCAAAATTTTCCTGGTCCCAATGTGCTTGGTCTTACTGGGAAGAATCATTTATCAACTCTATTGTTTATTTCAGTAATTCATTATAAATATATAGCTAGATGTAATTGATACATATATTAAAGCATTTTTCTTATAGTTTTGCCTTCCCCGATATGATTTCCTTCCAATCAGACTCTGAAAGTATTTCATATTTTCCTCTTTTCAACCAATAAATAGTTTCATCACCATTTTCACCTTTTGGTAACTTCTGATCTCTGTACAATTTCTTTGGAACCTTATGATTATCAGATTCTTGAATTTTATCAACAAATTTGATGAAAATAGGAATAGCATATCTTGGTAACTCTTTTTGCAAAACTTCTAAAAATTCACTTAATAATTCATCTTCAGTTTTGGTAACACCTTCCTTCAATTCTACAACTGCGAATCCAGCTCTTCCTTCATGGTTTGGAACTTTAACACCAACGACGACAATTTGAAGTATATCATGTAGTTGAAGGAATTGATTTTCAACTTCAGTAGCACTGACATTTTCAGATTTCCATCTAAATGTATCACCTAATCTATCAACAAAATAATATAACCCATTGGCATCACTTTTTAATAAGTCACCAGATCTAAACCATGCGTCACCTTTTCTAAACACATTTCTTATGATTTTAGATTCAGTTTCCTTTTTATTACCCAAGTAGCCCTGAAACACTTTTTCGGGACTTTTTGCCCAAAATAGCTTCATAATTAGTTCACCAGGCTCATCAACTCTTGTAAGTTCACATAACCCTTTTGAATTTCTATATTCAACACTATTATCTTCAGGATCCATCCTTATTAACGTTTGTTGATAAGATAGAATATAGTTGATCAATTTACCATAATTTCTGCAAGCCCCGATACCATATTCACCTTCTTGAAACGAGGTTAAAGCAATTGGAGATTCTGTAGCTGCATAAAATTCACCAATCGCATGTATGCCAAATCTATCCTTAAATTCTTTCCAAATATCTCTTCTTAGTCCATTACCATATGCAACTTGTAAACAATGAGATCTTTCATCTGGATGTATTGGTGCATTCAACAAATATCTACAAACTTCACCAACATACTGAAGATGTGTAGCTTTCGTCAATTTAATCTGTGTCCAAATTGTACTGGTTGAAAACTTTGGTGACAATGCAACAGCTGCACCTTGATTGAAAGTTGTACAGACACCCAACACTGAAGCAGTAGAATGGTATAATGGCATAGAAGTGAAAACAACAGAGTTTGTCTTGATTCTAACAATGTGTCCATAAAGTGCAGAACCAAGACAGGCTTTACGCCATGACATAATAGCCGGTTTTGGAAGACCAGTTGTCCCTGATGTGTAAATAAGAGCACCAGTAGCATAATCAGGATCATTGGCATTCCTAGTGGCTGGTCTAAATTTAATGCTATTTGGATCTTTAATCTCATCCAATAATTTATCTTCATCTAAGAAATGTAAAGCAACATCTGGACATTCTTTAATTATATCATCTTTTGTTTCATTTATTGGACTAGCAGCAGCAGGATCAATAAAGACTTGTGAAATGTTTGCCACTTTTATGCAATGAACTAATGGATTCCCTATATTGTTGTAATTTATGAAAGCTGGTGTAGCGCCTAGATTCCATAGGGCAAACCAAAGAAAGATGAACAAAGGTTTATTTGTAGCATCAAGACCAATAGTATCACCTTCTTTAACACCATATCTGTGAGCCAATATTTCAGATAATCTCAAAATGATATCGTACAACTCTTGAAAAGTATAGCTTTCTAACTGGAAGGCACCATCACCAGTTTGCCCCGGGACAGGTTTTGGGTAAACCAATGCTAGTTTGTTTGGATGTTGCTTCACAACATTTTCAAATATATACCAGTATGATACCTGGCCTGTGAGTATGGAATAAGCATGTCCTATAGCCTTCTTGATAACGAATTGGATGATGTACATGTCATCCGCAATATGTGTCTTTTCATCAAGATTTGAAAACCCTTGAAGGCCCAGCCCAACGATGCTTGAGCTGAGCGATTTCACATAATCAAATGCTTTGGACATTACTGAAATCAGAACGATCGATGGATAGCTTTATAGTGATGCTTTTTGTAGCTTGTAAAGAGATTAAATCGGTTGACAAGGCGTAGACAAGTTGGCTCATGATTTAATCTTGAAGATGACATAAGCATCAATCACAGAACGGATTCGCGAAGATGTTAGATCTGAACTGTTGACAGCTTTTGTCAATCACCAATTTGACTCTTACTTTTGAACATATTATTCAAATGAACCAAGTGATGTTTTGGCAATGGAATTAAACATGATGGTAGCATGAGTATTTGAATTCAACTAATTAGTTGTGCTGAACTGGGTTGATTGTTGTCCTTAAATTAGAAGATGAAAGAGAATATTGGAGCCCAAACATTGAAGAATTTGATACAGACTGTTGTTGTTTAAGTTTCTTGGATGTTTCAGAGGTAGCATGGGATATGCCACTTAATAGATGGTTCTAATGGCATGATTTGATATTATACTGAAAGCGTTGATCTAAAGTTGGTTAGGGTTACAAGTGAAGATTTAGAAGCAAAAGGTATCATTACTGTTAGTATGGGAGCAACCAGATTCAACCAAGCAGTTCTTCCTTGATATGGGAATCTCCCAATTGTCCCTCACAGAGAACCGTTAATGGTTCTGTTACAAAAGCTGACGGATTATGCTATTGCCTCACATCATTTAATGAATCTACGAAATGCGAGAATTTTGGCCTCATTATCAAACTGTTCTCTAGACAGAGCCAGAAAAGCCTTTTCTAGAGTAAAAGGTGGCTAACTCTACTATATACATGGCAGTTCATCCTGATTTAATATATCTACAGTCTTATTTTGAACATTAGTTAATTTATATGCTAACCATGCAATAGCGATTTCCAGTATAACACACACATACATAAATTCATAAATTAGCAACAGCAAGCCTATTGCTTTGCTGATTCCGAAGCAAAACGTTTCACAATATCACTATTTGAGAGCACAGGATTCAACAAGACACAACTAATAAAAAATTCCAATCCTTTCCTTCTTTTCACCAAGAAGTCATTCTTTAAATTCCCGAAGGCCTTCTTTGGAGGAAGTTTGGGTATTTCTGTGATATGATCTGGATAACTTTGAACCAATTTATTCCTCAATTCATCAAATTCACTATACCTTTTCAATAAATGGATATGCCCGCCTTTTGACGTCTCTATATTGATGGACCACACAGCAAACTTTTGACCAGCTCCAGAGCCCGTCACAATTGTACAATCCCCTATCCTAACATCAGACGCCCATGTATGTAGATGTTGTTTACTCGTGTTACCATTATTAATTGCTTGAGAATGTTGTTGATTGGCTGCATCTTGCTCGTTATTTGTGCACTCTTCTCCTTCCTCTTCATTGTCCACCATTTGTATTGGGACTGGGGGAAGATACTTTAGCTTTTGTTTCTTTGCACCAGCATTTTCCATCTTATTAATACCGAATCACAGGATCTCAAGATCTTTGAAGCTCTTAATAACTTCAGAAACGACTAGTAATTTTTTTTTGCAGCCTCATCACCTCCAAAATGTAGGCGATCTTGGATTTTTTTATGGTTAGTTGCACTGAGATGAAGACCGTGTTCGCGAATTTATCTAACAGTTTCAATTTCTGGAGAAATATCAACACAACAACTCAATTTATTAACGAAAACAATCAACATGGATCTGTTAAAGGGCAAAATCACTCCTTTCCAAAGGATATGGCACCAATGGAAGTCATTGAAGAATGTTCCATTTAGAAAAAAATGGTTTGTGGGGTATGATCTTGATGGTAATACATATTGGGAGTTTTCCAATTACAACAATCCAAGGGGAAGGTTAAGAAGAATAGTTGAATATAGAGAAAAGAAGAGTAATTTCACTGATTATAAGCTACCCCCAATGTGGCTACAGTGGTTGAGGCATACAAGACCCCAAATGCCCACTTTACAACAGCTGCTTGCGGAAGAGCAAAGACAACAAGTCATGAAGATATTAGCGCAAAGAGCTGATAACAAATGGAAGCAAGAATCTGTGGTTGAGGAAGATAAGAGAATTATGAGTGAGAAGATGAAGAATGTTCATCAAGTTATAGAATCTCAGAATAGGTCAGAACAGAAACCAAAGTCACCGTATCAAGTTGAAGAAGAGTCGCCAATACAAGCTGCGAAGATCCAACCGAGGAGGTGAATTTCTTCATCCATTATTTATTAGAAAGACCATTCAGGTCTTGAAGGGTATTTATTATTCCATATTTATTGTAAATAGGCTTTAAAAGTTCATGCTGTAATTAGATATATGCCTTAGTTTTTCATCAGTTCATTAAGTTTGTCCATCATTTGTGTGTTGTATTTGATTATTAGCTCTTCTTCATAATTGAATAATTCTTTAATTTCTTTTTTAACTGTTTCAACTTCTGCAACACTATAGGTACCAATATTTTCTTTAAATTCTTTCAAATATGTTACCATATCCTCAGCTCTCAATTTTCTTTCACTTAGCTCAGAAATTCTTGATCTGTTATTAACTGACATGGAGGACCGTGGATTGAATCTTGAGATGGTTGGTGTTGTGGGAGTGTTTGATGCCTTAGGCGATGTCTGTCTAGGTGAGCTCTTTGTTGATGAAGGTGATAAATTAGTTTTTGTTGAGTTTGTTAGCTTTGAAGGCGTTAATCTTGCAGTTGTTTGTAATCTTGAAGTGACAGGACTTCTTGTAACCGAGCTCGAGGCTGCTTTCCTAGTTGATGGTGAAGCTGTTAGTGGTCTCTTGATCTTCCTGGTGACCTTGGGAGGAGTAGTAAAGTCACTATACTTTTGAATCGTACTTTTTGAGGAATCTTGATTGAATGGACTTTTGTTATTTAAAGACCAAGTAAATAGGCACCCACTATTACTCAAAGTAATCAAATGATTCTTTGATAGCAATACCAACTGCTTAATAGCTTCAGAATGTCCCCAATTTACAGATAGTTGTTTTCCTGTCAAGTAGCTAAAAGATCTGATACTCTTGTCTGAACATGAACAGACCATAACGTTATCATCAGTGACTTGAACATTATCAACCAACAAACTTTCATTACCATTATCATAAAGTTTGAAGGACCTCGTCGATTCCAAAGTCGTAGTGTTGTAAACTGTTATATTCTTGTCATTAGTGGAAACCACAAGATCTTCTTTATAGAGGGTCATAGCTAATGGTGAGCTTTTAACAGATATGGTTTTTTCTTTTTCAATTGATAGTCCTTCTTCATCGACAAAGAATTTATGGATTGTGATTGATCTATCAGCCGAACTGACAAAGATTCTTCCATCATGGTGTTTGAGATCCAACAAGTTTCCCTTGTGATCATCTAATGTTTGAAAAACTGACCATTGGCTGCCAATATCAGAGTTATTGGCAGTGTCATCCTCTTCACAAGTTTTTTTGGCAAGAACTTGAATCATACGGTCTCTTCCAATACTGACAATGATCTCAAAACCTTCGTATCTGAAGTAACAAACATCATTGACAGTGAACTCATGCGTTGGTGTAGAGAAAGTCATTTGCCCACTTTCATCAAATGTGGATAGGTTTCCATAAGCATCACCAATTATGATCTCATTGGAGTCATTAACATCTAAAGCAGTGACATGGTTTGAAATAATCTTGTTAGGTAAATCATTGATATCAACTTTCACAAGGAAATCAATATCCAAATTATCCTGACCAATAACTTTCACAACACCTTCTTTAGTCCAGTTAACGATCTTCCCATTAGATACAGATTTGACACCGGTAATGCTCTTAGATAATGTATCTATCAACGGTTTAGTTGTTGAAGTAGTTTTGTCAAATAACTGAATCTCTTCATCAGATGTCAAATAAATAAGGAATTGCTCATTCACCTCGTAAATAGCTGCTATCTTGGAATAAAACTTAACTTTGCTTGGTGAGTCTGGGCAACCTCCAGTTTCGTATTGAATTTCTTTCTCTAAAGACTCTGGACTTAGTGAATCAAGGCTGTCTGATCCAAACCAAACTCTACTATTATAAGCATCTCTAAGAATTGCACCAACTTTTTCATCCTGATCTTTGAAAATATATCTCAAGCTTAGTGCATTTTTTGCTGGGTCATAAAGACATATTTCACCTGTTGCAGTTAAAAATAAAAGGTCATCAATATCATCACCTGTAGCATGTACGAAATTCCCGTTTAAGAAATCACCTAAAATAACACTTTTACCATCAATCATTGACTTAGTTTCAAATTTTTCAAACTTCCAGATCTTGATGTGTCTGATACCAAATGTTACGATATGTTGGTCTATCCATAGTAAACCATTGATTTGGGAAGTGCAGCGATTAGCACCCACAATAGCAGTATTGGCCCCATCCAAGTGCCATAGATAAAGAAAACTATCATGGTTAACACCAACACTCAACAAATATTTTGAATCAGGAGAGAACCTCACCGCTAGTATACCAAAGTTGTGCTCTGACAAGCTCAAGATGGGATGATCATTTGAATCTGGTGCTAATGAAAAAATCAAAATTCTTGGTTGTGAGCCGGTCTCACCAACCGCTAAGAGCTTTTCGTCAGGCGAAATGGCAATGCAAGTTATAGTTTTGATTTTTTGGGCTTGTTTTGGTGGCGAAGAGCTGAGCGATAGATCATTCATTTGAGTGTTGATATCGGTGCTGTTGTTGATTGTGATTGTGCCCTGCAATTTAGGATTCCCATATTGATCTTTTTCTTCAGAAGGTTGTTGGTTCTGGAAAAGGTTGAGATATGAGTTAGCACCTGTTTGGTTGCTTGATTGATTGTTAGCATTATAAGCGCAGAAGAATCTTTGATTTGACTGTAGCGTTCCCGTTGACTTGTCTATTGGTGCGACAACAACACCACCGCTGGCGATATAAGCGACCAAGTTTTTAGACTTTGCAAAGTTGAGCTGGTTATTTGATGAGGTCCCATAGATTCTTTCGATTGACAATTTTGAATCAGCGCTCATTTTATGGTCTTCTTGTTCATATAAATGGTTTCTTTCAAGTGGTATGTTTTGAGTTTTGTTTTTGTTTACATTTCGATTTTTCGCGTGAAAAAAAAACAGAGACCGCGAAAACTTCACATTACGTATGACTAGTCATAAACTTCATATCAAATATTAAACAATTGGCAAATCTATAGTACAAAAATTAATTATTAAGCAACCCAGTCTGTAACTCAATATCACCCGGGCTATTTTTAGAATTACCTTTTATCATTCTCTTGACAGATCTCTTCAGATCCCATCTTGATGACTTCTTTCCATTTTCCAAATCATAATCGTATCCACTATCATAGTTTGCATACTTGGAGATATCTGGTGGAGTCCATCTTTTCAACCACAGTGAACTTAAAACAACACTAACAGAACTGAATGCCATAGCAGCACCAGCAGCCAGAGGACTCAATTGGATACCCCAAGGAATTAAAACACCCATGGCAATAGGCAACATTGTCATATTGTAAACACAAGACCAAAACAAGTTCCATTTGATTCTTCTCAATGTAGAGTTTGAGATGGATAAAGCTGATGAGATACCATTTAGTTTCAATTCATTATTCAAAAAGACGATATCAGCAGCTTCTAATGCGATATCTGTACCCGAAGCAATAGCAATACCCAAATCTGATTGTGCCAAAGCAGGAGAATCATTAATACCATCACCAATAAAAGCAACTTTTAATCCACGAGATTGGAAATCACGAACTAGTTGTTCTTTACCGTATGGTGAAATTTCAGAATAAACATTTTTGTAAGGAATACCAACTTGAGCGGCGATTTTGTTTGCAGCTTTAGCAGAATCACCAGTAACCATAGCCACTTCATAACCTTCATATTTCAAAAAATTTATAACGGTAGCTGAATCTTTCTTTACTGCATCTTCTAATTCCAAATAACCGACGTATTGATTATTGATTGCAATATGGGCCACTGTGTTATCTGAATCAACATTTAATCTATCTGTATTTTCCTTTAAAAAGTCATCTGAAAATGTTTTCAGATTACCAATAGCAACTTCATATTTTTTACCATTCAGAGAAACATTGGCAATTATACCTTTACCAATTTTCACTTCAGATGAATCAATGACAGTATTCAATGGACCTAAAACCTCAGTTGCATGTTTAGTAATAGCAACCCCAATAGGATGTTCACTCTTAGCTTCGACCGCACCCACTAATTCTAAAACCAAACTTTCGGCCCAATCACCAAAAACACGGAAATTGGAAACAATCATAGATCCTATTGTTAAAGTACCAGTTTTGTCGAATAGCAAAACATCAACATTATTAGCAGTTTCTAAAACTTCACCACCTTTAATTAAAACACCATTAGAGGCCCCAACACCAGTACCAACCATGACAGCAGTTGGAGCAGCTAATCCTAACGCACAGGGACATGCAACAACGATAACAGAAATGGCAATTTTTAAGCAAATGTATAATTTACCATTGACATTGTTGAAGACTGCTGGAGGATTTGGCAACACTTCACAAATAATGATCCAACAAATAAATGTCAAGAAGGAGAGCGTGATAATGGTTGGGACGAAAATACCAGCAACGTAATCTGCATAACTTTGGATAGGAGCTTTATTCATTTGTGCAGATTTAACTAATTTGATGATTTTGGAAAATTGTGAGTTTTCAGAAGTTGAAGTAACTCTAACAAATAAGTGACCCACACCATTAATTGAACCTCCAATAACTCTATCACTTTCTTTCTTAAAAATTGGCAAAGATTCACCTGTTAATAAGGATTCATCAATTTCAGATTCACCACTGACGATAAACCCATCAGCTGGAATTTTCTCACCAGCTTTGATCTCCAAAATATCATTTATCTGTAAATAGTTGATTGGAATGGTCATGACTTGATTTACTGAATTCAAATCAAAGTTTTCAGGTTCTTGAACAATGGTACATTCAGTTGAGGTCAAGTTAATCAATTTTGAGAGAGAAGATGAAGTTTCACTCTTGGCTTTATTCTCCATCCATTTACCCAATGAAACAAAATTGATCAACAAAACAGCAGTTTCAAATAAAGTTTTTGGTGGTGTTTTGTCAGAACCTCTAAAGAATGAAATCAAAATGGTTAGCACCGAAAAGAAATATGAAATGTTTGTGGAAATACAAATCAACAAATCCATTGTTCCTGACCCGTGCTTTAATGAATTATAAGCGTTGATATAGAAAAATTTACCGGCACCAAATTGGATATAAGAAGCAAGCCCCCATTCAATTAAAGATTCCATGTATAATCCATGGAAAATATGCCATGAGGAATCAAGGTCTGTAGCTGGAAAAACATTATTGACGATGAACATAGGGACACCGATGAATAAAGATTTGATAAATGAAGATTTCCAAAATTCAATCTCTTTCACCTTATTTAAAGACGATATTTGAGAGGTTGCATCAAAAAACATGGACCAATCTTCTGGCCCAGATGCTTGTTTTTTGCTTGGGCCTGCTTTTGCAGTCAAAAACACCCAAACAAGTAAGCTTTAAAAAAAAAAAAAAAAAAACATATGAGAATTTAAAAATATACTACACTTCAAAGACAACCTTCAAAACAACCAACTAACTACATATTCAAATCATAAGAACCACACTCATTGAAAATGGTGAACACTGTTCTCACGGTCTCTGGGATGACTTGTGGTGCCTGCTCCTCTGCCGTCACCAATGCTCTAACAAGCATAGATGGCGTTCAGGATGCATCGGTATCATTAATAACCGAAGAAGCTAATGTTAAGCATTCATCAAGTGTTAGCGCAACTGATTTACAAACCGCTATAGAGGATTGTGGATTTGATGCTATAGTGATATCAAGTGAGGATGAAACTCCAAGAGTTTTTGAAACAAAGTTGAGCGTTAAAGGTATGACTTGTGGTGCTTGTACTTCTTCAATAACATCAATGATTGAACCAAAAGCTGGTGTACAAAAGTTTGATATCTCATTAGTCACTGAAGAAGCAGTTGTAAAGCATGATGATACTATCAAACCTTCACAATTAAAAGAATGGATAGATGATGCTGGTTTTGATGCTGAAATTTTGGAATCAAGAGAGATTACTAATGGGACATCTGGAAGTCTACCCAACAAGCCAACTGGATTAGAACAAGCTGAAACTACAATTTCAATCAAAGGTATGACCTGTGGAGCTTGCACATCTAGTGTTACAAATGTTTTGAACGATATTGAAGGTGTCTTAGATGCAAGTGTATCCTTGGTGACTGAAGAAGCTAGAGTTAAGCATTTTAAGACTTTGAATCCAAGTGTATTGAAAGATGCTATTGAAGACTGTGGATTTGACGCTGAAATTGTTGATACAGTTACACAGAACAATCAAAGCCCGTTGATAGAGACTACAAAATTCACAGTTGATAGTGATTTGGATTTGGTTGATTTGGAACAACAAATGTCACAATTTAAAGGCTATATTTCTTCAAGTTTGATTGATGAGTATTCAATCGCTGTCACTTATGACTCTGCCAAAACTGGTGTTAGATTTTTGGTGAGAGATTTCCAAAGTATAGGGGTTATTGCACAACCACAGAATATCATGAAAATAGGTCTGGAGAGTAAAAGGCTCATTAAGGGCATTATGACTCTTATTTTTGCCTCTAGTTGATAAACGTCATGTCTTACCAATCCGTTTTTTGTTAAAGTTTGTGTCTAGCTGAGCAGCTTTATCTGAAAAATCAGTCTGCCATTTTGAATCGGGAAAGGGCGGATTTCTTGAAAAAAATCATTTCAAAGTTGGTGGATTTAAAAGGAATAAAAACCTAAGGGTCCATTTCAGTCACTTTTATGGCATATGCGTATATACGTATCGTATACTAGAAGCTTCAGGCTGCTCTATGAGGAAAGCTCATCAAGAATTCTGTACTTAATTGTTGTTCAAAATTGAAAGAGACACAAGCAAAGCATTAGGACTTTGGACAGATCAAGGTAGATTAACCAAGCTAAAGTCGTTTTTGTTCCCTATAAGTTACAATGGCCATCGGTCATTGATACTTGATACGATTCAAAAAGTCCTAAGCTGAAACTTGAACTCTCGAGTTCCAATAACCTCAGGTTTTATTCAAGGCCCAATTTTTTTTTTTTTTTACAAAAATATACCTGTATTTTCGCCCAAATTGCAAATGATGGTTTGTTCATTCGCGAACTTGTTTTGCAAAGTTTTCGGAAACATGCTTCCTGTTATCACCGTTGAAGCTTTGGACCAATTGTTCTTGTACACATGGAAATTTCAACTTTGAACCAATCACCAAAGCACTAGTCATTTAACAACCAAGCCAGTGCACTGAATGATGCGTCGGCGTTTCAAAAGGGACCTACATTACAATCTACTATCGGGTATGATATTGAAATGTCAAAAGTTCTAAAGTGAACCGATTGAACAATATCATCACGACGAAGAAGCCACAGTATTCAAGATTGACATCAATTTTATTTAAAGAAAGCTTCATCCTATGATTCAAGAAACCTGTCAGTCAAATTTGGGGGTCACTAACATACAATGACAACCAATACCAACAAAAGAGTAAAATTATCATCACAACCTAAAAAATGGGTCATCAATGCCTTTCTTATGAATACTCCTGGCCTTCAAAATACAGGTCTTTGGGCGCATCCAGACAACCAAATATCAAAATACAACACTATAAAGTTTTGGCAAGATTTGGCGGTTAAGTTAGAAGATGCAAAATTCTCTGGTATTTTCATTGCTGATGTTTTAGGACCATATGATGTTTATAAAGGACCAGATAATTTAACTCCTGCCTTGGTTGGTGCTGCCCAATTACCAACAAATGACCCACAACTAATTGTTCCTGCAATGGCAGCTGTCACCAACTCTATTGGCTTTGGGATAACTGTAAGTACCACTTATGAACATCCTTATGATTTGGCCAGAAGATTTTCAACGTTGGATCATTTGACTGAAGGTAGAGTTGCTTGGAATATTGTTACATCTTATTTACGCAGTGCTGCTAGAGCTCATGGTTTACCTGATCAAATTGATAAAAC
Organism: Hansenula anomala; assembly: GCF_001661255.1. Taxonomy (NCBI): domain Eukaryota; kingdom Fungi; phylum Ascomycota; class Saccharomycetes; order Phaffomycetales; family Wickerhamomycetaceae; genus Hansenula; species Hansenula anomala. The sequence continues at coordinate 1,487,459 of NW_017567112.1, forward strand.
TATTCGCTATGAAAGAGCCGACGAATATCTTGATGTCGTTTATAAACTATGGGAAGGTTCTTGGAAAGATGATGCTGTTGTGAAAGATAAGGTTCAAAACATATATGCTGATCCATCAAAAGTTCGCTATATTCATCATGAAGGTAAGCATTATAAAGTTGATGGGGTCCATCTTGCTGAACCAAGTAAACAAAGAACACCAGTCCTATTCCAAGCTGGTTTATCACCTGGAGGAAAAGAATTTGCATCAAAGCATGCTGAAGCTATTTTCATCACTGGTTCTTTCCCTGAAAAAGTGAAGGCAAATGTCCAAGAGATCAGATCAAAAGCTGAAAGCAAAGGGAGGGATCCTAATTCAATCAAGTTTGTACTAGGTATTACCGTTGTTGTTGATGAAACCGACGAAGCTGCCCTTGCTAAGTATGAATCCTACAAGAAGTATGCAAATCCAGAAGGTGCTCTCGCGTTATTTGGTGGATGGTTTGGATTAGACTTTTCAAAGGCACCGGATAATGTTGATTTAAAAACTTTGGAGGGTCCAATTGGTGATTTCATAAGGATGACTCGCCCAGAAAAGACATTAACTAAACAAGAATTCTCATTAGACTCTTCATTAGGTGGTGTTTATCCCAAAGTTATCGGCTCCGCAACCACTGTTGCTGATAAGCTACAGAAATGGATAGAAGACACTGGTGTTGATGGATTTAATTTTAACTACATTATTGCTCCTGATACATTTGAAGACTTGATCAAGTATCTGATTCCAGAGTTACGCAAGAGAGGTTATGTAGATGATGAGTACTTTTCTCCTGGTGGAACATTTCGTGAGAACTTGTCAAGAGTGAAAGGAAAAAATCATCTAGATGAAGATCATTATGGGCATTCGTTCAAATGGACATAGAAGGTTAAACCATAATTATAAAGTGATTAATTGCAAGCGTACAAGTTAGTGTAGTCACGTGCCCAAATTTTGATTTCGCGAAAGCCTGTCATCTTAAAACGGGCAAGTAAACCCAGCAGAAAAATTTCAATTAATTCTGCTCATATTCAGGATTCCAAACACAAAAGTTTCTCAAATTTACTATAAAAAAGATCTTTTCCTCACAGCGATGCATTGTCAGAATGCTACAATTAATACTCAACCTCCATAGAGAACTTTTTCAACATGCCAGGGTCTGCAGAGCCACATTTGATGAATCGATATTACGATTTTGTTGAATCAGCACTTATTGGTGCATCCACAAGATCTCTTCAAAATTTTGAGTTCCAAGAATTTTGGTCTTCAAACAGAGCCCAAAGTGTTACTCAACAGACAATTTATGACAAGATTTCAGAGATCAAGGATATATTAATCAGAGGGTCTGATACGACGAATCAACCCTTGTTGCATCAAAGATTTGCTTTCAGAACGTTCTTCATTTTCCCTGATATTTCTGTCCTTCAATGCTTAAGATTCACCCCATTAGATAATGGGAATCGCTACGTCCTTTATAAAAATAAGATTCCTGATTTGATTTTCAATAAAGCAATTTCTGTTGCACATTTTAGCTCCTCAGAGATCCCCGATTCTTTCTTCGGAAGGGTTTTCAATAGTATGAGTGATAGGTTTGAAAAAACTATAACTGAAGGATTTCCAGATCCAGTGGGAAGACCATCCGCAAGATTTGAGGACGCTATAACTGAAAGAACCAGAGGTCATTATAGAGGTATGTTTGAATACTTTTCAGAGCATCATGGTATAAATGCCGATACTTTAGGTAATAAGCAGTTCAAAGATAGAGCTCGTATATATTTGGAAAGAGCCTGTTTGCGCCCAATCATGTTTATGTTTAAAGGATTTTTCAAAGTGGAAAAAATGTTTGAATGTGAACCTTTAAAATTATTGAAGGAGACAGTTGATATTTGTGATAGGCGTGGGAAGGTTGTTCATTCATTTCCCTGGGAATTAAGTAGCTTGGATATGGAACGCAAGGATGGTCAAGTTTTCAGATTACCTATTTTATTTGTTGATTCTTGTACAAGCCAACTATATTCAGATATCTGTTTTGACCCTATTTTGAAAAAAAACATCAGAAATGCACTTGTTTCTATGATTGCCACAAATACTCCCAGATGCATTATTATTGATTGTTCCCAAATGTTTTATTTTGAATTGGATGCAATTGATAATGAAATTGAAGTGAATCAGAAAGAGGTCCGTCTGCCTCTTCGATACAAATTTATGGATATTGACACTGCAGGATTAACAGCCACTATGGTGATTGCTTCCTTAATTTATCATGGGTATTTTATAAAAAGAGACACTGACTTTGTGAAAGATAAAAGAATTATGGCTGATGCAAAGAAACTCTTTATGAGAAATTACCACGAACTGACTTTTGAAATAAAGAAATTCTCAGATGAGATTTATTTGGATCAGGAAATTCAGGAACATCATCAAAGATTCAAGAGAGTAATTTTCGATACGAAAAGACACGGAAAACTCAATTACAGCGGTGAAAATTTTGACAGCAGGAAAAGTTTCCAAACAATTCGCATGTCATATGAACAATATCAGAAAACCTTTCAAATCACTACACCGCTTGACGATAGAGGTAAACATGGTGTTATATTGAGGATTTTTGATCCAATCAGAAGAATAATTGGTGGTCAATTCTTAGATGTTGTGGATAGCCCCCGTGCAATGTTTGAACTATGTCAACAGGAGTATCAAGACACTCTAACAGCATTCAAAGAGATTACTTCTTACAATAACACTACGTCTGATATCGATGCCAAAATAAACCTCCCAAGGGTTCACGAGAATGGTAATATTGTTTTTTCGACAAGGAACAGGAAGAAGTTTTTTTGTGGTGCATATATTGTTATTGAAGAGATAAAAGGTCAAATTAAAACCCCAGAGGAGATGTCGCTTGCTTCCAAGCAGCTTGACTTGATGCACAACTTGTTTATGGTTTTTGATGGGCAATTGGAATTAGAGGATATTGTTGTTCAGGATGGAAAAGTGTTTTTCACAAATTTTGCAAGTTGCTTTATTTTGTACGCTGGATGCTTACCTTATATGGAAGAAGATATACGAAGACTTAGAAAGTTTAGAAAAGAGATATTAGGAGAAGATGAAAATAGTAACATATCATCACCATTGGATGCTAGCCCATCGGTTACTTAGCTGAGCTTCAATTGCCCTGCTTTATTTAGTTCCTTTGGAACTGGGTTCTAAAAAATTATAGTATTATGTGGGACTACTTGAATCCTTAAGCAACATTTATGATTGTCAAACACGTAGTCTCACCCTTGGAACCTTCACTTTCCTAAGGGAAGAATCGAATCTGAAAAGGACTTCTATAAATGTCGACTGTCAAAAGGGAAGTGTCAACACGCTAGTCATCTAGTTCATCAACTACACCAGGATCCCATTAATGGAGCCCAAAATATCCAATGCACTCTCTATTTTTGAAGCTTTAATACTGAACCCAAAGGTTTGTCAAAGACCACTGAATGGTTGTTACGTAGTTAACTAACTCAAGAGTCAAGATAATACTCAAAACGTATTCGCGAAAGCGTGGGGCCCCCAGTGAATCCCCCACTTACGAAATTCTCACAAAATCCAAACCAAAAACAAAACAAAACCAAAACAGATGAAGTGATAAAAGATAAGCAAAATCAAGAAACAAGAATCAAGGATTGTCAATCGATTTCACGAACATTTGCTTGACGAAGATTGATGGTGTTCTAAAAGCGGCTAGCAGAGCGACATGATAAGATTGTGCAGTTTTACAACGTTCACCATGATTAGATACAATTCTATCTGATAAGAGTTGCACATCCCATATAACAATTCAGGCAAAGATCTTCCAAATCATGAGATAACCTCTAGACCCTGAATCATGAGGTCAATTGACAATGCGGTTATATAAAGTGCCCCAGATAACCAACAAATTAGGGCTATTTGAAGTTTCAACATCCAAAAATACGCGCTGCTACTTTTGATCAAAAATGACAAGTGCTACTATTCTAAGTCAATCATATGGGTATGGCTTCGTTGTTGGGCTAGGGGCAGCTTTTGCTATAGTCATGTGTGGTATAACCTATGTTCTTGCTAAATACTTGAACCAAGTTCAAAATTCTGAAAGATTCACAACAGCTTCAAGAAATGTTGGAAGCGGGTTGATTTCAAGTGCTGTCGTTAGTTCTTGGGTAAGTGCTATTGTGAATATTGATACTGTGCTCTTGACTAACACCATGAAAAGGTTTGGCCTGCAACTATCTTGACTAGTTCTTTATGGGGGTACACTTATGTAAGTAGATACAATTTAACAGCTAATGTTCATAGACTAACTTTTATCAGGGTATAAGTGGTGGTTATCTATATGGAATGTCAGGAACATTTCACATCCTTGCCTTTGCCTTATTAGCTATTGAAATTAAGAGAATTGCACCAGCATGTCATACAATTGGTGAGATCATTAAAGTTAGATATGATAAGGCAACTCATTTTGTCTACATGTTTTATGTTAGTGCAACTAATTTAATGGTTGCCTCATGTTTATTATTAGGAGCTTCTCAAGGTTTCAACGCAGCAACTGGTATGAATGTTATTGCTGCTAACTTCTTGATTCCTTTAAGTGTTGCAGTTTATACAATGTTTGGTGGTATAAAGGCAACTTTCTTGTCTGACTGGATCCACACTGTTATCATTTACATAGTCATTCTGATCATGTGCTTCAAGGTATTGGCAAGCTCTGATATTATTGGATCGCCAGGAAAACTTTATGATATGATTCTTGAAAGTGAAGCCAAGTTTCCATCTAAAACTGGTACAAGTTTCCTGAGTTTCAAAAGTAAAACTATGTTTATGACAACATGGAGTGTCAATATTGGTGGATTTGCTTCTGTCTTTGGTGATCCAAGTTATGGACAAAAAGCCATTGCAGCTGAACCTAAAAGTGTTTTGGCTGGTTATGTTCTAGGTGGTGTGTGTTGGTTAACAGTTCCATGGGCTTTAGGTATAATTGGCGGATTGACTGCAAGGGCCTTGTTGGTCTCTGATAAATTCTATACTTATCCTAATGAATTAACTTCACACGAGGCTAGTGCTGGTTTACCTCTTATTTATGCTATGGGTACAATAATGGGGACCCCTGGTGCTGTTGCTGCAATCTTAGATTTGTTTTTATCAGTCACAAGTGCCTTGTCTGCAGAATTGATTGCATTTTCTTCTATTTCAACTTTTGATATCTATAGAGGTTACATTAAACCAACAGCTACAGGTAAGGATCTTATCAGGGTTAGTCATGCAATGACTATGATTTTCAGTCTTGTTGTTGCTTGTGTCTCTGTTATTTTCAACTATGTTGGTGTCACTGTTGGTTGGTTAATTGGATTTTATGGTATTTTATTGTCACCAGCTGCTTCTATTTTGGTCTTCACTTTATATTGGAAAAAGACAAGTAGTTTTGCTATTACTTATGGTTCACCAATTTCAACAATTTGTGGTGTTATTTGTTGGGTCGCAACAGCTTATGCTTCAGGTGGTGCTGTTAATAAAAATACGTTAATGACAAGTGAACCATCAATTGTGGGAAATTTTGTTTCATTTGGTGGATCATGGATTATTATTCCAATATTATCATACTTGAAGCCAGAAAAAATTGAATTTGATTTCAAAACTTATTCAACAGCTTTTGACGCAGCTGATGATGCAGATGAAGAAGAAAAAGAAAACATGACTGTTTCAGTTTCTGATCAAAAGGCATTAGCTAAAGCTTCAAAGATTGCATTAATTTTGACTGTTCTTATCTTGATTGGAGGTTATATGATTGTCCCTTTAACATTTTATGGAACTGATTATAAGTTTTCTAAGAAATATTTTACTCAATGGGTTATTATTATGAGTATTTGTTTACTTTTGGCAAGTATTTATATTATTGTTGTTCCGTTATACCAAGGTTTTGAATCATTCAAGCTTATTTTCCAAGGTGTATTTAGAAGCAAGAAAGCTGATGTAATTGAAGGTACTGGCAGCGATAGTGAAGTCATTGAAGTACAATTGAGTGATGCTAATAATAAGGAAAAGTGAACTCTATCTGGAAATTTTTCATGGTATACACTGGAAAGATATTTGATTAATTAGCTCGTAGATTTCAATGTCATTTTTGGTCGTTGTAAATCACTACTACACGTATAAGTACGAATATGGACGAATACTATCAAAACGTCTTATTTAAACGATTTCTATGAATTTTAGTCAAAAACATAATAACACTAGCTCTGTACATTCTCAAATCAATCTTAGCAACGACATCACCAAGACACATTTGAAGAAATGCCAGAGATGTTATTCAGTGTATATTGTATAGAAAACAGACAGCCATCTAATGATGCTCATAAGCTCTCATACCAGAAGCATTATCTAAGCTAGCTTGACGTTCTTCAACAAAAGGAAACAGGGAACATAAAGTATAACTGGATTGTTCACGCACGAGACCATTTCACCCGGTTTTGTTAATCAAAAGAGCGCAAACCGCTACAAAAAGCTCTCAAATATGCTAGATGCTAACGCGGCCCATGAAACAGAACACTGAAGAAACAAATAAAGTAACTTGAAATGTCTGAAATATTAAGGAGTTGGCTGGTTCGCGACTCGTCAATTTATCGTCGACTGTTGTCCTCTCTCTGAATCAAGTTGACTCATAGTAGATTCAAAAGGTTAACAAGTTGTTAAAATCAATTCTTATGGAGTCTTAATAATACATTTTATAATTGTACTAGTTGCGAATTTTTATTATCTCAAAGACATTCAGGATGTGGAAAAAATTAGGTCGATATTGAGATTTCTACTGAATTAATGAATCAGCTACAATACTCATTTCAACAAATATAACTGATCATGTATCAATCCGGACTAAACAAAGTCAATAATCATCACTGTCCATCCAGAATTAACAGATGATCTTCATGAATATGACATTCAACGCTGAAATATACACAACTTCAATTGTAATTCATAATAATTCATGAACCACGTAATTGAAAGATTGCCAAATTTGCGTTTAAACTGACCAGACTTTATGGACCATTAATCTTATATAATGGCTTCAGCAATGAACGAATGATGGGTATGATTAAGAAAAGCTTTACCCAGGAACACAGGTCCAGAGTATGTTGATGAAGCACTGCTGCTCCTTTTTTGTTTTTCATGAAAGTTTCGTGCCCATTCCATTTTTCCCCTTTTTGGCACAAATCTTAAAAAGTGTTGCGCAACCCAAAGCGAAATGCGTATAAAGGTCAGATTTGTTGCATTCAAACTCGATAAACAACCAAAACAAAGCATTCCCAAACAATAATCAGGAAACTCAAGGCTTCATCATGTCCGGAAACAGACTAGATGGTATTGATAAAGAAAGAAATATTGAGATTTTGGAGCAATTGAACGAGAGGCTGGAACTAAACACAAGGCTGCTTGAACTTCAGCAGGAGTTTTCAGCAATTAAAGAAGGTCTTAAGAATGATGTTAGAGAGTATGAGGAGGCTGAGAGAAATCTTTTAGAATCTAATAAAGAACTAGAGGAGCATTTGCAACCTCAACTAGATGCTTTAGAGCTGCTTATAAAAGCGAATGGTGGTGAAGTTGAAATTGACGATGATGAAAGTGATGAAAATGATGAAAGTGATGAAAATGATGCTGATGAATGAATTGACTGAATGACTTTATAAGAATTTACAAGAGCATGTATAATTTAAGCCATGAGGGAATATGCTAACTGAAAGTCTGTAAGACAAAGCTGAACGTCATCTATCCTAATAGACTCCTCTATAACATTATGTTACTGACTGCTACATTTTAGAACATCTAAATTTGGAAAGACTGAACATTCTTATGATGATAAAGCTAGGCTGCCAAACTGAAATATCAGCAATAAGAGTATCGTTGACTACTTGAATCATCGACACATAGGGGTACAATATGTATTGATAGGCAGTAAAGAATGAAAACTATGTACAATGAAATGAAGCAATTTTCTATAGGAGACAAATTATGCAAGGAGAAAGCTAGCCAGAGGGCCCAAAGACATATTTATACATGTGTCTGATATCCTAGAGGTTTGTTTAAATATAACTACAAGTCATGATCCAGTGATCACCCAAATTGACTATAACTTTTTTTATTCATAACCATTCTGTATAATAATAGAAATGTATCAAACATCTCCAAGCAACATCATCACCGAAACACAACTAATTTCTTTTTAATCTCTTCATAATTTTGGTTTTTGAGCTTTTGTCAACACTTCAAAGATTTCATCAGCAGCTTCTCTCAAATAATATTCTAAAACTTCAGATTTATTTCCTGAACTTCTTCTTGTACAAACATTAACATGTAAGAAATCATTATTGATTTGATAAGCTAAACCCCAACCAATTGGGTTAACTTCACTCCAACCATAAGCATCATGATAATTTGAACTCAATTGAGATGTTGAAATTAACCAAGTTGAAGAATAGCTTAATAATGGATCTTGTAAGAATGGATGAGGTTGTTCATCCGGTTGTAAATGTAATTTCAAACCAAGAATATGACGATCGACACCTTCACCATTTGAAGCAGCTTTGATGTATTCCAAATGAGATTTAACAGCATTTTCAAAATCTAAAGCACGTTGAGAATCTGAAATTGTTGGATCTTCCCAGTTTTTAACAAATTGTAAAGATTCTTCACTAACTGAACGTCCAGCTTCTGTACGACCTCTATAAAATTTTCTTGTTGAGGCAGCTTCATAAGTTGGAACAACAGTACCAGTCATTTTATAATAAGCTAATTGAATAATCATTTGAATAAAAGCATCTGGGGATTTTTTAAAAGATTTGATTTCATTTTTAGCATATTTGTTATAATGGAAAACTCTAACGTCATGATTATCAATTTCTTGATCAAAATTAATAAAAGCTTTTTCAATCTGTTCGGAAACGAATGGAGAAGGTTCAAATCTTAATGGTTCTGGTTGAATTGATAAAGGAGTTGAATCAATTTCAATGGATTTTAAAAAGTCTTGTGGTTTTAATTCCCATAATTCTCTATTAACAAATTCATTCAATAACAAAGTTGGAGTACCATCCATTCTTGAATGTTCTGCAATGAAACCTGAATAACCATTCTTAGCAATGAAAAATTGAATAGGCTTATCGAAATAACGATTAAACCCATTTCCATGCCAGCAGTAATGAGCACGATCTTCATAAGTAACAGGTTGATCTTCATCTAGAGTGATTAAAAAGGTTGATTTGTGGATATCTTCCAAAGAAGCGATATTGATTGGAGTTTTAGTTAAATCTTGATAAGCCTTAAACCATTCATCTCTTGGTAATGTAGTCAAGATACCAATTGGTGATTTTGGAGTAATTGAACGGTTTGATAATTCAATGATTGCCAATAATTGTTTATGGATTTCCTTTAATGGTAAACGATCACCAGTCCCATTTGAATCATGAGTGTATAATTTATAGAAATCACCATTAATAGCCACAATAATGAATCCATTTTCCAAAATTGAATATAAAACAGTATCATCTTGACCCAATTCCTTTGGATATCTTGCATTGTTAAACATAACCTTGAAAGAATGCATACAATAAGGTGTACCTCTAATAACTTCTGGAGGCAAAGATTCATTTTTAATCAATTCCACGAAATTCAACACTTTATCAATAACCGCCAAAGCCTTGTGGATTTGATTTTTACCAATTGCATCTAAATGGACTGGTAAATCTCTATGACCATAGAAGTAAGAAACATATGGGAAAACACCATCATTATATTGTAAATAAGCATAATCATCCCAAAATTTGGATAACCAATTACGTTCAGTAGCGCCCAAAGATTCCAATCTTTCTTGTAAAACCGCCCCTTGGGTATTGAAGAAATCTTCAATTAGCGCTTCTTGCTTTGCATATTGTTCAGGAGACTTGATAAATGGTTTGATTGATTTTAAATAACGTTTCTTGGTGGATTCAATTGAAGGAACTGGTAATGGAGGTAATTCGTCTTGATGCTTGAAAGTAACACCTTTGAAGTTTGGATTCGAAGTTGAGAATTGTTTAATGGGCATCTTGTTGATTGATACTAATTGCTTGATAACTTGTCTTTTGAGAATGGTACTGGACATGATATTCTTTAAACGACCATCAGTTTTGCTTAAATAACAATGGTTAGAAAAGGCAATGGCAAATGGATATATGGGATGGCTTATATAGACCTGAATGCCTTAATAACTTTGAACCGACTGTGACCTTTGTTCAGTAGTTTTTTATCTGACTCGGTTGATTTGTTGATGATGATCCTGTGGGGTCAAAAGGAAGAAATTTGGAAAGTCGCGATGGTTTGGAAGAAGACGCATTTTGCCGAGGACGTTGAGGCTTTCCCGATTCGGATATGGTTGGCAGCACTGGTGACACGTGTGTTTTGACAGACACTGTGATATTCAAAAGAGTGTATGATGAAGTGATTAAATGGAGTGTCAAGTTGATTTTGGATCAAGAGACAGTGAGGAATAGTGTGAGGATAGCTAGTCATCGGAAAACAGACTAGTCTACAGCCTTCCAGTGCTTCTCACGACTTTTTCACCTTCACTTTTATCACCTTCCTCTTTCAGAACTCCCATCATGTTAAAAATTACATCAAATTCTAATCAAACATTTCTTCGAGAGAGCTGTTGAAAAAAAACCGTCTGAGAAAGTCATAATATGAAAAACCATGACAACCAGTAAGAGATTTGGGACCATTAATCACTACCAAACCCATCATGACATCCGAGATCCCAAAATCATATAGACAAATCATATCCACAACGAAAAAAGAATCTGAATTAATACAATCACTCTCTTCAAAACTCGCGTCTTCAATATTTCATGAAGTTTCAACACCACTCCCCAGGAAACAATCATTAGTTAATGATATACAATACATTTATAAATCAAAAGCATATGATCTGTATACCCATTGCTTCAAAAAATTAGTCAATGAATATGATCTTGACCACCTTGAACCAATGACAAAGGCCCATTTCGGGAAAGTTATGACCAAGGTATTCAACTGTCAAACCAAGAGAATAGGCTCAAGAAATAAAAGCTATTACGCCTACTGTGGTTTAGCTATAGATAAAAAAGTTAAAGATGAATATGAAGAAGTTGTAAAGACACGATGGATTGAAAACGGACAGAAGAACGATGAAGTTATAAGGCGTAATAGAATTGAATTGTTGAAATTTTTAAAAGATGAAAAACTAGATGATTGCTTTACATTACATCGTTGTGATTTGATTCTTTCGAATTTTGAAAGTTTCAATGTTGTACAAATGAGAAAAGATTGGAAATCAATAAATTTACAAGAAATAATATCACAAGGTTCAGGAGCTGGTTGTGAAATTCCAAGTTATTTTGAAGTCCTGGATATATTTAATATTATACCAGATCATTTAAACATTGTGGATATTGAAATGGCTTTAGGTATGAATCATTGGAAGATCAATATCATCAATAAGATAATGGAAATCTTGAACTATAACAAATCACATGATCTAAAGAGTATGAATAATTATCTAACATGGCAATTCATCTCTACAAGATTTTTGGAACAGCTGACTTTTGAAAAATCATCATCATTTGGATCTTTTTGGATATTGAAATGCTTACTTGATGAATTGATTCCATTTATTCAAAAAACTTTATAGTTAGTTTTCACTTCCTAATCTATATCCTCTTCCTTGGAATCTACTATTCCCAAATATACTTCCAGAACTTGTACTTGAACTATTCCCAGAACTTGTTGAAGATGTTGAACCATTAGTTAATGTATGAATTTTATTCTTTCTTTGATCAATAACTCTTGAACCTCCAATAAAAGTTCCAACAAATTTCTTAAACCATAATGGAGCTCTCATTGTTTCCTTCTCTTTAGAGCTTAAAGTACCCAATCTATTTTCATTTTGAACCCTAATTCCAAAAGTTTCACAAAAATAAGTGTATAAAGGTCCTAATGTCCATGATTCAATACATGCATAAACATAAGCTGCACTCATCCCAGCCAAAACAGCAAGAAATGAAGATGTACCTTCTAATAACAATCTAAACCCTAATGTAACAACAGGTAATAGCGATGCTTTTATACTAATAAAATAGATTGAAACTTGATGATCTTTATTAGCCCTGGACCAAGTATATGTTAAACTACCCAAAAGAGCAGGTTGTAATAATGGGACAGGCATCACGACTGAGCTCAATACAATTATTGGGACAATTATGAAAAGATAAAATAAGTAATCCACTGAATTATTATAGAATTTCAACTCTTCAATTCCACGTGAATATGAATACAACATATAAGTATCCATTAAACCTTGCATTGGTTGAGGATTTGCCACTAAAAACCCTGTGAAGGGACGCCATATTTGGAAATCATAAATAATTTTAGACCAGTTACAAATTAAAGTTGATGATGGTAATATTGTTAATGCATTTAAAAATGATGATGTTAGTGTGGAGATTGTTAAAAATCTGGTTATTTTTGGAATTTGTGCAATGAATCTAATGGGAAGTTAGTGAATTGTGACATTGAATCTTATTGATCATACTCACTGATTAAGGTCAGACATTATGGAGTCGTTGGCTTGCTTATTGTTGTACAAGTAGAATTGACACCTTGTCTTATCCTTTTCAACAAATCAACAAAAACATCGATTTCCGAGGCTGAAAATACAGTCATGTGACTAAGTCGGATTATTACATAAGTAGCTGACCAAAACATGACATAATCTCGTGATCGAAAAGAGGACGTGAAAAGATAAAGGGATTTTTCTCTTCCAGAAATTTCCATGTGATAAGGAGCTGGAATTGGACAAAGATATCGAAAGGATTAGGGCTTAAAACAAAGAGAGGACAACGTATATAGTCTTTAAGCGAGCCATCGAACACTTCATTTGTAATTGCAATGGAATTTTAAATAACTGCGGCTGCCACTGTATCCAATTTATCTAAATTCCCCGTATAGCGTGAGAAGATCCACGTGCCAATACAGACCAAGAAGTGAACAGGAACGAACGGTCCTTTGATCAAGTGACATATAATTGATTGGAAAATATTTTATAGATGAGCTTGACTTGGAAAGCTTTTATTTAACCGTAGAGAAGCTTGGAAAGCTGGTGTTTGATTATCTTGTTCTTGATGATGATGATTGTAATTTCACATGTCACTCTCGGGGTAGCTCAGCTTGATGAGAACAATACGATGAAGCAAAGAGGTTTCGAGATGAGTACGGTCCTAGACACAACGTTCTATAGACTTTGGTAAGCACCTAATTAATGCCTTCTACACTAGTGTATTTCAATTTCCACGTGCCTATCTATCCTCATATTTACTTGTCGGCTTATGGTTGATCTCGTATTGCTGTAGAAATCTATTATACTCAGATATGCATGGAATTCTAAACAGCCAGTCCTTCCCAAAAAAACTTTTTCCATTGTATAAATACTATAAGGCATCCCATATTCTGGTAATCCATACTTTCCAACAAGGCCATAGGAACTTTAGGTACACAATGTCATACACAACAGGTGCAGCAGTCACAAGGGATATCCCAAAGACTCCAAAGCAATTTCTAGTCTCATGGGTCCCTCGTGCTAAGAAAGAAATCACTTTAACCAAAGATCAACAAAACTTAGCAGAAACTGAAGATGAATACAACTTAAGATTACAACAAGTTAATGAAATGGGACGTTTCAAGAAATATCTACCAATTATCACTACAGGTGCTGGTTTATTTAGTGATGGTTATGTTAATAACTCTATTGGTACTGCTTCAACTTGTCTTAAGTTACTATATCCAAAGGAATACGGTTCAAGTCCTGCTATTAGAAACGTTACCTCAATTGCGTTTGTTGGTACTGTCGTTGGAATGTTAATCTTTGGTGTTATATCTGATTATCATTCAAGAAAATTTGCAATGTTGGCAGGTACAATCATTTTAATTGTCTTTACAATCTTGTGTTCAGGTGCTTGGGGTGCACATGATTCAATTCATGGTATGTTGGCTGCTTTAACTGCTTACAGATTCTTTTTAGGTGTTGGTATTGGTGCTGAATACCCAGCAGGTTCCACTGCATGTGCAGAAGCTAGTGCCTTATTACCTCCTGGTAAAAGAAACCGTTGGTTTTGTTGGTTTACTAATTTTATGATTGATACTGGGTTTGTTGTTAGTTCTTTTGTTCCAATGGTTATGTTATGGATATGTACTCCAAAACATTTAACACCAGTTTGGAGAGTCACTATTGGGGTTGGTGCTATTCCACCAATTTCTTTATTTATTTTACGTCTTTTCTATAAAGAAGGTGAAGTTTTCCAAAAGACAAGATTTAAGAAGGTTAGAGTTCCATATTGGTCCATTTTGAAGTTTTATTGGTTTAGATTAACTATTGTTTCAGTCATTTGGTTTATTTATGATTTTTCAGTCTATGCCTTTGGGTTGTTTTCTTCTTATGTTATTGCTGGCTTGTATGATTCAGATGATTTATACAAGGTTTTTGGATGGAATGTTGTATTGAATTTGTTTTATATTCCAGGTGCTTTCTTGGGTGCCATTGTTTCGGATTATTTAGGACCAAGATTAACTTTGGTTATTGGTGTTTCATTACAATCAATTATTGGATATATTATGGCTGGCTGTTTTGAAAGCTTGCAAAAACATGTTGCAGCTTTTGTTGTCGTCTATGGGATTTTTATGACTTTTGGGGAGTTTGGACCTGGTGATAATATTGGATTGTTAGCATCCAAAACATCATGTACACCAGTACGTGGACAGTACTACGGACTGGCCGCTGCTTTTGCTAAAATTGGGGCGTTCATTGGTACGTATTGTTTTACGCCTTTAACTGATCGTTATGGTATTAAATCTGCTTGGTGGTTAGCTTCATCATTAGGACTTTTCGCGGCCTTTTTAGCTCTATTTTTATTACCTTCAGTGGATCAAAGTGCTATGCAAGCTGAGGATGCCAAGTTTTTGGAATACTTGCAAAGTACTGGCTTTGATATCAGTCAATTGGGTGATGGAGAAGTTATTGATCAAGAAACTGCTTCAAGTGAAAAAATTGATATTATAGCCAACCACAAAGATGAAAAATAATTAGTGGCCGGTTCAAAAAATTGATACTTATGTAATCAATATGGAAGTTGTGCATAATTATGCATATACTAAATTTGTGCTACAATTTGTCTCTACAGAACACCTTCTTTTTATATATAGCTCGTAAAATAATTCAATATGTAGTTCTTTTGGTTTAATATATGGCTTGAAATACTAAATAGACGTTTTTTCGCACCTGGGTATTTTCGTGAGATTACACCAAAATTTTTCGTGATTTCACAAAAATCAGATTTTTTGGGACATTCTCTACACTTGTTCGGGCACACTTCTGGACAAAAATTTAGGGAAATTTCGTAGTGTACAGACGCTTGAAAAAAGTTATCTAGACTATCAGTTTGCGCAAAACAATGTTGTGCTTTTTCACAAATTTGATTTCCCATCGTGAACAAATTTGTATCTTGTCAGGCCAACAGAGAACGAAAAACTCTGAGATTTTACTGAACTGAGCTTATACTACGAATTTTTCGTAGCTCCTTCCTAATTTTTGTCCAAAAGTGCTGGCCAAACCACAAAGTTTCAAAGAATCTTGTAGCCAGGACAAAAAAATCTGATTTTTGTGAAATCGCGAAAAATTTTGATAAATACCAAAGCGCGAAGAAATTTCTAATAGAAATGTGGAGCGTAGTTAGTAAGTCAGAATATACTTGAGCTTCTTGCCTCCTTGAAATCACGTACTTATGATACTACAGCTCTACGGGCATCGCTGAGAAACCCCTAGGTTCCAAAACTTAGTAACGAAGTCACAAAGATTCAATTAAATCCATCTTTCGCTTTCAACAACCGTATCATTATACCTCTACTCTCGCCATTATAATAACCCTGTTCAATCAACTCCCTTTTGGGAAACCCAAAATCTGGATATCCAGTTAATCCTCTCAGTATATCTTCCTTAAGACCAACCCTTTCACCAATGAATGTTGTATGAATAGTATGATCTTTGTAAACATCACCACTATTTGGATGAACCAAAATTGATAAGCCCGAATGGTTCAATTGAGTAAAAGAGAAAAATTTAGCAAAAATTAATGGTGATTCTATATCAATTTCAAAAAATGGTAAATCATGAGGTCCTGTGATCAAATCTGATTTCAAAACTTTGACTATGAGTTGATCTGAATCTATTTCTTTTTGGAAATTTTCAAATATTTTATCTTTCAACTTGATTGCAGTAGAACGAGTCTCTGGGTTGTAATAGATGTGGAAATCATAGGATGTGATTGGATCGAAAAATGACATTTTGAAGCCAGTGATGTTGAGTCAATAGACGTTGTTGATGATAATGAAGATACGAGATACGAGTCCCAATTTATAGATGGAAAGTGTGGCTCCAAGAATGCTTCTCGGGGTTGGAGTAAATAATAAAAACAATAGCCACTAGCGTAACTGTAGAGCTGGTTAAAAGTTCACTTAGCTGTATTCCATCCAGATTAATATTTGGATGCTATCACCTCACGATAATGATTCATTATTGTAGTGATTTTTTGTTTCTGATGATTTCGGCCAAGGTGTTTTGAAAGAAAAAAAAATCCTGGAAAAAAGCGGTTTGAAACGGATGTTTTTAATGATTCCATTAACAACTTCAAATCTTTTGAACTACATCATTACACTATTCAATAAGCGCTGAACTACTTAAACATGATGCCTATGAACGAATCTCAAGGCTCTCCACCTGTGAATGGTGAAGATAAGAACAACGTCAAGTTCAGAAGAAACTACAAGGCTTGCTTAAACTGTCGAACTCGTAAGGTTCGTTGTGACTTGGGACCTGTTGAAGCACCTCATGATCCTCCTTGTGCTAGGTGTCGTCGTGAAAGAAAAGAGTGTGTATTTGCTGACTCCAGAAGGGGTGGCTCTCACGGTGGTGGTGCTTCAAGTGCTGGTAATAGTATTGGCAGTAGTGTTAATAAGAAGAGAAAGACAGAATCAACACCAACTCCAGAAGTTAGAAGCATTCCTCATACTAGACAGAACTCCACTGAAGTACGTCCGTCATTACAATCATTGACTCAAGCTGTCAACTATACTCAACAGCAGGAACAACAGAAAAATCAAGAGAAACAACCTCGAAACCAAGCTCCACCTTCACAACCACGCCCTCCCCGTTCTGGTCAACGAACACCTGTTGCACATTCACCAGAAGAACATGCTCGCCCAGTTCAACCTCCAACAAGGTCCTCAGAAGTTACTACTTTACAGGGAGCTCTTGTCTTCTTAGCAAGGGCCGCTGGAACAATAGCAAAAGCTGACGATCGTGATAATATCAGTGCTAGAGAAATTCACGAGAAACTAGAGGATCAAGAGGATGGCATTTCTTCAACTTCCAACTTATCTACCCGTGAAAATTCAAACACAAATATCTTGAATCAAACCCAAGGCTCGAATGATTATGAAAATTTTGCTCCATTGGTTCGTCCTCAAGGTAAAGGGCCAATAATGATGCCACCAGTTTCGAAATCAGCAAATGTTCATCCAAACCCATCAAAAAAGCTATCAGACATCGAATATATTGGACCAAACAAAATGCTGACAGAGGAAGAAGCTGAAAATTTAATCAATTTATTCTTTTTAACAATGCACCCCTTTTTCCCACATATTCCAACACAACTTCATGATCCTCAAACGTTAGCTCAATATCCTATTCTGTTATGTGCAATTTTGACAATCTCTTCAAGATATCATCCATTCGAAAATCAACCGTCACATGATATAAATAAAAATTCAAGAAATATTCAACTTCATGAACGGCTATGGATTTATTGTCAACGGTTAATTTCTCAAACTGTTTGGGCTGAAGCTTCGACAAGATCTATAGGTACAGTTTTGGCCTTTTTACTATTCACGGAATGGAATCCAAGAGCAATTCATTGGAGATGGTCTGATTATGCCAATAATAAAGATGATATGGGACCTGAAGGGCCTCCAGGACTAGGTGGGAATTCTGACGAAGAAGACAGTCTTGCTGGACTAGGTGCTATGAGAAGAAGTGATCGTATGGCTTGGATGCTTGTGGGTACAAGTGTTAGATTAGCCCAAGATATGGGTTTCATAAATAGTTCATCTAAAATATTTATCGCAACTCATATTGCAGAAACTCAAACTGCAATGAATCTTGGTCAAAGAAGTATGCTATCACAGAGTCTTGGTGAAATTGATTTAGATAATGATGAAGATGATGATGAAGTTGTTGATAGCAAGAAACAATATCAGCATGATGAATTTATTTTGAGTCTGGATGAAGAATGTTTAAGAAACCGTCATTTCAAAAAAAATAATTTGAAATTTTCCATTATGCAAAAGGCAAAATTAGAATTATTGAAAATCACATCATTAGCTTATGAAACTATTTATTGTGGGAAATATCAAGTTGACGGATATAACCAATTTCAAAACCTATCTGTTCTTTCAATTTTATCACCTTTAATTGAAAATTGGTACAAGACTTACAAAAAATTGTTAAAACCTTCAAACCCTAAAAACTTCAATCATCATTGTAATTTGAAAAATGCAACAAATACTAAACATGTCAATGAAATAACAAAACAAGTTGATAAAGAATCATTAATTTGTGATTATTATTATTGTCAACTATATATTTATTCTTTAGCTCTATCAGCGGAGAATCCATTAAACACAAATCCATCAGATGTCAAGAAACCTTTAAACAATTTGAAATTGGATGAGATTTCCAAAGCGGCTAAATACGTGGAGTTAGCTTATAATGCTGCGAAAGAAATATTAGTTGCAGCTATAAGGGTTCACAAGTTGAAGATGTTGAAATATATGCCAGTTCGGTGGGTTACCAGAATTGTTAGATCAGTTGCCTTTATTGTTAAATGTTTTTTAACTTTAACAAATGGAGCTCAACAACAATTATCATCACCATTACAACAAGCTTCACAAGCGTCAACGATCTTGACATTATCAATTATTCCAACTGAAGAAATCATTCAAACCATTCAAAAAGCAGCTATTGTACTAAGAGAAGCATCACCTGATGAGTTGCATTTATGTACTCGTTATTCTACAATTTTGATGTATTTATGTTCAGAAATGAAGTATAGATCAAAATTATCAATTAATCCACCAAATTTAACAAAATTACAAACAAGTGATGATGAAGACGATGAAGAAGACAATGAAGAGGTTCCATTAAATGAGGAACATCACAATTATCAACAGCCGCAACCACCACACCAACAACAACAAAATTCAGTCCCAATGTCAATGCCAACAATGCCAAATGTTGATCCAAATTCCAATGGTGATATACAACCACCTATATATAATTTCTCATATCAAACCATGGGTGGTGGTAATAGTTCAAATAATCAAGATCCTTTACAACCATTACCAGATGCTGTTGTGGATTGGTTTTTGAAGAATGATGAATCTATTGGGTTGGATTTTGTTGAACCATGGACTGAAATGATTGAGCAACATTTGGATAAGAAAAAAAATTAAACAATCACACACCGATCACTTGAATGACTATTATTTCCATGTTTTAATTTGAATTTTTTCATTCTTGTATTTGAATGAGCGTTATTATGATTATTATTTGGTGTAGATTTTGATCTTTCCACTCTGGAAAACATTGAATCTGGCTTATATAAATTCATTTCAGACTTGATTGAACCATAATTCGTCTTTATTGTATTTGTTGTATTGGTTTTGGTTAGTTTGATGGAAGGTGTTATAGTAGTTTGATTACTTTGGGTAAACCTAATTGATGTTCCCTCTGTACCATATTCATCATCATGATCACCATGTTCTTCATCATCTTCATGTTCGTCAACTTCTTCTTTACCATTAAATTCCACAACATTTAAATCATTTTCTTGGACACCTTCAAATTCATCAAGGTCTTCATCTTCTTCAACTTGTTGATTATCCATTTTTTCCAAAACTAGATCATAAAATAATAGTTTCTTATAATCAAATTTCATCATTTCCAAAACACCACGAAGATCTAATAATTGAAGATTATCCATCCGGAAATTAGAATCATACAGTAGCCAATCATCACACATTCCATCTTCATCATTTTGTCTAATTGCAGTTCTTCTCTCTTTATTCTCATCTCTAAACAAGATATTATTCAATATTAATTTATACCTCACGTTTAATTTCTTTGTCCTTGCCGTTATCATTGAAGGCACATAATCCAATGATTCTATAGAACTGTCATCTGAATAAACAACGCTATTCACATCATGACTCTCCACATCACCAACGAATGAAGAACTCTCAACATCATCTTTACCTTCTTCATCATCTGTAGTTCCAATATCTTCAGATTCTTTGGTCTCCACTTGAATTAATGGTGAATTGATCTCTGAGGAATTAGGGGTATTAGGAACATGAGTCAAAGAGCCATCATTTTGAATAGTTGTCACTCTTGTTAATGAATATTTTGGACTTGGTGGGATTGAACCTGATGGGTGGAATGAATCTATTGAACTTTCTGAATCATCAATCATGTCATTATGAGATAAAGAACTTATTGTTGTAGGAGCTGTTGGTTCAATTGGTTGATCAATTTCACTTGGTGTATAGCCAGATTCACCAGATATAATTGAGTTCAATTCAACAGCTTGATTATAATTTGATAATGGACCAAATGAAAACTGCTGAGATTTTAGATCTGTGTTATTTATGACATTTGAAGAAGCCATTATTATTGATGATTGTGATTGTTTTAAAAGACCCAGGTTCGTTATTGTGACTTCTATAGGGGCTTGAGATCCATTTTGTTCAAAGAATTTTGTTAATAAATCTTGTAATAATATAGTTGAATTAATAATGTTTGGAATTATCAGTATTAACGTCACACCATCATTTAAATCATCTATGAATTGATCAAGTTGTGTGGAGTTCTTTGTATTATGTAGCAGTTGTTCAAATTCACCATTTTTCAAGTTATTCAAGTACCAATTCCATACTTTGTTGTAGTTATACGTTGTTGATTCTTCAAAATCTTTATAAATGAAGGTTGGTATTGAAGACATGTTATATTAATCATGGGGTTGTTATTAGTATGATTATGCCAGCTCTTTCACTTTAGTCTCTTCATGAATTCGTATATGATTATTAACAATAGGATCAACACCAAAAATTAAGGATTGTTTTTATCTTTTAAAAGTTTATACTTCTAAACATTTTGAGCTATTTAAATTTTTCCATAACGCGTAATTTTGTGTGTACCTCTGCCTAAGCCCTCCCGTACCGAGAGAGGACCCTTGCCTAAGCCAGCCAATCGTTTACAAGGAGCCCTGCCTAGCATCCCCAGGCTGACCTCCGCCTGTGCGTCAACCAGTGACCTCTGCCTGGTTCAGTTTATCCGCGATTTTTATTTACGCCAAAGGAATTTGAAATCACGATATTGAAGAGAGATGAACTATTATAAACAGGATTACTCCAGGTTTCAGGATACCAATCGCATGAATTTTGATGGACGGCTACAATTCTCCAGCAAATGACCTAGTTTGAGTCAACTAGTTGTGCATCATTGTTTATTAGTTATATCATTGTTTATTAGCCAAGACCACCCTAGACCAGCTAAAAGGTAGTAATTATAAATTATTCCGAAGGTGAATACATGATTTGTGTGATGAACTTCCCTGAATAGCGAGTTGTACAAGCAACGCTCAACACGTTATTTTTGATATTTGACGTGAGTAAATGATTCAAATTAACGTGGGGAATGATATGTGAGTTTAATCCAGATGATGAAATCTTTCTTTTCTGATTATTTTGTAATTGAGCTGTATCTGAACTTTGATTATAATGATGAGTATTGAAATGTTTGTTCAAAATGTTGTTATTAAGATACACTGGTAATTCAGGAATTGGATTTTTGTGTAAGAATTCTTCATCAACTGGTAATATTTCATCAGATTGATGGAAAATTTCAGGAATCTCTTGTGAATAAGTTTCATTATTCTTCAAGTTTGGTTGATCTAATGAGAATTGTGATGTTGACTTAGGATCCTGTTGTTGTTGGGTGTGTAGGAATGAAGTTGAAGATTTTCTCTTATTGTTACTAATCTTGTGCTGTTCAATAACACCAGCTTCAAAAACTTCTTCACTTCCTTCTATGTCATCAACTTCAAACCAATTAACAACATTACCAGATTTATCAGTAGCTATTGGTAAATCTTCACTGTATTTGATCTCATTATTAACCAAAAATTTAACTTTATAGATCCCCAATGGTAAAGTAATCATGATTTTATAAACACCATCAAAATCTCTCTCCAATTTCAGTTTTTTAGACCAATTATTAAAAGAAGTTATCAAATAAACCTGTGTTGAACCAATTCCATGATCACTTGACCCTGTTGTATCCTCATAATTCACATATTTTATCAAAACATTTTTATATTCATTACTTTCTCTTTGTTCTTTTGAAACACCAACACCATCTTTATTAATCAAATCCTCATCAATATCATAATCATCATCATAAGACCCTGAAGTTAAAACTTCACTTATCTCACCACCACCAATACTTCCTTTCCTTTCAACATCACTTCCAAAATCACCAACTCCAGTGGCACCACCACCAGCATCAATCTTTCCAAAATAGTCATTATCTGCTAAATGATCAATGAAAACATTAGGAGATACTATAGCTTTTGGTTTATAAGGAGGTGGATAACCCTTATCCGTATTTATAGGCAATTGATGACTTTGTCTTGGACTTAGATATTCTGAATGTTGATGACTAGATTTATTACCACCATGTCCTTCACTTGATGAAGTTCTTTGATGTCCTCTTGACACAGAAGATTTTCTTCTGATGTTATTAGGGATGGACGAGGCGTTGTTACCCATTTAATTTAGTCTATACTCTGATATCTGTAGCTTAAGCTTGGTGTTGCTGGGTGGTGTTGTTGTTGTTGTTGATGTTCAAATTGCTACTTGAATGCTTTTTCGAATGGCTTTCGATCAGTTTCCCCATAGAAAAAAAAAATCAAGCGAGAAAATCGCTTGTGACGTAATTCGCGAAATTTAAAATTAAAAATATTTACGATTATGTAACATTGGAGAGAATCTTACATAACATTCATAAGGATTAGCCTGGTTACAACTGATGATGATGATGGTTTCTATTTTCAAAGCTAGTTTCATTTGAAGTTAAGAGATTCCCATTGGCTGCGGAGACTCTTCGATCAGCTTGATTAACTCGTGCTCTAGTTTGTAGAAGTTGTCAATTGGCCATGATGTTCAAGACGTTATTTTGCATTGGATATACTGAAGTTTATGGCTTTGACATGGTTATCTGTTTGAGAATGGAGAGAAACAACGTTATCTAACGGTTTATGTCAGTTGTGTTGCTGTTAAGGCGTCTGGATACGACATCCTAGAGCATCTAATGAAGTTGCAACTTTTGACGAGTAAACTGACGAGTTAATCCAAGGAACTGAATGAAATCAATTCCCTACAAAATCACTAACAAATGAATAATTAAATTAAATTAAAACGATGATAAACATACTATTCACAAATTACCAGACAAATAAATACTCCAAGACTAGGTCAAGACGGAAAAAGAACAAATAATTAAAATCTTATTAATGACAAATAGAAAAAACCAACACGAATCAATGACAAAAACACACAACCTTCTATTACACCCTTTATTAACGATTATGACTTGAAAAAATGCACCTAATAAACACAAGAATACCCAATGAAAACAACTAACCAAATTATATATTACCCAATGAAACCAAAGAAAGAAAAAAACCAATTATAATACAACAAAATTAACATTAATGTACCTAGTTTTTAACTGATCTTTTAGCTTTTAAAGCTGCTCTTCTTTCTTTTCTTAATCTTCCTTGCATCATTGAATAAGTTGCCCTTTTAATAACAGTTTCTAATAAACTTTTAGTTAATTTTGGATAAACTTTTGAGGCTCTTGTATGTAATTCATTGATTAGATATTTTCTATATTCTTCATTGGTATCTCTTATCCAAGTTTTATAACCTAATGGGAATCCTAATTCTTTTCCAAAGATATCTAGTATGAATTTTTCAATCTTCATAGTTTCTTCAATTGATGATGTATTCAACAATTCACCCAATTTTTGTAATGATAATCTTGAATCAAGATTTTTCTTTGAAGATGAAGATGAATGAGTTTGTGATGAGGATGATTGTGAAGAAATTGATGAATTACGACTTTGGATAGATGCATCTTGATGAGTTAATGCTGGTGTTTGTGGTGTATTGTTAACTTTCATTGCAATATTTGCAGGTGTTTGAGGTCTTGAAGCTGAAAGTTGTTGAGTTTGGAATTTGAACTCTAGTAAATTTGCTGGTGATGCAGCTATTGAGTTTGTTTCTAAAGGTGATGAATATGTTGAGTAGTCCAAATAGTTTAAAGTAGATCCTGAATCTTTTATCATTGAATTCAAATCAATTAAAGATTCTTCAAGTTTAGTTGAATATATATTATTTTCAGCTTCACTAAATCCGAGTGTATGAGTAGGAGCTGGTGTTGTGGTACTAGTTCTTGTTAATGAATTGTAGTTGGAACTAGTTGCACTTGAAAATGAGCCTGAAGATGAAGGTGTTGATATTGAACTATTATTTGATATGATTTGATATAGCTCATTGTTGAAATCTGATTGACTTAGTAAATCTTCACTCCCTGTTAAAGGGATGCTGAATTTATCAAGATCTATATTGATATAGTCATTGTTCATGAAATCATCAAGGTATGATTGTTCAAAGTTCATATTGATGTTTGTGTGACGTCTTGTTGTTATTGTATACTCTCTTCAACTACAAAAGCAAATGGGTACATAAAGACTTTTTTTTTTTCATG
Source organism: Hansenula anomala (assembly GCF_001661255.1). Classification (NCBI taxonomy): domain Eukaryota; kingdom Fungi; phylum Ascomycota; class Saccharomycetes; order Phaffomycetales; family Wickerhamomycetaceae; genus Hansenula; species Hansenula anomala. The sequence continues at coordinate 1,512,487 of NW_017567112.1, forward strand.
ACATATCTTTATATTTAAATAAATCAAATTCTGAATCTTGATAATTCAACATCTCATGCTTCTTTCTGACTCTTTTTCTTTTTTGACATAAATTTTCAGAGTAAACTCCATACAAATAAACTTTCACCAGCGTTTGAGAATTGGGATAAAAAAAAAATAAAAAAACTGTAAAAATATTCGGCACAAAAAATGCAGCTCCTGCATGCATAACCTCACATACATACAATTTTCAAAACCTCAACAACACCAGCTCTTATCCGTCTAAATCCTCCTCTACCCAGCTGGGCACTCTAGGCAGGATTTGAAACCAGTGCTAGGCAGAGAGCTCTCCGCCTAGAAGGAATTGCTCTAGGCTCGAGTTTCAACCCCCATGCTTAATCCCATATTTCTCCAGCTCCTCTTTATTCACATCCTGTCTCCAAGAACAAGTGTTACACTTTAATTGTTTGCCCCAATACATTGGAATGAGTGGAATCCACCAAAAACTTATAAATTCTTTCCTCTTTACTGGCTCAACACTTTGATTATGACAATTTGGACATGGTAAATTGTTTGGATATCCATCTATTCTGGAATCCATATCTTTTTTACCAAAAATTATTGGAACAAATGACATCTTTTCGGACTTGACCTGCAACTAAACACAAAACACTTCACACGAGCTCTTTCTAATTTGAAAGTAACAGGGTATATTCAAGAATGTTCTTTCTCGCTCTAAATAGGCTTTTCAAGTATAGTCTATGACTTAAACGTAATTGATGTAGGTTTTTTTGAAGTTGATTCTGACTCGAGAGTAATTGACAGGTGGTTTTTTTTTTTCGAAAACCTCGTTTTATATATTTCGCGAACCCTTGCTACGTAGTTTAGCAATGATGATGATGAGATGAAATTCATAGCCTATAGAGAGTCTATTAACGTTGTGATTTCTCATCTATATAAGCTTTTATGATTTCTTTCTTGTACTCTATCCATTCAACAAAGCCTTTAAGCGAGATTTAGATCGAGCGAAAAGCCTACCTTCGCTCAAAACTACGCTACATCCCGAATCCCTAGTGCATGAAATTAATCAAAATGGTACATGAACATGGTGACTTTGAAAGATTTTTTGCACAAAAAAAACCTGAAACCATGACAAAACTACATGATTTGTTAATTTGTATGCAATCTGATTACACTTTGATATCTGGTCCCTGTATAGGCATATTTTAAGTGTGTCATGTCACAAAGTTCAAACCTTTGATGTTCAACATTTCCAGCTCGTGAAATTTTAGGTTTCACAAAAGATGAATGCAACGGTTTCAAGTTGGTACCATCGAATATTTCAAGCTGCTCGCTTTTAACAACACAAAGATGTACCATTAATTCAAACTTTTGAACTACTTTTACAGCGATTTCGGTGATATAAGGCTGTTGGTTCCTAGGTTTGAACTTTGTACATTGTTTCAAGTTCAGCAGGTTGATGGCGGTGATGGGCATTATACTACACTTAAGTTTGATGTAGTTATTGGTCAAAAGATGAAAGTTTTCTCTTCAAAGTTGAAAAGGCATTGAAACATTTTGACTTGGTTTTAGTTGAATTGCTACACTTCAACAATTACCTTGATTTAACTGTAGTTGTAACAGTCTTCTGGTGTTTATCGCTTGTTTAACCTTAGTTTCAAGTTCAAGTTTTAGCTTTGAATGTTCACTGATTGAACTGAAAGATTCTCTCTCTAACAAAATTGAAGAATTTTCAAAATATTCTCAATTGGTACAATATTTTACCTTGAAATGGAATTACATTAAACGTTGGACCTATTCTCGGTGAACAATTCTCCTTTGGTTGGTAGTTCTAGTTTGAGGTTCTGGTGAACTTTTCCCACAGTTTGAATTTTTCTTGAAGTTTTGAAATTGAACCAAGCCCAACTTGCTCTCTAGGCAGAGATATGTAGGCGGTAGGCAGAACCCAGTAGGCGGACGATCTCCCTGGCAGAGTTTGAACTTCACGAGCCAAAGTGTACATGCTATTGATCAAATTTAGCCCACCTTCAGGCTGAGATGAAAAATTACGAAACGCTTTAGGTGTGAAATTGAAATGGACAATCAACAGTGGACACAAAACTCTGTTAAACTATGTAGGTAGCCGTCTATGGGTACACGTTTGATTGATGAACAGGCAGAGAGTAACATGATTTATGAAACACATCTACTCTTTAAAAAAAATATCATGATCACAAGAGTGCTTCGTAGTCGTAATAACTCAGTAGTGTGAGCCTTGAGGTTTGATATCTCAGATTTAGGCTAAAACCATTGATAAAAGTATCCTGATAATTGACTGTTCTCACCAGTTCAAAGGTACTTCATCTTTCCAAGAATGGATTTTTAAGGATTTTTGCACAAAATATTTTCACACAGACTGGCATCGAGCCCAGGCATTTCATGCCTGTATGAAGTCTTTACCCTGATCCGAGATGCATGATAGTGTCGATCGCTTCCTTAAAAACTAGTTTTAAACAACGATCAACGATAAAATAATTTACAGTTGTAGTTTTTCCCCTGTATATTTCAAGTCAACTCCTACGAACGTTGTCATACGTACATGCACTATCAAACTTAGTTTGTATATGAATCTACCAAGGATCTACACTTTTGAGTTAGTGTAACTTGTTCCATCGTACATATGCTGGCTTTTTGCTATGTAATTTTTTCAAGAGGTTTTCAAAATTCTACCTGTGAAGCGTTCTTGAAGTTTGAGCCTGGATGGAAAAGATTTTCTTTGAACAAGTTCTGAAGTGTTTGGTTTAAAACCTTGTATAAATTACAGACATGAGCTCTCGGTAATCTCCCAAAGTTTCTGTTGGTTGATCCAAGACATGACTGGATTGTTTATCCATTTTGGCTGGTGTTCTCGGTTATAACAAATCAAGAGTCAGATTGGGATGAGATCAAACTTCAAAGACTGTTTGAGGATCCCAATTTGTATGTAATTAATCTCTTCATTTCCCGGACCAAACAAAATCATCATGCTAACTGTCGAAGATCTATCATTTGTGCGTAAATTGTAACCTATAAATACACAAGGATATAAGACGTCTTCTTTCAAAGCTCATGATAGGCTGGCCATTATTCCCCAGCTCCGTTGACGGTTGAACCTCCTTCGAATCAAACACAACCTCGTCAGCGAGCGTTTGCTAACTATGAAGGATGTCGATGCTTCGGTAGAATCAAGGATAACCAGATTCAGATCAATACTACCGCGGTGTCATAATTAACAGGTCGTGTTTGGATCTCAAATAGTCTTTAGAGTTCAAACTTGCTTAACGGCTAGCTGTTGATTGTTCGAGCTGTACAAATTATACTGTCATTTAAATCTGGACTTGAGCCTTGACTTTTGGACCAGTGTACAATTAATTCACGGTTCCCAGCGGCTGGAGAATTCATGATCATGTCCAAGACGTTCAGTATAATATTCCAGCTTGTACAATCATGGTTCTTCTTGTCGAATATTATTTGATCACTTGATGCCACGATCGCATCTTACAATAGGACCCTGCCTTTACAGTATTTCATTGACAGCTGGACTAGTCAGGTTGGAGCTCCAAAGTTCATAATATTGTTAATGATTATCTTGTCGAAGCTAGTCGACTTAAGGACGCTATTAATTGGTTCATGGTAATTCAATTAATTTGTGGATATTAGCTACGTCTAGAGCTAGAGCAACGTCGTCCTTCACCATCAATATACCGAAGTATATAAATTTAATTAATATCAATATATGAATATCCATGCCACCAGATAATTTGACTTCAATTACATCGAGTATATATATATATTAACCATCTTGAATATTGAAGAAATTATAACCAAATTAATATCAGGCGCCAAAGCTGTAGTCGACTTCTAGAAACCATCTAATAGACGACATACGTCCTTCCAATTCAATTACACTACAGCACATTATCATTGAACGATCATGTAGCGACTCAAAATTTTAGCTGACATATAACAAGTTGCACGTTATTAAAGCATTTTGGTAGGTAATACTTACTATTGTACTTTGGTAGGTCTAACGGGATAGTGATTATTGTAATCTAATACATTGCAGCGCTCTGAGAGTCACTAGTTTGTACTGATCTAGCAGCTCAGCATGATCTCGTGTATTGCAAGTAATTAACTAATTCACGAGCACCTGAAAGCACTCTGGAGCATCATTTCTTAAATATTAATTGCATCTGATTCTGGCTCAAGTTTATTAATATTCGAACCAGTACATGATGAAGGTAGACTTAAAGGGACGCCTAGACAAAACTTTCACCAAGGTCCAAGTTCCAACTCTTGAGCCTTAACTTGACAAGTGGCTAATGAACTCATTCACGATCAAGGTGTAGTGTACCAGTGATTGAGATCTCAACTTCAAACTTCTCTTCAACTCCAAACAACTAGGATATGCGCGGCGGCCTATTCGAACATTGTAGCACCGAATTCGGACATGAACGTAGAAATGAGCTCGCTTGTACGTTTTTTGGCCTCGAAAAAATCCGATAATTTCCTTTATTCACGTGATCTCGCTTGAAAGAAAAACGTGACTCTGTATTATATAATCTACACATGCTTAGTGACATAATCTCTTATCTTATCAGCCCTTACATAATTAAAGCAATCAAAAAAATGATATAGGGACACCTTTATTGTGAAGAGAAACATTCATACCGAAGAAATAAGAAGTTAAACTTCTTGTTAAAGAGTGGGTTGTAATAATATTGCTCTACTATGACATAAAAGTGAAATTTTAATGTTTCGAGGATGGTTAAATGCTTGCAAATTGGGCTTTTTGTGAGATAAATAGGGGTACTTCAAACAGATGGAAGATGGATACAGAGCTTGGAGTCTATGCAGTCCGAAGAAGTTGATTAATTAAACCTACACAATTCGAATGAAGAGGTGTTATATTAACTCAGTAATTGTCAAGATGTCTAGGGATACGACACACGCCGACGTAACTTTGAAGTCTAGACTGCTGAAGGAAAGTTAGGTGCTTCAAAAAAAGTAGAAAGTTGAATCAACTGTACGTGATTGATCAACTTGATTATGATAAATCAAATTGATTGGCAACTAGCTGAAGCAATTTATACAATGATTAAAGGGTTCAAAGTTCAAAGAGCCAGTTCCCCAGCCGGCTAATATTGAATCAGTTTGTCATATAACCGTGGGCTATATCTAATTACTTTCAACGCATCACTAGCCATACATTGACAATTACATAGCACTAGTATATTAACCCATGATAAGAATGAAATTGGAACACTCCCTTCCACTGATTACGGTCCCTATAACATGTGGAGGAGGGTAAAATATATGTGGAATTTGGTCATACTTGTGTGGTGTTATATCATGGTTGTTGTACAAACCTAACACAATCAACCTTCTCAACAATTTGATTAAAGAAAACGTTTGATCAATTATGCTAGCAAAATGCACGTTATCACATTTCCTATTAAAGGAAGCTAATATCTTCTAAATATAGACAATTATTCTCTTAATTCAACCAACGCATAGAAAACTTTATCCATTCATGTTGAAATTTTGCCACAAGCTTGCTAAGCATTTAAGTAAGAAAGTATCATATCTTGTAGAGACACTCAATCCCTGGTGTTAAGAGCAACAATAATTCTTGGATTTCCCATCTCACCATAGCTATCAAGGGTAAAAATTATAGCAAACAAAGCAATTGAATGGAAAATCACAAGCTGTAAATTTGAACTGCCCACACATATAGCCAACAAAGTATGATGAAAAATTTTACCTTGTTGTAGGGTATATATATAGGGAGTATGTGCCAGTTTGGAAACTTTCTTTCTTTTCAATCTTTTTTGTTCTTTACAAACATTTGTTTTATTAATTACAACTAATAAGAACAACAAACACTTATTCAACAATGCAATTATCACAATTAGTCGTCTTCGCTGCTACAACTTTTGCTGTCGTTTCAGCTCAATCATCTAACTCATCAAGCGGTGGTGGTGGTAGCTCAGGAAGCAGTGGTTCAGGTAGCATTGGTTCCAATGCTGCTGGTTTGAACGCTGCTGGTGCCGGTGCCATTGGTGCTGCTGTCGCTGCTGGTGTTGCTTTATTGATGTAAGATTAATCCAAAGAACTGCACAATATAAGGGACCCCAAGTTACCAATTAACATCAAATGAGTCATAAACATTATACAATAATTTGAGCTGTTACTTATTTTTTATAAACTATTAATATTATTTGTCTGTGAAACTAATTGGTGATGCTGCAATTGGACTGTCCAGTTGAGTATTGTCTATACAAGATTTTTTATCACAACTTTTGACACTGTTCGTTTTTCTATGCTTGCTGGTGTGCTATTTATTTTTTTTTAATTGATCGTTTTTTATATTTGAAGATCTAATTGATTGTCAACTATTTCACGTTGTCGTGTTTGTCGTGTTTTGTGGTTTTAGTTTTCTTTCACACAGCCTCTACTTTTTTTTTGCGCAAAAAACTGTAATTTTTTCGCACAACGTCTCAAACTCGGTTGTGAAAATACGCCGAATTTCCAAAATTGGAAAGTGCTCATCTAGCTGTCAACTATTTTTAGTAAATTACTGCTTATGATAAATTAGTTACATATGTCAAAGACTTAGTCCAAGAGAAAACCCATTGTTTGATATATTAATAGGCCTTTTAGTATACAAAAAGTAGGCTAGTGTGCTCATGAAGAGCTTGGTTGTTGTTGTTGTTTTGCTGGTGGATTCGCTAAGAACTTGATTCTTTCCCAATCTGATTGAACCAACTCTTTATGAGCTTTATCCCATGTTGAGCCGAAATGTGATGATGTTGTAGAGAAATCAGCTTTGTAAAAATTAACATGATAATCTTTTTGAAACTTATTTTTCAATTGTTTCTTTTCTCTTTTAGTTAAAAGTTCTAAATTTATACCATTCAATTCATCTAACGAAGTTGCATCTTTAGAATTTGGGTTTGATACATTTGATAATAACGATAATGCCTTATTGTTTTGACTGCATAAGAAATTGTGCTTGAATGACTCTTCCAAAATTGAAGTTGCCTTAGTTGAGGTACTCAAAAGACTTGATGAAAAAGTACTTGAAGGATTGCTTTGAAGGTCAACAGGTAATGCACTTAACGGAGCTGTTTTTGGATCCTCAAGTAAACTGAAATCATCCTCATCTTCTTGAGTATAGACTTCTAGAAAGTCATAAAGAACAGACATGTCTTCTTGACTTGAAGGATTACAGTTATTGATCTCATTGTGGTAATTGGATGGAACTCAATAATTTGATTTAACCATTTTTATTATCTTCGTCAGAGAAAACATCGCGTATAATTTTTTTCTTCTTATAATTTTTTGTACTCGCGAATTCGTTCTGTACAAATTTCATTCGCGAAATTGTGCTCAAGCCCCTGAAAATCCCCACAAGGAGAAAACAATATCCAGCGTGAGACACAATTCCACACGATAACTACAATTGATTAAAAAAAGGTATTAGTTTTAATATTTGAACAATGATTGATGCTGGCTTGTTTTGAAAGGGTGTAGAAAGGGCTACACGCTCTAGGTAATTCCAGTTACTTGAAGGAGTAGTTGTTTTACTGGAGATCGAAGAATCATCTTTGCAAAGCAGGAACCTCGATGCTGTTGATTTCAAGATTTCTTGAACGTATTTCAGGTACAAATCTAAAGACGTTCAAGAATTATTCATTTTTAGGAACATGTACATCAAGTTCTTCCAGCCTACTCTGTTTTCAATTTCGTAGTCAAGTATCAAAATGTTGGTTCGACTAGTGTGCTCACCATTTGGAAAGGAACCGTTCACCAACTTGCATGGCAGATTTTGAAAAGCTCAAGTTTCTTGCAAATTTAGCACACTTGACTTTTCAAAAAGTGACTGGTTCTACAAAAGCACAAGTGAGAAAAGTCTGTGAATTCATCAAAGAATTTGTGCATCATGGGCTTCACTGTTGTTATGGTTTCCATGGTTTGATATTTTTCAAAAGACTCGCGACGGGTTCACGTTTACACAGTCGACAAATGTCGTGAGACGGAAGGAACAATTAGTCTCCCAGTCTCTTCTTCATAACTCCACGCCTATCCATTACTAGGATGATTCCTCGGACCAACCCACTGTAGCATACGAAGAACAACTCTCCATGGGTTCTTCTCTTATATAGACTTGGCCTTGTTGGCCCTGTGTTTTGTTTGTGTTTTGTGTTTGTTTGTTTGTTTATGTCTGATGTGAAGCGTAGTTGCCATAGGCTCTGGGACCCACCCACCATTTCCAGCCTAGCTACGTACTCCAGCAGACAGATCTTGATCCTTGATGGGCACCAAAAAAGTGACATTCCTTTTCATTTGCGAAAACTAGACTCGACGTAGAGGAATGGAAAACATCGCCCACCTTATTTACTATAAAAGAATCACTTCAGAACCTACACAAAAAAGCATTCTACTTGGTACAAACTAACTAAAGATATAACTATGGCACCTTAAGTACCTAACTAGTGAAAAACCTCACTCTTTTTACGCTTTTATGAGCCCAAAATCTGGTTTCCTGATCCAGCTTCTCGACATGCGCGCCTTGTTGTCTTCTTTCCCAATCGGGCACAAAACGACGAAATCGGCAACAAGAAGAAAAAAAATTTGTCCAACGTGAGAATTAAAAAAAAAAAAAAATCTTTGAGATTTCCCAATAAATTTCTCCCTTTTTTTCATATTTATACTTCTCTCGTTTCCCATAAACACAAGAAAGAAAGGAATTTTTCTCTATTTTGCTTTGTTGACTTTGAAAAGAATAATCGCTACTCAAACGTCCTGTTTCCATTTAAATCAAAAGTTCAATCGTTACTTTACAATTTCCCATTTGATTTACTGAAATAGTTCCACATTATTTTTTTCTTTGAATTCTTCCCAATAACAAATATTCAATTTCGTTTCTTTTCCTTCGTTTGAGAATATATTTAAAGATCACAATGCAATTCAAATCAGTCTTATTAGCTGGTGCTTTTGCTTCTTTAGCTTTAGCTGCTGATGGTGAGTATTGACTTTATTTAGTTTTGTGTTTACCTTTTTCATTTGTTTTTGTTACCGCCAGATTTGGAATTGGAATTGATTTCTCACAGATTATTGGGAATTTTATTATTTTTACTGCAGTTTTGGAATCTTTGAGCTACAGGCATTATAGTCATCTAACTTTTAGTATGCTTTTGTTATATAAAAGTTGATGTTTTGTTGATTTTCACTGATTACCTTGTTTGGCCAAAAAAATTTGGATCTCGAGTTTTTTCAAGATACAAAGGTCAAAAAAAACTACAAGGGAAAAGTAAACAGATTTACTCTGATGATGATCAACAGCCAGCCAATTCCAAATGATGGTATTATCCAATTATCATTTCCATTTCATTCAGTTATCAAAACCTGTCAATTCTATGGCATTTGATTTATTTTCATTTCCCACACTAAAAATGAGTTTTCAAAGGAGTCTATTTTTAGCGTGTCCGTTTTGAGTTCCGGCCGTTTGGTAGGGCACACATTAACATGAATAACCGGTAAACAAAACCATTATAAAGAATTTAATACTAACTTTGAACTTTAGATGTCACCACTTCAAGTGCTTCTGCTGCCTCTGCTGCTTCATCATACTCAATCGCTTCTGGTTGTTCTTTGTCATCAGCCACTGCTTCATCCCAATCAGATTTAGACAAATATTCTAGCTGTGAAGCTTTAAGAGGTGATTTAACCATTACTGGTGATTTAAGCAGTGCTTCATTAGACCATGTTAAAGCTATTTACGGTTCTTTGATCATCAACAATGCCACCAGCTTGGGTTCTTTCAGTGCTGGTTCATTGACCACTGTTACTGAAAAATTATCTTTAACTTCATTAACCATCTTATCCACTTTACAATTCCCACAATTAACCACTGTTGGTTCAGTTAACTTTGTTACTTTACCAGCTTTGAATGAAATTTCTTTGAACACTGGTATTACCAAAATTAACTCTTTATACATTTCAGATACTTCATTAGAAACTTTAAGTGGTTTTGATGTTCGTTCATTAGATACTTTTAACGTTAACAACAACAAAAACTTGAACTCTATTGATTCTCAATTACAAAATGTTAAAGTTGCTTTAGAAGTTTCCTACAATGCTGATGAAGTTGAAGTTTCATTCGATGATTTGGAATGGGCTAACAATATTACTTTCCGTGATATTTCTTCAATTTCCTTATCAAAATTAGAAACTGTTAATGCTTCATTAGGTTTCATCAACACTTCATTAGATAAAATTGAAATCTCAAACTTGGGTTCAGTTGGTGGTTCTTTAACTTTTGTTTCAAATGATGAATTGGAAGAAATTGATTTATCAAACTTGACTTCTATTGGTGGTGGTTTCGATATCTCAAACAACACTCACTTGAAAGATATTGAAGGTTTCGACTCATTAGAAACTGTTGGTGGTGCCGTTGTCTTTGTTGGTAACTTTACTAATGCTTCATTACCATCATTGAAGAGAGTTTCAGGTGGTATGGAAATTGAATCATCAGATGAATTTGATTGTGATGAATTCAACAAGAAAAAATCTGCTATCCAAGGTGATGCTTATGTCTGTAAAGCTGCTTCATCATCAACCTCTGTTGCTTTATCATCAACTTCAGGTTCAGGTTCATCAACTGGTTCAGGTTCATCCTCATCCACTGGTTCAGGTTCATCAGGTTCATCATCATCAAGATCTTCAGGTGATGCTGCTGGTTTAGTTGTCTTCCAAGCTACTTCAATCTTCAGTGGTATCGCTGCTGTTGTTTTAGCTTTATTATAAGTTGACACATACACTTTTTGAACAAAAAATAATCACATAACAATCAAAAAACCAATATATCAATATTATTGTCTTCTTTCATATAATCTTTTACCTTTTTTTTCATATCTTCTGTTACATCTCTAATGTGATTCTTCAATATTGATGCTATTACTTTGTTTTGGACTCATCATCAACACTCATTCACAAGTTTATTTAATGTTTATTATCATTACCCTTTTTGATAATAATGACTAATATTTTTAATTCTTCTTTTTCCTATTTATTCAAATAAATCAAATTTCAAAGAAAAAAGGGGTTATATCTTGTGGTGAAGGTGATATGTTGTTTTCAATTGGAATTTTGGGGTCAAGCTTGAGAATCTGTATTTATAAATGTACTTTGTACGTTTTTTTTGTTTCTTTTAAATTTATCTTTTACCTTGTTTTAATCTTTTACTAGTTGACAATAAAAATGAACTGTTAATAATTACGTGTAGTTTACAAATATTTGATACTCCATTAATGACTTTTTGTATTCAAAGTTTCATCTATAAACCTTTACCATAGTTACCACTTTCGAAAAATTCAAAAATGATTTTAACAATACTTTCTAACGCTTCTAACCATTCAATCAATTGTTTCAAGACTTTTTCTTGATCTTGGCCCAATTTTTCAAAAAAATCTTTTCTATAAGGACATGCATTCATTGCTAATTTAAAGATTGGTTTAACAACAAATGAATGATATTTAACCAAAGTTTTATTATAAGCATCAGTGAAAGTTTTCTTCAATTCTTTATCTTTATTATCAACAGTTTCGCTCATGGCTTGAGCAGTGAATTGTAAACCTCTTGATAACCATAATAAACCTTGGGTAGCAGTTTTGGATTTTTTCTCAGCAATTTCATTCAATACTAAATCTTGTAAAGTGGCTGATTTATCAGGTGTTTCCAATAAACGAGTACGAACTTTTGTGACATTACCTTGTAAATCATTCTTAACAACAGTGAATGCAGTGGAACCTAATAAATCTTTAGGGGGATTCAGTTAGTACAAGAAAATGCAGGAACGTTTAACACCACATACCAAATAATTTGATCAATGATTCTGAAGCATCAAGGAATTCAGCTGTGGAGATTTTACCGTCGGTGACTGGGACGTCAACGAATGATTTTTTTTGTTCGTCAAAGAAGGTGGACATTGTGGTTATTGTATTTGAGGGTTCTAGCGTATTAAAAGTTGTTGATGTGAATTTCACTGTTTTGTTTTTTTTTCGTTGGACGTGTCGTTCATTTTTTGGCGGTATGCGCAGCAGAATCTAGACACTGCCATTTAAAACTACAATTTCAAGCATTTTAAAACACATTTATAACATTTTTGTATTATATTGAAAAGATTCAGTTTCCTCTTTGTTGACGTCTCAATCTCATCTTTTCAGCATAAGTCATTGGTTTTGGTGGACCATCAGCAGCTGGTGCTGGTGCTGGTGCTGGAGATGCAGCAGGTGTTGATTTACCTTTCAATCTAGCTTCAATCATAGCTTCAACTTCTCTTTGCTTAGCTGCTTGAGCATCCAATTCTCTGTTGGTTGATTCACGTTCTTCACGTAGTTTCTGTAAGCTGGCACGTTTCTTTTCTTCGGCTTCAGCTTTGGCATTTTCAGCCTTGATACGTTCTTCTTCTTGAGCTTGTCTTTCTAATTCAACTTTATATTCAGCCAATCTTTGTTCGTAACGTTCTTGACGGATCTTTTCAATACGTTGTCTCTTAGCAGCTTCTAATGCAGCAGCTTTTTCCTTCTTCAAAGCTTCAATTTTAGCAGCAGCTTCTGAACCAATTTCATTTCTGAAACTACTATAATCGGTAACAATCTTGGATAAACGATCACGTAACTGAATAGCTTCTTCATGTTCCTTTTTAGCAGCAGCCAATTTCTTGGCCTTGAAAGCTTCGAAATTTTTCAAATCTTCATCTTTTTGAACCAAAGCATCTTTTTCCAACAATGGTAATTCATATTGTCTATAAGCTCTTTCTGTATGGTCCAATTTTTTGAATAATGATTGTAAACGAGATTCCAAATCTTTCTTATCTTTTTCTAATTGTTCAACTTGCATAACACGTAATTTATCAGCATCAAGATCTTCTAATTGATCAGCATCCAATTGAATAATACCCTTCTTGTTGATTTCTGAAATAAGGTTTTCCTTCTCCAATTTCTTTGCAGCTTCTTGTTCACGTTGAATTTTTTCTTGAATACGACGTTCAGCTTCAGCTTTAGCACGGTCAGCAGCAGCAGCTTTTTCTTCTTCAATCTTTTGTTGTCTTAATCTAGCAGCTTCAACTTCACGTTCCTTCTTTTCCAATTCAGCTTGTTCTTTACGTTTAGCCAAAATTTCACGAGATCTTTCAATTTCTTCACGTTCTTTAGCTAAAGCTTCAGTGGCTGAAGCAATTAAACGTTCACGAATAGCATTTTGTTTTTCAGAATAAGTTGGATCAATGTATTTAACTGATGAATACAAAGTGTTTGCCAAAGTGGATAATTGTGAACGAACCAATTCAGCTGGTGAAGTTTGTAATGATGAAATTGATGGATGTAATGCATTATCAAATGGATCACTACGGAAAGTAATAACATCAGCATCATGATCAATGTAAAATGATAATTGACCATTCTTACCAGCATTCAACAAGAAACCTTCAATTTCTAATGGTGAAACTTCAAATTTACCTTGGAAAGTGGCTAATTGAATCAAGAAATCTAATTTAACAGTTTCATAAACTTGAGAAACTTGTTCAAATAAACGAGTCATGATAACTTTAGTCAATGGTTTAATGTATGGAGCATATGATTCATTTTGTTCAATTTCAGCAACAACTTCATTCAAACTTTGACGGATTGATAATGGATGGAAATCAGTTTCTAATAATTCAAATAATTTCTTAACTGAAGGAGCAACAAAATCATAAACATTCTTATTCAAGGCATATTGGATTAATGATTCTCTAGTTGGGATTTTTGGTAAGTTTAACAAAGATGATAAGAACTGATTTGATTGTTTAGCATTTTCTTCACTCAAATCAGTGTTGAAAGATTCTTGAGAAATTGATAAAGTTGACAACAAGAAAATTGATGAATAACGAGCCAATTCTTCCTCTGTAGCATTTGGTGATTGAGAGTACAGATTGAAAAACTTGTGCCAAGCAGCAGCATGGAATAACCCATTATCAGCAACCAAAAAGATTCTAGCTAAATGTTCATAATAATTAACCATCATGTTTGGTTTAATTGGACGTTTAGAAAGATTGATCAGTGAATGAATATCTTCAACTGATCTGAAGGCTTCTTGCCATAATTCTAATTTGACGGAAGCATTCAATTGATGGAAACGTAAATCCAAATAACGTTGTAAAGTTTCAGGATCTTGTAAACCAATAGCATTCAAAGCTTTAGTACCAGCTTTTTGTTGAGTGGTAGCATATTGGATATGAGCACGTAACATTTCACACAATTTTCTGAATTCAACTTTACGGTTGTAAGTTAAACAAAATTGGAAAGCTTGTAAAACAATGGCAGCATAAGTTGTTTCTAAACGAGAATTGTTTCTCAAAAGATCTAAAACTAAACGGAATGATTCCCACAAGAAACGTAACCATGGTGTAACTAATTCTCTATCAGCACGATCTCTTGTTTGTTCAGATGAAACAGCAGATAATAAAATATCTTCTGGAGATTCACCAGCTTCTAAATCATCCTCAACTGATGCTAAAGCTCTTTCATCAGCTTTAGCTTGAGCAGTTTCTAATTTCTTTCCAGCTAATTCAATCAATTTACGTGAGACTGTTTCAACAGATTGTAACCCATTTGTAGCAAGTTGAACATTTTTTTTGAATTGATGTAAACCATCTTTCAAAGTGTAACCTTTACGTAAATTAACACATAATTCAGTGAACAAAATGGCAATTGGTTCTAATGCAACTGGGGTAACTGAACGAGTTTTCTTTGAAGTAATGAATTCATGCAAAGTTTGTAAAGCAGATTCTTCTTTACCAACGGCAATCAACTCTTCTGCCCTCTAATTTCCACTGTTGTTAGTATATTTGTCTTATAAATCAAATGTTGAAGAATTAGGCCGATCCACAGGCAAATGTTGAATCAACAACCTCTCAATCCTTCAGATTTATACATACCTTAAGGACGTTGTCTGGACGAACAGCTGGTGGAGCCATCTCTGTAATATCAGTAATATAAAAGAAAGACTCTTTATGGCTTTAAACAGATCTTGATTGTTGATATCAAAGGGCGTTTCCTCAGACTTTTTCCAACAGCATTAAAAAAAATTGATGAAAAAAAAAGGCGGTCTGAAACTTTCGCAGGGGATCACCAAAAGTGTGTGTAAAACTGAGCACTAATAATATTCGCGATAGAAGTGCGCGAACCGGGTTTTGGTGTCAGTTTCATGTTGAGATGAGCAAGAAACAAGTTTCAACCAAAGAATTGAAAGATTCAAACCTCCTAGAAGTTGTGGACTATCTGTTAAGTTAATAATTGATTGATTAAAATCATTCTGGTTTGCTGAAGAATGAGTGGTCTATTATTTAAGTGGGTAGCTGGTAAGGTATGTCTTCTAATCAGATTCAAGGTTTGACAGGTACTAATGCTTTTGATTAGACTGTTGGAAAGATAGATGTTGGTAAAGAAGATCCTTTCTTCGAGGAGGTAAGTATATAACGATCATTTCTAGCTATTATTTGTGTTTTTAACAAGACTTAGATTCCAAATGAAGAGTTAAAGTTCTATCAAAGACATGGTGCCAGAAGGAAGAAAGCTTTACCATTAGGTTTGTCACATAATGATCAAAAAATATTGAAAAGTGTTAGAAGAAGAGCATATCATTTAGATCTTTCACTTTCTTGTTGTGGATTTAGGTTTGGCTGGGCTGGTATCATTGGGATTATACCTTGGATTGGTGATTTTTTCGCAGCTTATCTTGCGTTGCTATTGTTGAAGAAAGCACAACAGATTGATGGTGGATTACCGAGTTATATTCAAACTCAAATGAGTGCAAATATCGCTTTTGATTTTGGTATTGGATTGATACCAATTGTTGGTGATATCATCAATATTGCCTACAAGGCCAATTCAAGAAATTGCTTACTTCTCGAATCATACCTAACCCATAAATACAATAAGAAACACAAGCACGAGACATCAGCAGAGACAGAGGGTCGAATAAGTGATATACCAGAGTCTCAACCAGGACCAAACAATGCTAAACCTAAGATTCCTGATTATCAAAAACAACCACCTCATCCTCCTCCAAGGACCTAACATCATTAAAGTGTATTATTCCCATCCATCATTAGAAAAAATATCGGCATCATAAGTAATATAAGAAAGAGATGTAATCATTAAAATGTTTATTTATCCATGTGATGTAGAATACAAAGTCCTTTGGATAATTAAATGCTAGATTCATGCTTTCGTGTAAAATTGTGGCCTAAAATCACTTCCCATAACTTCATGACTAGATCCCGAATCACTAATTTCAAGAAATACTGTTTGATTTGTCTGTTCCTTTTTTGTCGCTTTTGATGCGAATCCATTCAATTTCAACTTTGGTCTTGCTATAGTTTCAGGCTTGACACCAGATGGTAAGCTAACCTTGTGAAGACCACCACCTCCGTATTTAGCTTTCTTAACTGGTGATGATGCCTCTTTAGAGCTTGAAGTTTCTTCTGGCCTTTTCCTCCCTTCATTTCGAGGCTTGAAAGGTTTCACTGGTGTTATATCATCATCTGATTCACTAGTGATCTCCACAATTTCAACGTCAGATGGTATTGTGGGTCTCTTATTATCCTCGCGTTCTTCATCATGATTCTTGTCAGCTTTTGTACCAATGAACTTTTGTTCACTAATCCTCTCAATTCCTGAACTTTTATCTCTAGCCTTTTGTGCTCGTCTCTGCATATTAATGAGCCCATTAACAGAAGCTCTTCTATCATTAGCAAACTTAGCAAGTTCACTAGGATTGATTTTTGGATGTGATGCCAGCATTTCTTCCTTGGTCGGTGTTGAATCTCTGCTTCTATCTTCCGGTTTGTTCTTTTCAAATCTGTTCCTCCGAATATCTTGAACTCTATGTATGCCATGGTGTGGATTGCCATTGGTACGGCCATTAGTATGTCTACCATTCATATGATGATGATGATGCTGGTGATGGTGATGATGGCGATGATGATTGTCATTGTCATTTGGTTCATTGGGCAGTTCCTTCTTCACACCTGGCATTTTGGAAATCATTGTAGCCCTGCTAATTGGGAGAACATTTCTTACTTTTAATTCTGATAGCTCTTTACGATCTTCCATATGCAATATACGATCTCTCTTCCTTACTTCACCATCATCTGCGCTCTCATTAAGCTCTTCTCTAACTCTCATCGTCTTCAAGGTGGCAACTCTCTTTATACCACCTTTACCAGCATGTGCACTGCCCAGAGGAAGAACCTCAGGAGTTTCAGAATCACCATCACTGCTTTCACTTGAGCTTTCTGAAAAGGAATCACTGTGTTGAGCTGGAGTCCTCAGATTGTTTCTGCGATGAATCACTCTTCTACCACTAGTAGTTGGTGGATAAGCTGAACCTTGAGCAGTAGCAATACCACCATGTCTAGCCTTCTTTCTTTTTGGTCTTAATTCTCTTGGAGTCAAGTGCTCAACATTTGCTAATGGTGGTCTCTCATTACCTTCGTCCAATACCAAATATCCTGAATGAGCTTTCTTTTTAGTTTCAGGCCATGCAAGTCCATAAACCAGCTGGTGACGAGCACAACGCTGACAATATTCTTGATACTGGTGTGGTGAATCTGGTAATAATTTGAAGTATATCCCACAATGACGACAATCATATATATGTATCTTATCATCAGTCTTGTAGAGCTGTGTCATTAGCAATTTATGAAGAGTTCTATTGATTTGACGTTGCCGAAGGACTTCTCTATTTAAATTTGGAATTTGAATTAACAATGAATCAACAGATTGATCCCTTGGATATAATTTAAGTATATCATTTCTTGTAACATGTTTACCAGACATCATAATCTGTTGACGAGGACGTAGCCGTCTACCACCGAACTCTTCACTATCAGGCTCCACAAATGGTTCATCAGTTGCTAAACTAATGCATGAGACAATTGAAGGTAGTTTCTTTCCATCTTTATTACTTGTTGTTTTGGCAAATTCTTGTGGGTCAATGGGCACTGGTGACACGCTGGAAAGAGCTTCACCATCAGCTGGCGTTCCTTCATTGGTGTTTTTCTCTTCAGTTTCACTATCAGTGTCAACCACAATAATTTCAATATCATCCTCTTTTTCACTTGATTCTTCACTTGAACTAATATCAATCAACTCTGCATCATCTGGAATCACATATTTGTTAGGGTCATAATAACCTTTCTGTAATCGCTCACAAGTAGCACAAAGACAATCTTTATTATCTTTACCAAAATAACTCTTTGCATATGTGACAGTTATTTCTTGACCAACCAATATATTTTTAGTTGCAAATATCTTTAACCCATTTCTTGATGATGCAAATCTAGCATTAGCATCGCAATCATGATTCACAAATCGACTTGGTCCTAACATTAAGCATGGGTTGACACGACTTGTTAAATTCATAACACTGAAGTCACTTTTATCTAGAAAATCTTCTTCCTCTGGCTTCAATTCTGCAAAAGTTCCTGTCAAATATTTCACCTCATCACCCGCATTATACTCCTTTTTCGCAACAACACTTGTCTCTAAAACCCCAGATTTCACTTCATATCTATCAGTTGTCATTAACTCAAACCCGCATTCTGGGAAATACATTTCAAAGTATTTGCGTGTATGTTTTTTGAATTCTTGTATGGTTTGTTCATCTCCTCTATACCGGCTCAAAAAAGTTCTGGTGCTAGGCTGGTTCATGAAATGATTCAAGCATTTTTCAAGATTTGGCTTTTCTGCATCTATTATGTATCTCTTCAGCAACTTTAATATTATTTGACGATCTATTTTCAGTTGAGTTTGATATCCCTTCTGAATCTTTCTAGTTTCAATCCAAAAAAATAAGTTATCAACCAAATTCCTCGTAAGGAAATCATCTGACTCAGAAAGTTGAAGCCATGTCAGCCCATTCATTCTTTAATATGATCTTGAGTTATATTTTATCCCTTATTGTTCAATAATAAATCCTTTAGATGGTCCATATCAGAGCTTTCTTATTGTTGTTGTATTTGTTGTTGTTTACCAAAAAGAGCGTGCAATCCAAATTTCTCGTCGATTCACCAAGCGAAAAAGAAGTGAAATCTCCTTGAATACAGCCTTCTTGATTTAACCCACTGGCGATGTATAAGATTGAATAATGGCAATCAACTTAATGACTTAACCTTACGATCTGGTGTGTTTCATGTACGTACTGATTTTTCATGGTGCTTTGGAGGCATCAAAAATTTCCCTTCTGGGACATTCAAAAAAATCGCGAAGAGAAAAAAAAACACGTTTGGGGCAACATTATATAACTACCATACAAAATTTAAAACATAAAACTAACGACAAATGTGTATTCTGTGGAGTAGTGGTTACTTCTATATCTATGCTGCTTGTGATTGAGCCATCAAGTCAACAATCTCATTCACAGGATCATCATCGTGTTTGGCAGTCTCAATATTGGTCAATGCCTTTTTGATACCGATGTCAAATCTTGGTGCAATGCTAGCTAATTGATTTAGCACTTCAACTCTTGAACTATCATCCAGGAAGCCAGACTCTATCATAACGTTGTTGAACTCATCTAATGTATGCAAGTTTGGAACAGCAATGTCATTATCAAAACAACTAACCAAATCCATTTGTTGCAAGACACTATAAGCACTTGTTGTGGAAATGATCAATAAACGACGATCTTTTGGAGGTTTTCTTTTCAAGTAAACTTTCAACACTTGTAAAATATTGTTTGAGAATCTTGGACCAATAGGAACCCAATCAAGAATTGTTTCAATTGAATCAACAACCAACACGTTTAATGGTGATTTATAACTATCTCTAAATGTATTATCAATATAAGCAATTTTAGCAGTCTCTGACATACCAGCCATTTCTTCTGGTGAAATTAATCTAACAAATGGGAATTTTGAAGCTAAAGCAATAGCAGCTGCTAATGCAGTTTTACCTGAACCTGGTGGACCATGCATAGCCAATGAAACAAGTCTTGTACGCTCACTTGCCTCAACTTGACGGACATAACGTTTACCAGCTTTCAATATTTCATCAATTTTTGGTGAATATTTGATGATACCACCTTCCAAACAAGTTTTCAAATCTTCTTCATTAACACCAAATGCTGGTGAAACTTCTCCTAAAGCGTCTAGGAAATCTTGTCTTGTAACTTTCATATTGGCAATATCTTTATTATTCAATTTTGTAGCACCTTTACCGATGTTCACTTTTTGATTGATAGCAAAAGAACTTGCACTTTTAACTAAACCTTCAATTTCAGCACCTGAAAAATTCTTAGTTAAAGAAGCCAATTCAAGTAAATCAACATCACTTGCAAGCATTTTATTCTCTCTCATTTTTTTGGTTTGGATTTCAAAGATTTGATGACGACCTTCTTCATCTGGAAGTTGAATCTCAACTTGAACTTCAAATCTACCTGGACGCAATAGGGCATTATCAATAAGATCACGACGATTGGTCATACCAATAACCAAGATATTGTTTAATTGATCAACACCATCCATTTTGGCTAATAATTGATTGACAACATTATCACCAACACCGGTACCATCACCTCTTGAACCTCTTTGTTTGAAAACGGAATCCAATTCATCAAAAATAATAATATGTAACGAGGAATCTTCACCTTTTGATTTATATTCAGCCTCAGCATCTTTGAACAAATTACGAATGTTTTCCTCAGAGGAACCAACATATTTACTCAAAATTTCAGGACCATTAACAATTTTTGGTTCTTTAGCATTCAACATTGTACCAATTCTTCTAGCAATCAAAGTTTTACCAGTACCTGGAGGACCAAACAATAACAAACCTTTAACATGACTGATCCCTAATTTTTCAATAACAGAAGGTGGGAAAATACGACTTGCAAAAGCTCTTCTGAAAATTTGTGTAAATTCTTTATCTAACCCACCAACACCCATATCTTCAAATTTGAAGTCAGGTCTGATGATAGCATCTGATCTTGGTCTGATTGAACTTGATTTCAAATTAACTAATCCGTCACGACCTTTAAAAAAATTAATAACAGTTTGTGGTAATAATAAACCTTTAGCTTCAATTGATGAACTTGTTGGACCGTTATTTTCCATTTCTGATAAATCAACAACTTGAATACTTTGAACACGTATTTCAAAAATATTACCTTTATAATCTAACAAGATCAATTGAGTTGGAGATAATACTTGAGATTCAAATCTCTGTATAACAGCTTTTGCTAAATCATCTTGATCAAATTGAGTTGGAACAGCTTTACTTTTATTTCTAAATGAGATCTCAACATTCAATGAACCGATATAAGGTTGTCTACCAGTCTCTGTGAGTATATTGTATTTTCTAACTTGAGCTTCTTCATTTAGTGATAATCCAGCCCATAATCTTTGAGTACCATTTAAACCGATTTGACCAGGTGCAATCTCATCTGAATGCTTTGTAGTAAAGATATAGAAATCATTAACAGCAACATGGATATTGTTTTCAAAATCTCTTGGGTTAACAGCAGCGACATTTGCTAAGGCATAAGCATTGTTTGGACAATTAGCAGCTAGTAATGGTTTAGGAGGTCCAGCTGGTTGAGGTGGTGGTTTATTATGATTGAACGGCAATTTGTTAACTAATCCACCGCCAAAGTGACCGCTATTCGTGGACATGTTTGATTGGGAACTGTTATTTGATCTTCCAAATCCGAACTTCTCCATCATCAAGTTGAAAAAGGTTGAATTTGAATTGTACAGAGGCAAAAAATCAGTGCTGTTGTTGTTGGTGATGAAGATCATGGTTCACGTCTTGACAGCGCAACATCAGTTTTGGCGCTGGTGATTATGTAACGTTGACTTCCTTAAACGGAAGTTTCCTGAATGGGTTTTTTAGTGATATTCTACTGAATTGAAGTTTAATTAGTTAGTAGTGATTGGTTATTATACAAGTTCTATTTGGTTTGACTGGGTTGCATGTTCATTGGCCTTGAGGTTCTTGTCCTGAGGAAATCATGAACATTATCAAGGCTGGGACAATATACATCCAGTATTTCTGTATGAATGATTTTGGAGGCTATTGATGTTAGTAACTGATATTTCAAATGACTAGATCTTGTATACTCACTTCTTCTTCTTCCAAGACTTCTTTCCCTTCGGCATTCTTGACAACTTTTGGTGCTTCTTTGGTAGCTGGTTGAGCACCTGGTACAGCTGGTTTAATGATTGATTTAATACCTTCGTTTTCAGCACGTCTAAATGACATGGAGATCAGTTCACCTGTTTTCGGTTTTGTGCTGATGATTAATTCATATCTCAATGGGAATTCAAGCTATAAAGTTAGTTCAATACATCAATTGTAAAAAGTTCTGACCACTTACGCGAGCATAACTATGACACTGGAAGTTACCATTAATCTCAGCACCGATACAGTAGTCACCTTCTTCAAACTCTGGAAGCTCAGGAGCATCTATGACCTGTGTGGAGCCTGAAGTCTCGTTGTATGTCAACACTCCCAAGTTGATGCTGAGCTCATGGGTCTCAAGGGAGTGGGCGTAGAGTTGGACTGGGGCCGTAGCTAGGGCCAGTGAAACAAATGAAGCGAGCAGCACAGAGATCCTTATTATATTCAGCATATTTGGAGTAGAATTTTGGTTATGGAATCGTTTTGATCGTGGTTCTGTTTTCCTTTGGAGTTTTCGTTGTGTTGATGATTATTTTCTTGAAAATATCAGAACTGCTTTTCCGAGATTTGATAGTGCTACGTAAGAGAGTTTGTGACAATATTAAAAGGAAACTTCCAATTCAAAAACCCAAAATGTTGTTGAAGTTGAATGTGATATCGACAGGACTATTGGTGCTTTCTCAGGGTAGCCAGGCCCTGTTTAGCGTTTATGACGACTATTTCTCGTCTCCAAAAGTGAGTATAAAGCATCAAACGAAACCAAGGGTACTTGATTATACTAACCACAATTGTCTCAGTATGTCATAAAGTATGATAATCAAGACTTCTACACACATCACGAGTCATCCCAGATACTTCAGGGATCCTTGAATAACAGCGAAAGCTATCATCTAGTGAAATCAAAAGATTCAGATTATTTATGTCGTATACCAGAAGTTCCCCCAGTTGAAAAACTACAGCCAACTTTAAATGATGATTATAGACCACAAAAGATTGTTGAGGCATTCCAAAAGGTTAAGCAGGCACTCACCGATAAGTGTGTGTTCCAATTCGCAGGCTATTGGAGTTATGCCTTTTGCTTTGATAGAGAACTTTCACAATTCAATGGTCAGATTCAAGATTTTGTGGATAAGAAAGTTTCAAAGTTTATATTGGGGAAATTCAATAAAGATGAAGCAGCTGATAGATATACATTGAACAAAGAAGGTGGGTTGTGGTATTTGGGGTACAATCTGGAAGGTGGTACTCTTTGTGATTTGACTGGAAGACCAAGAAGTGCGGAAATTCAATTTGTTTGTGATCCTTCACTAAATGAACCAAGTTTGAAATGGGTTAAGGAGTATAAATCATGTCAATATCAAGCTCAAGTCGCTGTTCCAGACTTGTGCGCTGATGACTTATTTGGAAGTAATAAAGAGGAAAAAGTTCATGAGATTGATTGTAAAAAAATTGTCAATACTGATATCCATGTTGTTGATAAAGAAGACTACATCAAACACTCATTTTATAATCATCCTTTGAAAATATCTCTTTCAGAATATAGACTTGAACCTTTAGGGAATGGAATTTTCTTGGGAAGACCTAAGATCCCTGGTGGATTAGATGTCATAATTTACAACTCTGATAAAGAAGATGATACATTTTTGGGTACAATCGCAAAATCATTCTTCACTGGGTTAGCAAGAAAAAAGATATATAATGGTGAAGAAGTATTGGGTTCTCAGGGAGAGTTTACTTACTACACATATGTCTATGGAAGAAGAGGTGATTATTTGAACACTCTCGAGATTGTGAAAAATTCTGATGGGAAGGCTATTTTATATGATCGTAATGATCTGAGCCATTTGGAGAAGAATGTCATGAGTGTTAGAATTCCACCACAAGATGAAAATAAGGTGGTGAGTGAAGAGAGAGTTGAGACAGAAGAAGAGAAGAAGAAAAATTCAATCAATGAGGAGCAACAACAACAACAACAACAACAACAACAACAACAGCCTTTAATGCAGGCAGAAACCACAGAATATGAAACTCAAGAAAAAGCTTCTGAAGATCATCATCAGCCTGTTAAAGAAGAGCAAAATGCAATGCAACACGATGAGTTATGATAGATCCATGATCACCAATTTTAATGAATATATTTATAATACGCACAGCTAAACAATATTGAATGTTCTACAAACTTATATGTAATGTATAAATATCGAAAGTTTGTTCCACTTCAAAATATAAATTGACAACTAAACAGTTACTTAAAACGCCATAATAAAATAAAAAATCTAAAACCTGAATATAATAAAACAAATCAAAAATGTATGAATGAACACACTTAATAAAACCCGACATTCCTGTTTGTCGATAATAGAAAATCAAAAAAAAACATATAAAAAAAGATATAATAAAACAAAAACCCCCTAGTCCAATTCACTAAATGATTTACCAACTTCAACCAAGTTATCACTGATTTCTCTTTTTAAATGCAACCCAACTTCTTTCAAATCATTGAAATTAACATTTGAAGAATCTCCAACCCAAACTCTCAAATGGCCAACTAAGTTTTCAATAACTTCACCTTCTTTACCTTCTAACCAATTTTTTGGGAATTTTTGAACCAATTTATATAAGGAAATAAAAGATAACAAAGTCAACTCATCTTTGGAGAATTTAATATATTTCAATAATTTTGAAACTTGTTCATGTTGATCAGCATGTGCAAATTTTAATATGGAAGATGAAACCAATGCATTGAATAGATCTTGTGATAATAAGTTTTGAAATTTTGGATTTATACTTGATGAAGGAGTTGATTCAACAACTTCAGGGTTTGGAGCCGGTTGTGCAATTTCAACTTCATCTTCTTCTTCTGTTTCAGAATCACCAAAAGATTCATCAGAGTCATAAACTTCATCTTCATTTTCATCTTTTAAGATAGGAGATGGAGGTTTTGAAGTTTCTTCTTCAGATGATAATTTTTCTTCCACAACTTCACCATTCAATTTCTTTGTAGCTATCACTGCTTTTGATTCTTCATTAACCAATTGTAAAACACTATCAACATATTTCTCATTCAAAATTGATTTGAATAATTTGATTCTGATATCAACGATTGATCTCTTTGGTGCTAAATTTTCAGCTAAATTCAACTTATTCCACAATTCTTTCTTCCCTTCTCTTAATTCTTCATTGTCCAATTTAGCAATTTCTTCACTATTGAAAGTTAAATTGATATATTCTAATAAAACTTCACGGAAGATTTCATTGGCTCTTAAACTGATCAATAAAGTTTTGTAGTCAAATAAAACTCTTTCATCTCTCAAAATCAAAAAGTAACCTTTATCTTCAACACCCCTTTCACAATTAGTACCAATTGGTAAGCCAATCACGATGTTTAATAGTCTTTTGAAAGCTTCCGAGTTTTGAGCTGAAATAGTTTTGAATTCTTTGAAGAAGTATCTGCAATTCGAATCTGAAACTTTTTGATTGGCAATTTCTGATAAACTTGTTGATATGATACCATTCAAATTAATAAATGTTGCAATATCAGTATAAGATAATAATAATTTAGCAACAACTAACTTCCCAAATGAAACTTCAAATGAAGGTTGATAAGTAAATAATCTCAATAACAAATGTGTCAGGCTGAAGAACGAATGCTTTTCTGATGATAATAAAGCTTGGTTAATCAACAAATCAACTTCCCCTTGTGTAGCTTCACGTTTCAATTTTGAGCCAATTTGAATGAAAACTAATTCTTTCGCCAACTCATACCATTCAACAGTTGCAATTTTAGTTTTCTTATCCTTTGGAGCTTGTGATTTTTGGAATAAAGCTGGAGAAATCAAATAAACAACAGATAATGAAACAAACAAGAATTGGATCATATGGAAAAACTTGATAAATAATGGATTGCCCATTATTGGGAAAGCTGATAATCCTCTGAAATCACCATAATCACCACCACCATTGAACAAATTCTGACCAACCATTGTAGCCATACCACCCATAAGCACTTTTCCTGGAAGACCCATCTGATACGGCTGTTGTACATTTGCTATAGGAACTTGTTGACCATTATAATTAGCCGGTTGAAATGAATCAGGAGACGGCTGTGCATTATTTTGTAAAGGAGAAGTTTGATATTGTGGGTTTGGGGGCATGTTATAAGGTTGTGGATGGAACTGTTGTTGTGGAATATGGTGCTGTTGTTGAGATTGAGCAGGTAAACTTCCCAAATAATGTTTCATTTGTTGATTTTCTCTCATCAATAAAGAATTTTTTCTTTCTAAATGTTTGATATACTCTGTAGCTTTAGTTAAAACGATAGCCTTGTTAACTTTAGCAGCTGGAGACAACCCATCTAAATCATTAATGGTTGTGTTAGCATCACCTGCGGCCATTCTCAAGGCAGGCACCGAATCTCTTAAAGCCGTGATCTTTGTATTAATGTTTGTTCTGTACTTCTTTTCAATCACATTATGAGTAGCCTTTGTTTTCTTTGGTTTTGTAACTTTGTTCGCCGTAGAGCTTGTCTTCTTTATAGTTGAAGATGATGTGAAATCTGGAGATTCGTTTTCTGACAAAGAATCACTATCCAAGGATTCCTCTCTTTTCAAAACTTGGGGCTGAAGTTTATTATTGACTGTATTGAAATCACCTTCAGCCATTGATTCTGGTGATACGAAGGTGCTTGCATAATTATTTTCTAGTTTAACCTTTGTAGTATTGTTATTGTCAACTTGTTGATCGTTATTAGATAGTTCATTTGCATCAAAATTAATCAAATCCTTTCCGAAAAAATCATCATTTAAAGTGTCAGCATCAGCACCATTGAAATTATTGTTCCAATTATCACTGTATATCACCTCCTCTGGTGACAATCCATATGATGAAGATTTTGCACTGCCGCTGAATTCACTATTATCTGATGGTGATAAAGTATTGGCGGATGAACTGGATAAAGATGCTAATAGCGCATCTGTATCATCAAATGAGTAGAAAACATCAGTCATTTTTGCTTTAACGATTTCTGGATATTGAAATTTAAAAGTGTTTTTGAACCTTTGGAAGTAAATGAATATAAATGGGTTTAATTATGCTTGATTTATGATAGGAGCCACCCCTTGAACACGACTTTCTGAATAGTAAAAATTTAGCTTGAAATAATAGAAAAATGAGAATAAGACTAGCGGTAAGCAATTTTGGTAAACAGCCTGGTCAATTTATTAAGGAATATTGAAGGAATATGAAGTGGGATTGAAGGTTTTGTTGATGTTAAAGAAAGAGTTTAAAGCAAAAGCTCTTTGGAAGAGTTTAAAGAACTTTTTTTTTCGTTTTTTGCCAACATCCGCCCAACTTGTGTTTTTAGCTTCAAAAATCTATCTTTTCTTTTGGGGCCAAGTTATGCGCAACTTGTGTCACGCAAACAGCCAAAACAGGAATTTTATACGGTTAGCGCCACCAAAATCTCCTCTTTTAGGAGTTAGCTGCGCCTTTTGGCGAATGATTGTTTAATTGGTTACCTTGGTTACAGCGTCCACAAATGGGTTGATTTATGCAAGTTGTGCATAAGAATCGTCTCTTAAAATCAAAAAGATCTAGTTTTGCACATACGAAAACATGATGAGCTGGAGAATTCTTGAAATAAAAAAACTGTTTGGCACTTAAATATTCTGGAATCATCTGGATAAAGATATTGGAGTGAAATCTAACAAATTATTCGGCCTATACGGTATATTCTTTTGTAGTAGAAGTTTAAATCAGAGTCCAGACCAAAGACTGTTCACATTGAACAGCGAAAATGTCGTTGCCTAAACCAGGCACTTTTGGCAGGACACATTTACATCTGACTCTGTAAAAGAATTTAACCAATGGATAAAGTTTCTTTTATAACCATAGAACTGGACCAAAGAAGTTGGCTCGTTTCTAGAAATAAACCATGATCATTGGTCGTCACGTTTAGTCAGATAAAACAGATATAAATAATAATTAATCTGCACGTCATTTTTGATGGTCTTGACTCTAATTGATCCCAGAATGAAGGGCATGAAAATATCATCATGGAGTTTGATATTGATTACATTATAGATTATAATGCACTAAACTCGAAAGGCTATAGAGGTTTATAACTAGGGCCCCGGATCCAAAGCTTAACGTGTTTAGATTTGGTTCTTGACAACGTCACCTCCGTTTCATTTGAGTAGCTGGCATTGTGAAATTGCAATCACTACCAAGTGGGTAATGCAAAATTACCAATTTGACAATTACAAAACCAGTATCAAACGGAGCCAGTATCAAACGGTTTGTTTAAAAACCGCGGTCTGTCTGTCTCTGCCGTCCTGTACTTGATACTTTCATTGATATGTTATAATGCGCTACATCATTTTCGAAGTCGAAGCGCACTACAAATGTAGGATGCAGAAGGCGGGCTTTTTCACTCCTCCTCAACTATATTCTGTACACTTGTTTCTAGTGAATACTAGTGGATAGCGGATAACGTATCTGCTATATGTCGATTACTTGGATCTAGAGCTACACAACCAAGTACTGTTCAGGTTAATTTGTAACACTAATTTGACGATCATTTTTTGCGCAAAAAGGCTAGCACTTGATCAGTTCTTGACTCTAGAGGTCTCAGAAAGCGCAAATTAATAAGATAACCTCGGTACTTCAGTCATTATACACCTAATCAGCTGCTAGTCATGCCCTTAACTCCCTTTATATAGTTATGAGCTTGAAAACTGTTTTTTGAAATCTTCATCCTCAACTTGTACCTGATACGCTTGTAAACAGAGAAAAATGGATATTGTGTCACCTGACTTTACCCGCCAGTGTGTGTCACGTGCACCGCGAAAACCATGATGCTACCCTGTCTGAATGCTGCCCCCAATCAGAATTTCCATTTCGCTGTTTCTTCCAGAATTTTTTGAGCTTTTTGGATGTGTTGAAAATTTATCGCCACAAGAGTTTCAAAAGGAGATTTTCTTTCTTTTATCAAAACTGATATTTTGAAGTTTTCCATTTCAATTAACCATCAAAAGTGTGTTAACTTTTAATCCATAAATACAACAAATAAACCATGTCTCAAAAAAGAATTACCAAAGAACTTAATGATTTAGGAAGGTAAGTTTGCCACCATTCTTTGGTATCAAGGATCGATATGGATCAGGTGGGTTTTTCATGTGTTGTCATTCGTTGGCGTTTTTGACGTCGGTGAAGATGGAATCTGATCAGAACATCAATACAGTAGAGCGGTATGCTCAAGATTTGTCATATACAAGTATCAGTGCCTATATTTTACTGTCACAACCTTTATTGATTTCTTTGAGGTCCCAGTTCAAGATCGTAGGTCTGTCATTTTTACTTAGGGTCGTGCCACCAGATCATCAAAACTTTAGCGGTTATCAACAATGAAACAACTTCTTTCATGGGAAACCTGACCTGATTCTGTTTATCCATTTTAACAAGTTTATCAGAATACTAACATATCTTCTTTTAGAGATCCCCCATCTTCATGTTCAGCTGGTCCAGTAGGTGACGATTTATATCATTGGCAAGCTTCCATCATGGGTCCATCAGATTCTCCATATGCCGGTGGTGTTTTCTTTTTGTCAATCCATTTCCCTACAGATTACCCATTCAAACCACCTAAAATTCAATTTACAACTAAAATTTATCATCCAAATATTAATTCAAATGGTAACATTTGTTTAGATATATTAAAAGATCAATGGTCTCCAGCTTTAACAATCTCTAAAGTTTTATTATCCATTTGTTCTCTATTAACAGATGCTAATCCAGATGATCCATTAGTACCAGAAATTGCTCATATTTACAAATCAAATCCAGAACTTTATCAAAAGAATGCTAAAGAATGGACTAAAAAATATGCTATCTAGATTTAGAAAGTCATTTCTCTTCATATTTTTTGGGGTTTAAAAGGAGTTGTAAATAAAGGTTTGCATAAATAATCATAGATTCATTGATTGTAGAATTGATTAGATAAACTTATAATTAACCCACAAGAAGCTTGAACGATGATTATAGTACTTCCTAGGGGATAATTTGAGCCTATTATAAGCCTTTCCAAGGACCTTTTCTTTTCAACTAGCTTTCTTTATCAATCATATTGTAGAATTTGGTTCATTCATAATCAAATAATATCCGGTAGGCGCACAGCGATGAGTTTACCCGGAGATGAAATTTTTAGGCAAAAAAAAATTTATGTAGTGCCAAAACATAGAGAATCAAATCATATTCAATCTATCCACTTCAGCTAGTTCTGTTCTATTGAAAAAGATGGATGGTTTGAAGTTGAACCTTTCTGGTTTGAGAGATAAAATCTCATCCAAGTTACAAAATGAAAAGGCAAAACCTGATAAAAAGAAGAATAAAAATAACAATAAGAAATCAGAAATTTCCTCAACCCCATCAAATACTACAAAAGAAGGCTCAAAAGCTAAGAAAACTAGTGAAATAGATGAAGTATTACGTCGTGAAGCTTTAGAGTTGGGTGCTACAGAAGATGATTTGAAATTGTTGGAGAATGTTGATGAAGGTGAAGAAAGTGAACAAGAATTTGGAGCTAATGATATTTCCTTAGGGAATGGTTTTAAAGATGATCTATCCAAGTTCATGAGTGGGATTGGTTTAGGTAAAGGCGAACCAGTTGTTGTCGCTGATGATGAAGTTGAACCAGAACTGGTTGAAGAAGAGGAGGAAGAGGAAGACGATGTTGAAGAAGAAGAAGAAGAAGAAGAAGAGGAGGATGAAGACCTTGAACAAGACAACACCAACGTTTTCCAACCTGCTCCTGAAGATAAACCTGAGCCTAAACCACAGCATCAAAAAATAGACACTTCAACAGTCCTTAACAGTGCAAGATTGATCGTTCCACCACGTATTGACTGGTATAATGTCCCTATCGAATTATCTTCTGAACCTGCTGAATTGTCGCAAGTACAAATTGATAGATTGTATCATAAAGGTAAAGAAGCCTTGGAAGCCGATAATACTGTTTATTATGAAGAATTCTCAAAATCATCATCACAGAAAAAGTTCTTGTCACAAATTTTATCAGATGGTACATTAAACGATAAAATTTCTGCATTAACACTTTTAATTCAAGAAGCTCCATTACACAACACAAAATCATTAGACACTTTATTGAATTTTTGTTCTAAAAAATCAAGAAATTCTGCTTTACAATCATTAAATGCCTTGAAGGATTTATTCATTAATGGTTTATTACCAGATAGAAAGCTCAGATATTTCAAAAACCAACCACTAAATAACATGTTGACTAAAAAACAATTGGCTTTATTCTATTTTGAAGACTATTTAAAACAATATTTTTTCAAAGTGATTCAGATTTTGGAAAGATTATCTCATGATCCAATTATCCACGTTAGAATGAATGTTGTTAGTCATATCTTTGATTTGTTGAAATCTAAACCAGAACAAGAAGTCAATTTGTTAAGATTAGGTTGTAACAAGATTGGTGATATTGACAATAAAGTCAGTTCCAAGACTTCATACCAAATTTTACAATTAGAACAAGCTCATCCAAATATGAAGAAAATTGTGATTGATGCTATTGTTGATAATGTTTTCAAAGTCAACAGTGATTACCATACCAAATATTATTCAGTTTTAACATTGAATCAAACTATTTTAACAAGACGTGAAGATGAAACTGCTAATGTTTTGGTGAAGACATATTTTGCATTATTTGAAAAATTATTGATAGAATCTGATCCAAATAACGTTGATACTGAACCATCAAAAGACGCTAAAGCCAACAATTTCAAAAACAGAAAGAAAAACTTCAAGAAGGGTAAAAAAGGTGGTAAATCTGTCAAGAATGATAAATCTGAACAAGAAGTTTTAGAAGAGAAAAACTCAAAATTATTTTCAGCTTTATTAACCGGTCTAAACCGTGCTTTCCCATTTTCAAACTTACCAACTGATGTGTTCAATAAACATTTGGAAACTTTATACAAAATCACACATTCCTCAAACTTCAATACTTCTGTTCAAGCTTTAGTTTTAATCTCACAAATTGTTAAAAATCAAAATTTGAATTCAGATCGTTATTACAGAACATTATATGAAAGTTTGTTCGATACCAGATTAGTAACATCCTCCAAACAAGGTATTTACTTGAATTTATTGTTCAAATCTTTGAAACAAGATGCAAATATCCCAAGAGTCATGGCATTTGTTAAAAGAATTGTTCAAATTTGTTACAATTGGATAAATATTGGTTCTGTTGCTGGTATGTTTTATTTATTAATGGAATTAGAAAAATCAATCCCTCAAATTAGAAATTTAGCTATTAATACCCCAGTTGATCATAAATATGTTGAAGATGATGATTCTGAAGAAGAAAATTTCAAAGATGTTGATTCTGAAAATGAAGATTCAGTCAAGAAAGTTGAACCAAAGAAGAAACAAATTGCTGAATATGATGGTCGTAAACGTGATCCTAAATTTGCTAATGCTTCTAATTCATCTTTATGGGAAATTAATGAGTTTTTGAATCATTATCATCCAACTGTTCAATTATATGCTGAAAGTTTCTTGAATCAACAAAAGCAAGTCAAACCAGATCTTGGTTTATTCACATTGAGTCATTTCTTGGATAGATTTGTCTATCGTAACGCTAAACAAAAACCAACAACTAAAGGTTCGTCCATTATGCAACCTCTTGGTGGTTCTCATACTGGTTCATTATTAGTCAAATCTACCAACAAAATTAATCCAGAAATTCCAGTTAATACAGAAGATTGGTTAAACAAAAAAGTTGAAGATGTCAGACCTGATGAAAAATTCTTCCATCAATATTTCACTACTAAAGAAAAAGATCCATCTAAATTGAACAATGGTGAAATTCCAGATGAAGAATTTGAAGATGAAAGTGATTTAGATGATGAAGAAGTTTGGAATGCATTAGTTCAATCTCAACCAGAAATTGAAGGTGGTGAAGAATCAGATATTGAAGACTTTAGTGATCTTGATGCTGATGATTTCAGTGATCTAGAAGATGATGATGATGAAGTTGATGGTGAAGAACCAGAGCAAGGGGATGACGACGCTGATAGTTCTGACTTTGAGCTACAAGCAATTGGTGATTCAGATGATGAAGAAGATGAAGGTGAAGAAGATGAAGAAGTTCAAGGAGAAATTGAAGATGGTTTCGCTGAAGGACCTCAATTTTCAGATGACGAAGCTGATGAAGATGACAATGAAGCTGAATTATTCAAAGGTGATTCAGAAGATGAAATTGCAAGTGATGAAGACTTTGAAAGCGAAGAAGAAGAACAAGAAGAGAAACCAAAACCAAAATCAAAGAAACGTTCATTACAAGAAGATACATCTGCTAGCAAGAAAACTAAGAAATCAAAGAAATCTAGATTTAGTGATTTGCCTGTCTTTGCTTCAGCTGATGATTATGCTCAATATTTGGATTCTGACGATGAAGATTATTCATAGATAAAAAAAACACATGTTTGCATAGGATATAGAAGGTACACAAAGTAATAAAATGACTGTATATTAGCTTGTTAACTGTTTGTAGTCTTAATGTTCTTCAATAGTTGGACTTCGGGACTCACAAGCAAAACTTTTCAAACATGAGTTTCAAAACATTTACGAACTCTGATTGAAACTTCGAAATTATTAAAACCTGGTCGTTTTGGCTATTTGTGTGATGTTTTGGAATCTGAAGTGCCACAAAAATATCAGTTCGTAAGATCTGAAGGAATATCTGATCAAAACGCAGAATTTCGAGCTTTTGTGTGACTCAGGCTTGTTAACGCTGACGCTGTAAACTGTCTTCGGATTCTGATTCAGTCAGTTTCATAGTTGTGGACTCTGGAAAAGCTCATACATTTACTCGGTTTTGTGTTTTGTGTTCAAGAAAAGCTGTGACGAGCACAAAATCATAAGCGATGCTGTACAAAGAGTTGAAAAAAAGCACAATATCTCCACTCTGTCAACAAAGCCAAAAGTCTTCCAAATTCCAAGCTCAAACTCCCAACGCTCGACGGAAATTGTCATCACAAGAAACTATTTTGTCTTTGTGGTTGAATTCACTAAAAGTGTCAATTTTAAGTTCTGTATAAGCGATAAATACACGTGAATCTGCCAAAAACGCGAACGCGGTTTTCCTTATGTGGCTCTAAAAAAAAGATAACCATAAACAATCATTATTAAGCCGTTATTGACATTTCACCATAAACTTGTCCAGTGCAAAGGATGTCACCTAAAACGAATGCAGTGGGTGCGAATCGTCCACTCACCAAACTAGAGAAACAAAGAGAAAGAAATAGAATCAGAGGCTATTTAAAGAAACAAGGTGTGAAGTCAGTTCATGAATTGGTTGCATCACCACAGAATGATTTCATAAAAGAAAGATATAGAGCTACCAATCCAATCCCTAGGGATGCTCAAACCATAGAGCCAGCTTTACCATCAACTTCTGAGTCGTCTTTTGGGAAAACTTCATACAGTATTGAAGAGCGAATATCAATTACAGAGGATTTCATAAAATCCCATCTTTCAGCTAATAAATACTTGACTAAATATCCTCACCTCAACGTGTGCAAAAGTACTTTGAACTATTGGAAAATTAATCATCTGAAATCCCTTGGGACTGCTCTTGAGAAGTCTAGCTCCAGAGAACAATCTCCAGCTCTAAGAAATGGATCACAGGGTCAGGGGTTTAGGGATCAAGATTCTTCACCTCCACCCCATACCTCAACAACTCCATCACAATCTTTGACACCAACTGATCGAAAGCTAAATACTACTACCCCAAATTCTGAGGCAACCTTCACGGATCAAGGAACAATCACGAGAGACCATACACCAGAACGTACAACATGCGCCACACCTATAGCTCCACCAAGTCTTCATATTGATAATCAAATATCTAATGTGCATACCCAAAACTCAAATGAATCAACTCTCTCCGAAATGAATAATCTACAGAAGTCACAGATACCCATTAAAGATAGAAAGCCTTTCAAAAAAGTTGAACCGTTTCCTTATCCAAAAGCTTTGTGTGCTTTAGAGATGTGGGGCCAGGTATATCAAGTTCAATATGATAATGCACAAAGAGACCAAGTCGTTAGGGATAATTTTCTCTATTTTGTTGCAAGATATCAAGATGAGTACAAAATATTTCAGGAAGAATTTAATTCAACTATCACAACCACTCAAATGGAAACCATTATGAAAAAACTGGGCTTTACTTCACCACCAGCCACAGCACCACCACCAACAGTAACAACAGAAAGTCACAATGAACAAGAAACACCAAACCCATATCCAGTTGAAGCTTCAATGTCACATAATATCAAAGAAAATAAATCAGAAAAATCTACCAATGATCAATCCCGTGTCGATTTTGAAAATCAAGCTTATAAGAGATATGTTGAGTCATTAGTGCTTGTGGAGCGCTATACTAGACTCAATAAAGATATAGTTGTGACAGATCCTAGACCACACAGAACTGGTATGTCAAATATATTTACTTCAGGTCTTGTTGAACAAAGTCGAACACGAATCATATCAGATGAACAATATGAAGAACATTTGAAACTCTTGTCCATTTTTGTGAAGGCACATAAGGGAGATATTGATCTTTAGGTATTTTTACAGACTTTTTGATCTTATGGTATCGCTTCAAAAATCATGATTCAACTCGTACTTTGATAGGTGTCTTTTACATCAGCATGAAAGGATTTTTTTTGCGCTTCACCACGTCACAAAATGTTATCAAAAGAACCCCAGAAATCTTGTAAAAAGATAAAAAGAAACTGCTGAAACATGAATCACTTGTATGAAAGGTCCCATTGAAGGCTGAAAATAGTTGAGTCGAACGGAGGAAATGGCTGAATTTGATACATGTTGGTATTTCCGAATCCGGAATGCAATGGTGATTTTTGAAAGAAAGCTTTTTGAAAACTATCAACACATGAGGCCAAAGCAGCACTATTAGAGAGGTTGTTTCATAATGTCAATTGAGCTTCATAATTGTTTGGCTTCCTTTTCAGGTTTTGGAATATATAAAGAAGCCTCGAGATCCTTTTCTACTAGATTCAATAATGTTAGATTCAATAATGTTTTAATTTATCATCAATCAATTCAAATCAATTGAACTCAATCAAATCAGTCACTCTTTTATTTAAATATGAAATTCTCAACTGCTTTCGTTTATGCTTTTGTTTTAGCTTTAGCTAACAATGTTTTTGCTGAAGAAGCTCCAGCCAACCAAGAAGAAGAAAAAGTCGGTACTTCAAAAGGTGTTGAATTCCCATTCTCTGATGATGCTATTATTGAAGCTGTTAACTTAGGTTCAGATATTGCTCCAATTGTCTTAGATGATGCTGTTTACTTTATCAACACCACTATTGCTGATTCTGAATTATCAAAATTATCCAAGAGAGATGCTGAAGCATGGCAATGGAGAGTTTGGAGAAACGGCCAACCAATGTATAAAAGGGAAGCTGAACCAGAAGCTGATGCATGGCATTGGAGAACCTGGAGAAATGGTCAACCAATGTACTAGGTGATCTTTCTCCTTTGATTGTTTGGAATAATATATTTTTTGTCCTCTTTTTTATCTCCTTTTAATACTTTTTTGCAAAATAATTCTATCCAGGCATCTTCATTCAATTTCAATCTTCTTTAGACGTTTATTCATTTGTTCTTTTAGCATGTGTCCTTTTTAAAATAAATCATGGACATATTTCTCATTAAGTCTCAAGTCACAACTTCTTGTAGTTTATTCTCCTTTTTTCAACAGGGTCGTCAAACTTGTTCCAAATTAATACAAGCCTAATTAATGTATATGTATTCTTAGTACTGTATCAAGTGTTCGAGTAGAAAATATCAACTAGTCTTAGTACAGTGCATTCGAAGTTTTCAAAATTAACGTTTGAAACCTTATAGTTTACCAGACACCTGTCACCTGAAGTTTATATGGCATGAAACTGTCAAACTTCACGGGTTTCTTAAGGAGGATATGATTGTTCAATATTTTCTTCTAAATTAGTTAAAATTACGTTGATATGAAGCAACAATCAACTCAAATAATAAAATTTTGTGCATGAAATAATATTTTCTTGTATATTTCTTCACTGATGATAGGAAGTTGATAAGAAGTGTATTACAATTAATGATCTCAGCAGAACTAGTTCATACAATACATGGCGCTATTACGTCCATTGACTCCCAGCATTACACCGTGGTGTAAGTATCGTGTCTGATCTTTTACAACTAAACCTAAAATAGGGCCCAGCTACTGTTAGTAATATAGTACTGGTATTAAAATATATAGGAGATCGAAAGCGCCGCTGATATTGAGGAAGATTTATGATACAAGCGATCTCGACTTGCAAAATGCATGAGCTGTGATCATGAAAAATATGGATATTGTAATATTGTAATTAGCTCATGATATTATTAATATTGGTGACGTCTTACTTCAGCTTAGTATATAATATAACTTAATTCATGATTATAATATAATTATAATTAAGTTTTTTTTTTTTTTTTAGTTGATGTATTTGATGAACTAATTGGATGAGGAATGCAATTACGCACGAACCGCTTGGATTATAGGCTTCTCGCTATGTTGGAATTCAGGCTTCCTTATATTAATATCCTTCTCAGCCAACTGATCAGAAACATTATTCATGATATTCGACATTAACTTATAATTATATTATAATTTATAAAAAATTAAAAAATCATGAGTCCCGACTCCCCAGTGATATTTTTGTACATTATTTTAGCATAATTTTATAAATACACATTAATATCAGATATATGTAACATGATTAATTATAAAAAAAAATGGAAGCCTGAATTCCAACATAACGAGAAGCCTACAATCCAAGCGGTTCGTGCGTAATTGCATTCCTCATCCAAGTTCATCAAATACATCAACTAAAAAAAAAAATCAATCGTCAGTCCAGCTAGTAGTGCCAGCTTAATTACTATAATTCTAATATGACGGCCATACAACGTACACCTTTACCATGTAAAGTTGTACAGCTTTTAACTACTAATTAATCTATTATAATATATAACAGAACGGCGGCTACTATAATACTAGGCCCTTTCGCAGTTAGTCAATTACTGATATATCTTGAAAATTATTGCACAATAATTATTTGATTAATTAATTTTAGCTAGTTCAATTATACAAGTTCGAAATTTTGTCAAGGGCGTACATATTGACGATTGTCTTCGCGTCAAAAAATACATCAAGTTGAGTTTTGAAAACAAAGCACGCACAATCTCGAAAGGCTACTTCAGTTTGATGGGCTGGATGACTGATCGACAATGACAACTTGTGCTTAACGAGGCCTATGTTTACACCGATTTGGAAAGGTTTTCAAAGGGTGAAGCTGGCTAGTGTGAAAGGTGTTGTGTAGTTCGCTGATAAGGTCTCGAGGAAGTCAAATTTTTCACTGATGGAGTTGCCAGAAGTAGAAAAGAAACTGATCAGTACAAAATTCAAATCTAGGATGAGTTTAAATGATTTATGATCAATATCAAGAAGATTGAGACGGTTTAATTCTGTTCATATGGTGTTTTTGGAGATGAAGGAAACACTTTAAAGATACAGGGATCATGCTACAAACCAATCAGCCAAATACTTGATCTGGTTTTGAAAGTGTAACGAGCGTATCTAGGAAGGATTAGGCTCTTGAACGTGTGGCTTTCAGGATATATTTCGTGTAACTTGTCGTGATACCTTTTTTTAGATCGTACATACATTTACTTACACACACAATTCAAGACTTTGCAGCACTGAAAAGTGCCTATAGACAAGTATACACAACAACAGGTCAAAAGATATCATAGACAAAACCCCTTTTAATAAACAGAGGGCTTTGAGTTATAACATCAACTAACCACGTTCTTACAAAAAGTAGGAACAATTGATCTCATCGACTAGCCGAAGAGACTTGTAAAACGATCAAGCTCAGTTTGAAGACAATCTTATCCTAATAAAAATATCTGAGCTGCACCAGTCACACAGTTACAAGAAAGAAAGGAGGTTTGTCAAGGTTTTCAAAGAAGTAGTAAGCCTAATAAGGCAATTTTCTATATGTACTTGTATAAATGTATCTTCGCAGACTGTTCTTACATGACATACTCTTTAAAAATCAATAGTTATTTGTGTGGAAAGGTTCAGATCAGGCTCTTTGATTTCGATAGAGCTCAATTTTTCAGTTTTAAAAAAGGGTCCACGAATAGCCACTAACAAAAGCATTTAAAGCGCCTCAAACTTTACCATGTCAAGCTATCAATTATATCGTACGAGGATCCTGTTGTACCCGCTGAATGCGCGCCTTTAAGGTTGGCACCCTTTGAGAAAAAATACTGTGAAGCTCATGATCAAATTGCTGGCTTTCATGGATCAAAAAGGTATAATTTTAGTGTGTTTTTGAAGTATAGATGTTTATAGTTCCAAAATATCCTGACTCTTGATCAAGCTGATCTTCAGCTGGTAATCTGTATACGGTTCGGATCAACTTAGCTGATGATCTGGTACAACTCGACTATTTTGAAATGCCCCTTCACAATTTTTTTAAGACATGAATTGTCTCAGTGAAGTTAAACCAGCAACCACTCGCGATGCTTAACTAGACATGATCACGGTTTTTAAAATCAGAGTACACTTGATAAACAGGAGGGAAATACACGGTGTGAATTGTATTCTCGAAATTTGGGATCAAGGAGTCTATGAATTAGATATTTCAATACTGAACTCATTCCTGAATCTTGATTTCTCGAGAAAGCTGTTTTAATAAGCTTTTAACTTTTTAGCGAAGAGTCAAGACCGTTGAAATTTAATTGTACCCCAATTGGGCAATTGCCCCTTTCCTAATTTGTCTAGATCGCTAGCCTAAAATGGCGACGCGTCAGCTCCCGCTGAACTAAATTCAAAACAACAAAGGATACGCTTTCCTCTTACATCAAGTGATTTTTTACTTTTAAATAAAGCTAGTGCTGCTACATATATGCTAGGTCATCAAACAGTGAAGAGTAACTTGAAAAGTTGTTGTACTTTTCTTCAAATCAGGTCTTTTGTATCTCATATGAGATTAATTTTTTTTTTGACGAGCCGGTTGGTTCATGCATGAAACAACAACGGTCTCTGGATGCATGTATATGCATGAATAACTGCAGTTTGTTCCTGGGTTTTGATTTCAAACTCCAAAAGGTGTGCAGTGTGTATCTTGATCAAAGCTTTAGAAAGCTCGAAAGGATAAAAGCATGGATAATTGGATTGATCTTGGATTTTATGTTTTGGGCGGCAATGATCGAAGATAAGTGTACTTGTCAATGAAATTTATGACATTTGTTGGAAGTGTAAGTGACTCTATTTCAATTACTAGAGCTTCGAAACATCACGAAACGATGTCACTAGATATGAGATACCTAAAAGGATAGGGGCTCTTGATGTTGATACTCATAAACATCATCTGTGATTGATGAAGATCAAGAACTGATCAATTCATATCAACCTGTATAGCCTAAAGATCTGACTTCAAATTTGTCTACAAAATTTAAATTGAATGCACACCGATTTGTAGACTTTTTCACCATTTTTGAAGTTAAAGAGCCCAAATAGAGTGATATTTGGTACACACTAGTTTAAATAGGGCGTAGATCTTTATTTGATGAGAGTCAATTTTTGATTAATTAAAACTTGCCACAGTCATTTGGAATATAACTCTTCAAAACTTGATCAGTTATATCAAAGTCTTTGACTCGCTCCAAATCTCAGAAATTTCTCAGCAAATTTTAGTTTACTCTGCTAAACTTCATAAATGAATGGTTAGTTTTGTTGGTACAAAGCGGTATTATAAGCTGTCATGTTGTCAACTAGATATCTATGATCTTGATAAAGTGCTCTAGCGCTATGTCATTCAAAGCAGCTTGTTGATTAGCCTTTTCTTGTTTGCAAAGACTGCTGAAAAAAGTACAAATGTAGCTAAACCTGGCACAGCTAATGCCATATACACAAACTCATTTGAAACCTATTGTCATGGTGATTGTTGTATTCTTTTTTTCTCCTGCAATTTCAGTCCATTTTGTACATCCAGAGTACTCGAATAGGTTTCCAGAACCTCCTCGAGAGAGGTTTATGCCATGTTAGGTCTTGTAGATTACCACCTTTATATCAAATTTTGAATGATTCCCGCAAATT
The DNA here is from genome assembly GCF_001661255.1 of Hansenula anomala. Taxonomy (NCBI): domain Eukaryota; kingdom Fungi; phylum Ascomycota; class Saccharomycetes; order Phaffomycetales; family Wickerhamomycetaceae; genus Hansenula; species Hansenula anomala. The sequence continues at coordinate 1,553,965 of NW_017567112.1, forward strand.
GACAACCCTTTATGCCCTATGCCAGATGTACTTTTTTAGCCTGTCTTTGCAATTGTGCGCCCAAACGAGAAAGAGTGTATGCAAATTTGAACAACTAGTCACATGTGGTGCATGTTGTTGCAAACAAGTCCCATAAAGCCGTCAAGGAACCAGGAACATGTTCAGCTTCAAGGCTGTAGGTTGTGTAATTGAAGTAGTAACTGATTTTGAGCTAGATAAAGCCTTGATCGTACTTTGCCAAAGGCTTTACAAAAGGCGTACGATATATTAAGCTGTACAACTTATTTTCGAACAACTGGAAGGAACTGAACACAATTGATTACTATTTCTTAATAATTTGCAGTGCATTAATTGATACATGAAAGTTTATTTCTACAAAAATTTCTTACAAACGGGACTTGTGATTGAAAAGATCAACAACACCCCCGACGTTGTAGCCTGTAGGAGCTTTAGGTTTCACACAAACGCACAATGGTACAACGGTTTAGGAAATGGGTACACACCTTCATGATCACGTTCCTTTGATTTAATTTGAACCGTTGAGGTACTCGTTTATACAGAGTTCGAGTTGTGAGCTTTTACAATTGAGCTGTCAAAAAATAAAACCGTTGGAGCGTTTACAAGCGAGTTTGAGAAATTGGTAGAAATCTTTATTTTATTGCTCAATTTCCATCCTTGTTACAGGACTTTCAAGTTTCAAGTCTCCGATGAGTGTAGTCAACCAGGCGTATCTCTTCTGAATCAAGCTACACACTAAAAAGTCAACGTTTTTTTAATCATCCCAATTTTTTAGTTGAAATCTTTTCACGAGTCCAAAGACAGAAACGCATGGATGATCCAAAAAAGTCTATAGGCGATTGCCTATTACGAAGATTTTAGACAATCAACTAGCAGCTACGTTAGAACTTACGTACCCACTGCCCAAGAACGCCTACAGTACTCGAATTGATAGGAAAAACTCTCGAAAACCTTTCAAGAGCCTACATCAACCAGCTTTTGGACCTTTGAGCTTTGGATTGGAAAAGTGGTGTGAAATTTTCCACCTTTTCAGAATCACCCACCCAAAAAGATCTCTGTAGTACCATTCAATCAATTGACGTTGAATCGACTAATCCTTCGAGGAATACCACCAGCCCATTGTCTTCTCCATGTTGAAATCCTCTTTTCCAATTGCAAAATCTCTTTTCCCCCTGAAAAAATCCTCTTCTGGCCAAAAAAAAGCGTCCCTTGCGCTTCCTCGAAAATCCGCCCGCGTTGTTTTGGCTTTTCCCCATTCGGCAAAACCAAAACACAGTGCCTGGCCCAACCGCGTTTTGCTGCCTTTTGGTGAAGATTATTTCTCAGCCCAGTTGATCTTAAAACCTGGTTACACTTTTCTGATTTGGAGACGTACAATTTCTCAGTGGTGCTACGAAATCAGATTGGATTGTTTTGCTGGGAAAAAACCACAGCTCTTTAGACAACGTTACATGGCTAACTTTTAAAAGTGGAAAGGCAAAGGATTTGCTCTATTATACAGATTTGACAACCCATAACCAGAAGGTCTCATAAGTTGGAAACTCTACATCCTACACCTACATACGTGCTATCATATCATACACCATACAAAGTTTTTTTTGTCAATCCCGCAAAGACGTTCACATCTATCAGTTTAGGCCAGTGTTGAAGCCATAAAAAAAATTATATATATATACACAGCTTTGGACCCCCCAAATCTTGAAGAACAGGAGATTGTGAAAGAGATTGAACGTGATATTACTATTATCCATCCCATACACCAGCTACATCAGTTATCACAACACTAGTTCTTGTTGATATACTATCCATTCGTTATTATTTATATCCCAACTATTTTACATTCATTTTAAAACACCAACACCTTCTTTGCTAAATACAATACAACCCAATGTCACAAAACAAGTTGCTGCCATCAGTCTTCAATGATATGGTTACACCACCAAACTCTGTCCAACGCAGAAAATCCAAACCAATGATTGTTGACATTTCAATCAATGATCAAGGTGAACAAATTTATCAAGTTCAAAACAATTCAAGAAAGAGAAAATATCAATATGGAGATGATGATGAGAATGATAACGATGTCACACCAATTAGAAGTGCACTTGGAACCATTTCCCCAAACACTTTGAATCAAAATAAAAAACAACATATTATTGATAATGATGAAAAATTTAATGGTTCACCAAACACAAGAAAGTTAGAAGGTAATGATATAAACATTTGGAGTGAAGATGTTGAAGAAGCATTTGAACAAGCTTTAAGAATGATTCCTAAGAATGGTTTAACCAAAATTAAAATCAGTGGTAAATCTTGTGGTCGTAATGAATTAATTTCTGATTATATTTATCAAAAGACTGGGAAATCAAGAACAAGAAAACAAGTTTCAAGTCATATTCAAGTTATTAAAAATTTGAAAAAAAATAAAGAATTAATTGAATTGATCAATAATGGACCTTCAAATCCTCAAGATATTGAAAAATTTGATGAAATATTTAGTGAAATTTCATTTCAAAAATCAATTGGTGGTTCAACAGAGTTGACAAAATTATCTTCAACTCCAAGAACTAGAATTAAAAGATCTTCACCAACAACTTCATCAAGAAAATCTGTCTCATCATCACGTCCAAGAAGAAAAACAAGATCAATCACAAAACCAATTGAATTCAATATGAAAAGATTTGAAATGACTTTTTTAGATTTTGATGAATTTTCAAATTCTCATACTTTTACTAAATTATCAAGTCCAAAATTAGATCAAGCTCTAAGATTAAAACCAAATGCAAATATATCAAATAGATTCCCCAATTTAAAAGATTATCAACTCACCAACAAATCCAATGATCCTGAATTACAAATCCCAATATTACATAGTATGGTTAATTTAAATTTACCCCCATTAGATAAAAAAACTATTGATGGTAAACATGAAACAAAATTACAAGTTGAATTGAAAAACATTCCAATTGATGAAACTAAATTTGGTTGTTTGACAGTTATTTATTCATTTGGTAATGAAGTTATTAGATTAATTGATGATGTTGTTTCAATTAAACAACAAAAAAATTTAATGAATCCATTAGAATTTAAAAATCATATATTGGAATTACCATTTGCTAAAGAATTTTGGAATGCTTTTTTGAAAAGTATTGAAAATAATATTAATGATTCAAAAGATGTTGTTAAATCTGAAACTCAAAAGACTATTGCAGTTAAGGCTATAACAATGAAACAAATCATTTTTGTTAAAGATCCTTCTAATTATTCATCATCATCAACTTCATCAACTTCAATCCATTCAGATGATATTAGAAGTGTGCTATTATGGGAGTTCACTAAATCAAATGATGTTTGTTCCACCACAACAAGAAGATTATATTTACCAAATCCTGAAGCTAAGATAAAACAAGAAGAAGAGATTCAATATTTATCAAAAGTTTCAGAACCAATTAAAGAGGAGGAGGAAGATGATCAAGAAGAAGAGGAAGAAGAAGAAGAAGAAGAAGAAGAAGAGGAAGAACAAGATACAACATTGGAAATGCCAGTACAAGATGAAATAATTCCAATTAGTCAACCATTATCAGCAACATCTTCAACATCAACTTCATCATTTTCATCAACAAATTCCCATCAACCAAGTAATTTCCGTACCCAATCATTCCCAACCATCAACTATTTCCAAACTTCAAGTCAACCAAATCTTTCCACATCATCAACAAATCATAATCTTGGACCACAATTAAGACGTATGCAAAGTGAACCAAATACTTCAATGTATTATAACGATACAACAGAATTCCAAAGTGATGATTTTGCAGGTTTCCAAAACTCTTCAAATAATCCAATAACTTCAACAACTTCAGCTTCCACTCCATCAATTATTCAACCAAATGTCTTCAATTCATTTGGAGTTGGTGCAAATTTTAATGGTGCAGCTGGTGGACCAACTTTGAATCCTGGGTTTATTCATCTAGATGAACAGATTCAACAAGTTGATCATCATGGTGAGATTTTCAGTTGGTGATTTATTATTTCTTACTTCTTATTTTAATGTATTTTATGACTAGTGTTTTTAATGTTTTTAACTTTTATGTGATCTTTTTTTTAGGTATACTTAATTATTTTATGGTTGTTATTCGTTTCAAGAGATGTAGATATTATAATTATAATAATTTATATTTAAAAGGTTCTAAACTATTAAATATTCAAGTTATTCATATTATCTTTCAATGCTTAGTCACACTGCACTCCGAAATTACATAATCTACACGATTTTTTTCATCACTAGAAAATTATATAAACATACATTCAGATTCAACACTTCAAAAAAAGAGCATCTAAGCTTCATCTTTGAATAAAGCTTCTCTCTTTTCAGCAATTCTTTGTTGTCTTCTTTCTCTAGCATTACGGTTTTTGAGACGTCTAGCTTCAGCTTCATCTTTCAAAGCTTTTTCACGAGCAGCTTCAGCCTTAGCAGTAATGATATGTTCAACTAAAGCACGTTTATGTTTAAAAGTGTTACCTTTAGCAGCCTTGTATAAGGAATGGTATAAATGTTTGTCAATTTTACCAGCATCTCTGTATTTAGCCAATAATCTTCTTAAAACTCTTAATCTTCTAATCCAAATAACTTGGGATGGGAAACGAGCTTCTTTGGTACCTTTTCTTTTACCATAACCGGTATGACGACCTAATTTCTTAGATTCAGCTAAAGCTCTAGCAGAAGCTCTTGAATGAACACGAACTGGTTTCTTGACAATGGTACCATTTTTGTATAATTTTCTAATGGCTTGACGAGAGTTGGCTTGAGCAATTTCTGAAGTTTCATTTGGATCTAACCAAATTTTTCTTTTACCAACACCAACAACGGAAGCGGCAAGTCTTTTTTGAGTACGAAGGTTAGCCCTATAAGATGTTAGTATTTGAAATTCTCTTGATTTTGGGTGGGTGGATTTTAAAGAATTGTGGAATGTAAATATTGTGATTTATAATAGTATTTTGGAAACTTGAATCTCTGATAAATCATAGTCTCTTGAATATACATCTCTCTCTTGGATATCTAACTCTCTTTTGATCTTGTACTAATTCCACATATCGTTTCCTTTTCATTCTTGGTGATCCTTTACTAAAATTTATTCCATTTCAATAACAACTTTCAAAACACACTTATTCATTCACAATCATTCTCTTTGATTCATTCAATCCTATTCTCCCAGTTTCATCACTCTTAATCCTCACTTACATTTTGGAAATGCTTGTTGTTATTCACTAAAAGGTATACAACAACTTGCTCTTGATGAAAACTGAACTTTTCTATAATTTTTTTCTAGCTTGGGAAAGGAGATTTCTTCAAAATTCGCGAAATAGCGTATGAAGGAACAAAAAAAAAACACAGTGATTATGTAATTGAGATATCCATTTTTGTGCTGGGCATACCGGAATGTTCTAAGTGCGGGACTGTGAAAAATAAAACAAAAAAACCAAACAATTTTCATCACAGGGACATCCAGACACCCAATGGGCAGCCATAAATCACATGATTGAGATGATAATCACCTGACTAGGGCTTAGCCCATCACTGCCACTTCCACACGGGTCTCTTAAAATTTTTATTTACAAGTTGTAAAGAGATAAAGTAAAGCCTATGAGATATTAGAACTATACATTCCATTAACTACATCACCATGGGGAAATCATTACGTTCCAAATCAGTGCTAAGAGCCAAGTCTGTGAAGAGAAAAGGTGAATTTCAAAAAGCTGTTGATGCGAGAACTCAAAGATTATTTGAAAAAGCTCAAGGTTAGTACTAATATTTGATTAGTTGTATGTGATTAAATACTAATAAAGGTTGTGTAGATGAATTGATTAAACAAAAAGTTAAAGAACAAGAAGATGCGAAGGATAAAGAGGCGAAAGATGGTGATGATATGAATATTGATGATGTTGATAGTGAAGATGATGATAAGAAAGTTTCTACATCAGGTTATAGAACTGCTAGACATCATTTATACAAAAAGAACAAGAAGAAAAGTAATAACGTTTCATTCAAAAAGAAGAAATAAGGAACCTTCCTTTAATGAAATATATATTTGTACCATTAGCATCTTTCTACTGTATATTAGATAAAAAAATTACATGATATTGAAAAAATATATAAACTTTGTAACATTAAGAACAACACCCACAAACAATAAAGAACCCAAGAATAATAAATAGTTTAAACACACAAGTCACAGTTTTGATGCATTTTCATCACTTTTTTGATTGATTGCAAAACCAGGACATGACTTCTTTTCAATATGCTCATTCAACCAATCATTATTTGATTTAAACTCTTGGAAACAACCAGCACATCTGCCCATGCTTGAATTTCTATCAATTTTCGCCACCCCGATTGGATAAATAAAATGAATAGATTTCAAATGGGCCTTGAACGTGTCCTTTCTTGAGAATTCCCCATCAAGATGATGACATTTTGTATGTTGTTCGTTAAAGAAGGGACATTTGAAATCTTTGACAGTGTCGTGTTTTTTCAAATGACGGGAAAGGTATGATTTGTTTTTGAATTGACGTTGGCAGAATGGACATTTATGGTATGTTAGTTGTGGTTTGGCGATTGATGAAGTGGAGGTTTGAAGTTGGCCGGATTGGGAGTTTATGGTTGATGTGTAAAATTTATGAAATTGTTTTGTTGTTGATGGGGTTGGTTTTGGTGGTAATTCTGAAGAGATTTGAAAGTTTATATCTTTTGATAATAAATCATCTAAAGCATCAGTATCATAATTTTGGTTTGGTAATGATAAATTTTCTGAAAAAATTGAAGCTTGGTATGAAGTTTCAGAAGGTGTTGAAATTGAATTGTTGTTGTTGTTATTATTCATTAATGGGAATTCAACATTATTCAAGAAACTGAAATCAACTTGTTCATTCTTTATGAATTGTTCCACAGCATTTGGCTGTTGTTGTTGTTGTTTTTCTTGTGGTGAATTTGTGGCATTTGAACTTGTTGAACCTATAGATTCTCTATTATTAACCAAGAGGTTATAAAAAACAGGATCATCAATCAAGTTTTGCATCTTGGAAGTTATACGATCTCTTATCAGCGAGCGATGGGATATGACCGTTTGATATCTTATCAAAGTTCAAGTTGTGGTTGTATTTATTTTCCGTACGTTTGAATGGTTTTTTCATGTTTTTTTAAAATTTGATGTTTTTTTTTCTACAAGTCACGTTTCTTTTTTAATAAGAATCCTGGGGAGTGCGTTTACCGAGAATCAATATAACGGTTTTCTACAAGTAATAATAAGCTTAAACGTAAATTAGCTTTATTTAAAAGGCAACAGCACCTTGTAAATCATCAACATTTAATAAATCCACTCCTAGTTCCAATAGATCCTTCCATACTGCGTTTCTAATGGTTAATGGCCACTTTGGAGTATCCCAAACACGAACTTTTATACCTAAATCATGAGCCATTTTGAATTTAGAAGATAGTATTGATTTTTGTTCATCACTTAGACCATTGAAACCTAGTGCGGAATTTGAACCTGTTAATCTTTTCAATGAAGATGAACTATAGATTGAAGTGGTATTATCATATTTCAAGGCGAAATCATCATGATCTAATGGGGCATCAATGAATGTGAATCTATATTTTTGTTGTTTGATCAATTCATATGGGATATTACCACTGATTATTATTGTGATTGGACCTTTATAAAATTTGGAAGTTGTGGAATCATAGAAACTTAGGTAGTCTTTTTCAATGAATGGGATTAGGAAAGTTTCTAAAACTTTAAAAGTATCATTTGGGTGTGTCTTGTTCAATGACGAGATATAATGATTTATCAGGATCATCATAAAAAACACCATGTAAGTTGTTTTCCCATTCTTGAGGTTTTGTGAAATTGTGATTATCCAATGTATTTGAACCGAAATCTTCATTATCATTGGGTATCTTACTATTAACATCATCTAATAAAGCTTCCAAATTTGATAAATATAAAGATTCCAAAGTTTTATAACTTGATAATTTATATCTATGATGACCCACGTATAATTCTGGGGGGTTTAATGGTGAATCTTTTGAACTTGGTAAATACCAAACATCAGCCTCTACTGAATTTATACCTAATCTTAGGGCATCAAATAATGGGGTTTTCCTCCAATAATCATTATGGGAATGGATAGGTAATACTTGATGATCTTTATTTAATAATTCCACTTTTGATTGGGTTAATAAAGTGTTTCTAAATTTCATAAAAGTTGATGAATGATATTGATTAAAAGATCCAAGATAATCTTGTAGAAAAGTTGGATTTGTTTTTGATTTTATGGTTATACCTAGCATTATAGCAAATAGTATGTTTATGATGAATAGTAAAGCCATGATCTTGGTGAATAATGATGATCTTCTTTTGTAATAGTTTAGTTCTTGATTATGATCGTTATCTATTTCGATGGTTTTTGAAGGGGTTTCAACAGATGAACTTGAATCACCAATGGTCTTTGGAGATATTGGACCAAGCATTATATGATCTTGGTTAATGATTGAATAAGAAGGACCTTGTGGTTTCCATGAGTTGAAGAAGGACATGTTGAGTAATTTATATGTGTGAATTTCTTTTGTGATTGGGATGTGAAGGCCGTTGATAAATTGGGCTGAGTGCTGCAACGATGAGATGGGAAGCCACAAAATGGCGATGGAGATGGGAATAATTAATTAATGGATAAAGAGGGAGAGTGGTTTGATTGGATGTGGTTTTGGATGTGGTCTTTGATTATTGTATTTCAAGAGTCGTTGTGTGGTGACTTGTGGATGTATTAATAATAATTTGATGAGTATTAAATCTCTGATGGCCTCGTTTAAAGCGCTCGGAAGATAAACGGTGTGTCAGGTGTCAAGAGATGGTGGTGGTGGTAATGATGAAGAAGATGATGAAGTAGTTGATCTTAATGATAATGATAATGATCTCAATGAAGCTCTAGTTGATGCAGTTGATGTCGTTGATGTCCACCTCCCAAAGGAACCCACTCTAATTATATACTTAATCTCATCAGACACGTTGACAAGAGTCTTAATTAACGGACACACAAGGCTTATACACACTAAACAGCTAAGGCTCTGACTAAAGTACCATCGGCCAACTCTATCTAGTCTATTCACTATGTACCATTATTGTTACTATTGTACCAATCATTTCCAAGAGATTGTAATTATTCCCATGTGCAAATGAGTATTTTTTAACAGAGATGTTGTTATGGGGTAGGTTATATAGACTAACGTTAGCCAGAGTAGTAGAGTACTGGTTTATAGGACCTGATATCAACGTAGTAATCAACAAGGTAGAGCTCAATAGGGCCTTCTCTCTCCAAAGCAGACTTTCTTATGCTCCCATGTTCTCAAGTGTATAGGTCCACGGACCCGCCTGAGCTTGAGTCGATGCTGTATTCGCGGGCTCCTTTTCATTGATGATATCTGATTTTTTGAATATTAATGAAATAGAAGCACAGTACTTGATGACAGGCTACTAGCCAGTGACTAAAGTGGCATGAGAAAGTGTGATGTTTCTATTGGTTATTGGTTACTCCTTAACTCTTGTGACTGTTTATAGAGTTAATGCACAACGGTTAGAATACTACGCTTTTGATGTGAGATTTAAAGCTCCCCAGATACCAAAGTTCCAACGTCCCCGTAGGAAAACTTTTGCCCATGACCTCAGGAGACCTTACTGTGAGAAATCCACTGTACGTGTAGGTCTTGCTCCACTCCCTATCTCTAATTTGTTCTCTACTTCTAATAGAATTTCAAAAGATTGATATTTAACCCATTTTAAAATTCCAAGTTTCGAACCAGCGCTCCCTACCCAAATACCATTTTGGCGCAGTGGTCCTAGCACACTGCCACCCACATCCCGTGTCAATAAGCCCACTTTTTTAGGCTAAACATAAACAATAAAATTCTCAAGGAAAATATCACCACATCATAACCATACAACATTACCAAGATCATAACCAACAAACCTGGGTTGACAACCACCATGTCCTCCCCTTTCAAACCCTCGGCTAAGCAGACACTACTGCCCAACTCCAACATCAACAACTTATTAACTGATACCCATTCAATTCCTTCAAGTTTTGGTCTTGAAAGTAATCATACCACAACTCCATATCATCATGAAAGACCAACTTTAAACAGATTGCCAACCTTATACGAAGTGTTGAACAGAAGAACAGAACCACCAGTGGACCTATGGAGTTTCTATATCTATATGAGAGATTATCAAAACTCGGTAGATTATTTGGATTTTTGGATTGATGTTATAACCCATTTGAGATTGTGTAAAGATTATGTTAAAGGTTTAAGAGAAAGTTTATTATTGAGTGAAAAGCACAAGAGTTCAAGTGATGAGAAGAAAAGACATACAACAACTAGTTCCACTGATGAAGGGAATGGTGGTGCTGAGCAAAGAGCTAGTGTTAGTTCTTCTTTATTATTAGAGGCTTTATTAAATGAAGGGTTTTTGGATGATAAAGATAATAAAAGAGTTTCATCCTTTTTACAAGGGAATGAATATATAAGTACTTCAGATCCAAGAATTAGTGCAATATTAGGCACACCTCCTCAACAATTTGATGAACATGACGTTGAAGATGAACAACCAATTAATGATCCTTATGAACCACTAACGTCACCTTCGAAAAGTTATGCAGGAGGTTATGAAAAGCATAAATCAGGTTCAATTCAAGAACAAAGAAACTCCACAAGGATATTACCAGAACAGTTGGAAAGATATACCCAAAACATTAAAAACGGTAATATATCAAGAACTACTTTAAAATCATCATCAAGAAACATTTTGAATACATATTTCCAAGATTCATCTCCAAGGAAATTACAAATCCCTGATAGGATCATTAGGAAAATTAAACATGATGTGGAATTACAAGGTCGTGATGATCCTGAAGTTTTCGACGATGCAAGAAATTATGTTTATAATTTAATGGAGAGAGAATGTTTTCCATTTTTCCTACAAAAGAATGCTTTGCATAATTTGAACAATAAGTCTTGTTTGATTAGATTAATATTGGGACTTTTTTGGATATTTGCTGGGTTTTGGATAAGTTATGTTTTGATATTCATAAATATAAAACCAAAGGCAATAAGAGCTGTTATAATTGTTCCCTTTTTGATTGGAGTTTATTTGATATTGAGTTTTTTATACAAATTGGATCCAATTATGGTTTTTGCTAAATATAGTGATAATCAAGAATTATATCAACCTAAAAATCAAAAGTTGAAAAAATGGGTACGAAATTTAAAAGAACCTTTTGTTTTAAGACTATTGAAGAAAAGAGCATTATGGGTAATATTTCTTGTATTGATCATTACAGCTATATTGAGTATATTATTTGGATTAGTCCCAGGTCATAGACTATGATTGGTTGTTATTGTCATTATAATTCCATAGTTGTTTTTTCCAAACTTCTAAATCTTTATGCATTTGATATAATTTTGTTAATTTAATTTCATGATTTGGATTTTTAATAATCTCTTTGTATAACGTTTCATATTCTTTATATTTAGATTTGAATTTTTTAGCCAAATTTTGTAAAGATTCAATATCTTCTTCATCTGATCTTTTACGCTTTAATGATACTGGTTCCTTCCGTATTGGTTGATCAATCTTGTGTTCAGGGATGGTTCCATTTGATTCACTTTTTGGCTCCCCTTTTGGCTCCCCCTTTGGCTCCACCTTTGGCTCCCGCTTTGGTTCAGTGGGCCTTTGCGTTTCACTCTTCAACTCTTTTTCCTTTGGATCTAAAACTAACCTAGCAGGATGTGAACTTGGATAATTCAAATGGTTATAAACAGCTTTACAATTCTCCTTAATCTGTTTCAACTCCTCCATTGAATATTTCCAATCATTTAATCTCAATTCCTTATAATTACTATAATTCAACACATAAAGAACCTCACCCTCCTCTTCTTTCTTTTCCGGTTCATATGGATATTTATTAATGATTTGTTTTTGCTTCTGTGGTGAATAAACCATGGATATTGATCTAAGAACACTCTCTACATCATTCTTGGACACTTTGGTCCTTTGAACCATATCTTCAATACTTATTGGACCTAATGCTAAAAGATGAACCAATTTCTTGGTGATTGCAGATATCTTGGTCCCTGAAGCTATTAATGTATTATTATTGGGATTAGTGTTATTAGACCCATTTGATCTATTTCTTGAATGGGATTGTATTGGTGGTGTATGTGTCTTTGTTGGTGGTGGTACTGGGGGAGTTGAGGTTTGAGATATGGTTAATTTTGAATGAATTGTACCAATGGATTTAAAAGTTGAATTTGAAAATTGTTTATAAAGATCAACTTTACTATATTCTTGTAATTTGTTTAATTTATAGATTTGTCCATTTATATTTAATTGTAATTCACCTTTGGAGACTATAATCTTTAAATTTGAATTTGAATTGATCAATTTTTGTTGGATTTCTAGAGGGATTTTGATATTGAATGCTTTTGGAATGGATGAGTTTTGGTTGTTTGGTTGATTTGATGATCCTGAGACCAAAGGTAATAGTTTTTGAGTAGGCATGGGTTCAAAAGTTGTACTCTGTTTCTAATAATTATCAAAGGCTTTTAGTAATAATGGCTCTTGTTGGAGGGAATTTCTTTTGAAGAATGTTGATTTGGTGGATTATAGTGGGATTGAAGGGTCAAGATGATCTAATTGATATTAAGGTATTGCTATTGTAGTAATCTGGTTCTATTCCAATCCTCTCTTTTCCTCAATCAAACATCTCTCATGAAACCTCTCTTAAATCAATTCAAATCAATTCAAATCAATTGTTTCAAAAACCCGTATGTGGCTCGTATCAAATCCTGGTCATGTGATAATGTGGTCACATGACAGTCATCACGTGATGCGATGGATTAAATTTTTTTTCTTTCAAAACAAACAACAACAAACGATTAAATCAACAATTAACATCATCAACATCAACTACAATTAATTAGTTTTTAACCGATTATCTACTTCTCCAATATGCTAAAGTGGGTTCAAGGAGGTCTTTCTGCCGTCACTGGTATTGCTGAGCCTGAATACGGCCCTGATTATATCCATCCTGTTACTGATGGTGTCAAGAATAAGCAACCATATCAAATTGCCACTAAAGAGGATTTTAAATGGCAATCACCTCAACAAACAAATGTTGAAACTCAAACTTTTTATTTCACAGATTTATCTAATGGTTTAATTGGGTTTGCTCAAGTTATTCATTCAAATGTTGTTGGAATTCATACTACTGCTCAATTTACTTTTAAATTATATGATACAAATACTGGGAAACAAATTTGGACTTCAACAAAATTAGAAGATTTTATTATAAAAGGTGAAAACTTTTATGCAAATAACCTACAAATTGAATTAGATGAAGAAAATAAAACTTATCATTTAGTTTCAAAAGTTAATGAAGAATCAATTGTGGATTTAGTTTTTGAAAAAATTGTTCCAGCTGTTAAAGTTGGTAAAGATGGTACAACTATATATGGTGATGATGTGGAAAATCCTTGGGGTACAATGAGACATGTTTTTTGGCCAAGAAATAAAGTTTCTGGTAAAATTACTTCTAAAAACACTGAAACTGGTGAAACTAAAGCTTTTAATATAAATGGGTTATCAATGTTTGTTATGGCTTTACAAGGTATGAAACCTCATCATGCTGCTGCAACTTGGAATTTCTTAAATTTCCACTCAAAATCCCTAAGTGCAGTGGTTATGGAATTTACTACACCAAAATCTTATGCTTCTACAAAAGTTTCAATTGCAATCGTTTCAAATGATCAAGGTATTGTTACAGTTTCAATTAATAATGAATCAATTCATCAAAAGCAAAAAATTGATGAAATTGGTTGGCCACAACCAAATGCCATTGAATTTAAATTCCATGGTGTTGATTCAAAAGCAACCGATGAAGAAGTTGCAAATGGTTCTGCAAAACCTGTTGAATGTAAAGTTTATGGTGATTTAACTTTAGTGGAAAGAGTTGATGTTATGAATGAAATTCCAACTTTTGTTAAAAATATCGTTAGTGGAGTTGCTGGTACTAAACCTTACATTTATCAATTTTGGAATAATATGACTATTGAATTGGATGATATTAAAGAAACTTCAATTGGTTATGTTGAAACTACATTCATTACTGAATTATAAACCATCATATATCAATTTAATGACTTAGATGATTACACACATATACACACTCATGATCTCATTACCTAGTTGCATCCATTTATGTTTTTTTTTTCTATCCCACTGATCTTCATCAACATGAAGTGTTTACAAATAATATAAAATCCACAAGAGATAAATCTTTATTTAATTAGAATGCTTAATTTCAATTTTCTTTTCATTCTTTAAACAATCCAATTGTTTAATTCTAATTTCATTTTATAATTGCCAGTTTTTTAATACTTGATTCCATTGATATTAGTTTGTAGAATATAATCCTATTATATCTTATTCTTCAAAAAATTATAACTAGCTTTTTGAAATTTATAATTCCATCTAACCCAAAAATATTGATTCTTCAAATCTAATTCCTCCCCATTTTGTAAAGTTTCAATCCCTTGTAATTTATTAAATCTAATCAATTTTTTATAAAAACTTAACAAAATTAAATTAAAATAAACTCTTGAAACGTTAATACCAATAGTTGTTAAAAAAATCCATCCATATTCATAACCTTGACTTGCACTTTTTGAATAATCTTCACCTTCAATTTTTTCAATCTTGACATCTTCATTAATCAACCATTCTGCTAAAAACCAAACAATAAACCCTAAACTAGTCAAACTATCAATAGTGTATAATACTAAAATTGGTGCAAATTCTAAAATTTTAGGTTTTTGAATATGTCTAAATCCAATAGCATAACAGGGCACTATCAAGATTGAAGTGATGTATAATAACCATTGGACTAAATCTAAAGGGTGTCCTGTGAAGATTGATAAAATACCATAAAGCCCTGATAATTTGTTGAGGATTGCAATACCCAAGATTAATTCGACTCCAATGTATAGGGGAAGTACACCAAGAAATTGCTATAAGGAATGTTAGGAAAAAGCCAGAAAAACAAATAAGGAGTAGGAACATACATTCGGCAATGGCAGTTTGTTAATCAGTGACATTTTGACACTAAAACCAAGAAATAAACCCACAAAATGTCTTTTCCAATAAATTTTGTTCAAGTTTATTATTGTTTTGATTTTGGAAATTATTTTCTCTACCTTTGAAAAATATTTTGGTAAGCGCACAATGTATGTAGCGAAAAAAAAATTAATTTATAGAGATGAGCTTTAGCTATTAGCAAAAGGGCAAAGAAAGTTGAAGGAAAAAGAATGTCAGATCTTGAAGAAAGAGTTGGTAATTTAGATATAGAAGACTCTGGTAACATATCATCAGATGAGTCAGATTTCTCTGATTTTGAGGATCAAAAACCATCAAATAATAGTGCAACAACTACATCAACTTCCAAAAATACAGATGATAAAGCTGCTATTTTAAGTAAATATTCTGACAGGATTAAAACTGATGAATTTTTATTTAAGAACAAACAAATCTCAAAAGATAAAGCTGATCGTGCCACTTTTGATAACGTTTTAGATCCAAGAACTATTGGGTTTATTGTTAAATTGTTGAAAAAGGGTACAATTACCAAGATTAATGGTTGTATAAGTACTGGTAAAGAGGCAAATGTTTATCACGCAGTTGATGAAACAAGTGGGAGAGAATATGCTGTCAAGATTTATAAAACTTCAATTCTAGTTTTTAAAGATAGAGAACGTTATGTTGATGGTGAATTTAGATTTAGAAATTCAAGAAGTCAACATAATCCAAGAAAAATGATCAAAATTTGGGCTGAAAAGGAATTTAGAAATTTGAAAAGATTATATTCAAGTGGTATGAACACTCCAGAACCGATAGATTTAAAATCTCATGTTTTAGTTATGGAATTTTTATCAAAAAATGATGATGCAGGTTCACCATCTCCAAAATTAAGAGATTATCAATTTGAAGATTTTGAAGAAATTACAAAGTTTTATCATCAAATGATTCATGATATAAGGTTTATGTTTCAAAAATGTCGTTTAGTTCATGCTGATTTATCTGAATATAATTCTATTGTGCATCAAGGGCAATTATATATATTTGATGTTTCTCAATCTGTTGAACCTGAACATCCAATGAGTTTAGATTTCCTAAGAATGGATATTAAAAACGTTAATGATTTCTTTATGAAGAAGGGAATAGATATAATACCTGAAAGATTGATTTTCAAATTTGTTATTGAAGATTTGAAAAATTTAGGAATTGAAAATGATTCTACCCAAGATTTAATGAATTATATTGAAAATATGCCAATAAAGACAACTGAAGAAGAGATTGAAAATGATGAAGTTTTCAGATCTATTCATCTTGTTAGATCTTTAAATCATTTGGAAGAGAGAGATTTTGATAATTTTACAGCTGGTAAAGTTGATACATTAAAAGCATTAGTTGATGATAGAGATGAAGATGATGAGGAGGATGAAGATCAAGAGAGTGACGAGGAAAGTGACGATGAAGATTACGATAGTGCAGATGACGAAGATGATGAAGAAGAAGATGGTGATGCTAAACCTAAAAAGAAATGGGTTGAAAGACCTATTGAGTTGAAAGGTAAAAAACATGAAGATAAAGATGCAAAGAAAGAAAGAAAACAAAAGGCAAAAGATGATGCTAAAGAGAAGAGAAAAACCAAAATGAAGAAGCATGTAAAGAAAAAACTTGTAAACAAGGGTAAATCTAAATAGATCATAAATACAACAGAATAGAAAAATATTAGAACTTGTAGTCAGTTTACATAGACCCACCACTTTGATGTTGCCCAACTAATCCAGCCATTTCCAAAATTGCTCGATCCTCACCAATACTCTTCAAATTAACATTTTGTCTTCTTTTCGCTTCTTGTTGTTCCCATTCCCATTGTTTATTCTGTTCAGCCAATTCCTTTTCACCACCACATCCCCAAACTTCAACATTTTTAATTAAAAATCTATCTTCATATTCCAAACCCAGTTCATCATTGTTTGTATTTCTAAATTCACCTCCAAGACCCAGATGTCTGAAAACTGCAAATTCCAAAGTTGAATCAATTGTAAGTGAAACGTTTCCCGGATTATAAGTTTTGTTATTCCCTTTTATTGTTGGTTGAATCGATCCAATACCAATACCACCACCAAGTGTATTAAAATATGTGAAATGTTTAGCACTTATTGATGGTTTGAAGATTTTTTGGATTGGCGAAAGTTGGAAAATTTCTGTATGAGAATCTCCAAAAGTTTCTTTATTTGTAATTCTCCAAGGTTGTGCGATATAAACACCATATGTTATCTTATCACCATCATTTTGGAAATCTAAAGGCTCTGCTTTCAATTTATGAAATTCAGTTTCAAAATTCTTATATCTTGTATTTTTAGTTGTCTTTTCATTTATTCTTGTTCCACTGACAAGTAATATGGTTGGAGCATTCCATTTGAAAACTTTTGATTCAAAAGATCTCATTGAAAAACCTGAATCTGAACCTGCATAAAGTTTCCTTATATTTGAATAAACTAATTGTTTGGGTAAAAAAGTGGATAATTGTGCTAAGAAATGGTCATTAATTAATCTTGAAGTGACTTTGATAACTTTTCGGTTTAAGGCTTCATTTTCTTGATTTTCATCATTATGTGTTAATGTTGTATCATATAATAAAATTTCCAAAAGATTCGATAGAGGATGTAATAAATTTGGTGCCACATTTTCAATACCTGCTGAGAATTGATCAAATGTAATTAGGGAAGAAGAAAGATTCTTTAAAGTAATTTGAGAATTCATTGACCGAAGTATTGATAGAGCATTTTCTTTAAATTGGTCAAAATGTTTGAATGATTCCGAATAAACTTTTAATGGCTCTTGAGGTTCTAATCTTGAAATGACCAAAAGGAATGATATCAACTCTAGGGCATCGGATGCACGGATATGAGAAGTGCTAATATCAACATCATCAAAGTTTTGAATAGCAGGAGTGTCTTTCCATGATATTGAATTCCCATTGAGATAAGAAATACTCTGAGTATCTGGTTGAGTTTCAAACTTTTCCTTATTTTGAGATTGTCCATCAATGGCAAATATTATAAATACAAGCTTGAGGTAATCATAATCTTTGGTCAATAACTTCCCATAACGCTCTGGATGTAATAGCACTATACTCTTCAAAAGGCCTTCATAATTGATACCTTGGGAACCACTATTTATCAAGGGGAAATTAGATAGCTTCTTCACACCATTATAAACCAACTCCAGTAATCTTTGATTATTATCAGGCAATCCCAGCAATTCTTGAAATTCAATCTCACTTATCAGCTCATTATGATCCTTATCATGTTTCTTCATATTATTACCAATGGATAACAGTTCAATTGGCAGGAATTGTCTTCTGCAACTTCTTGAAAACAGCTTTAACAACTCATCATTTGTCACTGTTCTTGATGAGGCTGATGGCGCGGATACACTGCTTGACTGGCCCATTTTGCTTACTAAATAACAAATATCTTTACCAAATCTCTTAACTAACCGTTGACTATACCAAATACCAATTTAAAATCAGCACAATTCAACTTGTCTTTTAAAAGGGCAAAATATTGTTTTCTGGAGTTTTTGTTTTGTTTTTACAAAAATTGGTAAAGGGCCAGCATCAAATTGGTACACACACTTCCTCATCGCGAAAAAAAAAATTTCTTATAAACTTTTTGGGTACAAATTATTAAACCATCAAGGAAAGATAGATATTCATTGATTATACGTTAAGAGATGGCCAAAGATAATAAAGGGAAAAAGAAGGGACCAGTCACTACTGATGAACGTTTCAGCAGTGTACACAATGATCCTCGTTTCAATCTACCAAAGAGAAATGATTTCAAAGTTGAAGTTGATGAAAGATTCAGTAAAGCTGATTTAGAAGCTATCAAGAAGAAATCGAAGATCGATAAATATGGTAGAAGAGTTAAAGATGATGGTGATTCTAAAGGATTCAATAAATATTATAAAAGTAAGGATGATGAGAAAAAGAAACAAGAATCTGAAGAATCATCAAGTGAAGAAGAGGAGGAAGAAGAAGAAGAATCAGAATCAGAAGATGTCGAAATTGATGAAGCTCAAGCTAAACTTGATCTTGCCCGTGGTGAAGGCTTGCCATCAGATTATGAATCCTCAAGTGATGAATCAAGTTCAGATGAAGAAAGTTCAGAAGATGAAGTCGATGATGATGAAGAAGAAACAGATGAAAAACCTCCAGAAGGTGACCCAGCTCCAAGATTTGCTGTTGTCAATTTAGATTGGGATCATGTTAAATCTGTTGACTTGATGGCTACTTTCCAAAGTTTTGTTCCATCAGGTGGTCATATAGAGGAGATTTCAATTTATCCAAGTGAATTTGGTAAAGAAAGAATGCAAAGAGAAGATATGGAAGGTCCACCAAGAGAATTGTTCAAATCTAAAAAATCTAAAAAAGCTCAAGATTCAGATGATGATTCAGATTCAGAAATTGAAGCAAAAGATCTTTATGAAGAAGGTGATGCTGAAGTTGATTATGATTCAAAGAGTTTACGTCGTTATCAATTACAAAGATTAAGATATTATTATGCAATTGTTACTTGTGATTCCATAAAGACTGCTAAAAATATTTATGATAACTGTGATGGTACAGAATATGAATCCACTGCTAATTTCTTTGATCTAAGATATGTCCCTGATGAAATGGACTTTGACGATGAACCAAGAGATTCATGTAATAAGATACCGTCAAATTATAAACCAACAACTTTTGTCACTGATGCATTACAACATTCAAAAGTCAAGCTAACTTGGGATGAAACACCAGCTGAAAGAGTTAAAATGAGTTCAAAAGCTTTTAGTCAAAGAGAATTAGATGATATGGATTTTAAGGCTTACTTGGCATCAGATAATAGTGACGAAGAAAGTGATAATGAAGATTTGAAGAACAAATATAAAAACTTGGTTGGTTCAAGTACTAAAATTGGTAATAAAAACATTTTTGAACAAAATGATAATGATAGTGATGATGTTGATATGGAAATTACATTCACTCCAGGTCTCGATGAGAAAACAGCTGCTGCTAATGCTGCTAAAGAAGGTACAGAGGAAGAATCAACTCTTGATAAATTGAAACGTAAGGCTAAGGAACGTCGTAAAACAAGAAAGGAAAAAGTTAAAGAATTGAAGAAGGAAGCTCAGGAAAAGAAGTCAGAAACCAAGACATCTGCCAAATCCAAGAAATCTGAGAATGATGAAGGTGATGAAAAATCTAAAGCTGAATTAGAGTTATTAATGCTTGATCAACAAGATGGAACCCATAGAGAACATTTCAGCATGAAGGAATTGATCAAATCTGAAAAGGAGAAATCCAAAAAATCTAAACATAGAAACAAAAACAAGATTATTGAAGATGATTTCAAGGCTGATTTAAACGATCCAAGATTCAACGAGATCTTTACCAACCATGATTTTGCAATTGACCCAAGTCAACCTCAGTTCAAAAAGACTGCAACCATGGCACAGATCTTAGAAGAACGTAACAAGCGTCGTGATGGTGATAATAAAACTGCTGCTCCTTCTTCTTCAAAGAAGAGAACGCACAAGGACGCAGCAATTGCAGACAACGATGATGTTAACAACCTAGTTCAACGAATTAAGCGTAAAAGCAAAAAATAAGTAAACAAACAATAAACAAATTGTGTCATCTTTCGAGAAGTTTGCTCAAAAAAGAACATTGTAAATCTGCGCTGGTGTCTGGATGGAAACATAACAAGATTCCGAGCAACTTGACCGTTATGTAGGCTTTTCTATATAAAAACAGACAAAAGAGGCCAGACTTTGACAAAGGAGAGAACAAAGAATTTTTAAAGATCAAAAGATGGGATTCAGCGAAGAATACAGAGACTCGTTTATACAATGGTCCATAGAAAATGGAACCAAACTCAGTGAATTCATCACTGTCAAAGATTCAAATACTGGAGGAACAGGTGTTTTTTTCAATATAGATGAATACATCAAACAAAACGGTGCAATTGATGAAGAAGATCCAGTAATATTGATGAGAGTACCTAAAAGATTGACCCTATCACTTGACTCAATCGCTGAGATGTTGTTAGCTCCTCAACTAAAGTATGATTTGAAAGCTAATGGGGATTATATCAAACAAGGTCAAGTTTTCCAGGTGTTTTTAAGCGAATTAACTTCAAGTTTTCAAGAAGGTATAGACCCTTATTTCAGAGGTGGCTTAAATGAAACAAACATATTAGTTGGTGAAATTCAAATCTTGACAGTTTTGAAAAAGATCAGAGATGAATTGATATCATCAAATATTTCTGATGAGTATAAAAAATTTTTGAAAAACTCACCTTTTGCAAGATTTGATAGATACATTGATTTACTATACCATACAGATGTGAATTCCGTCAAGTTGGATGAATACTATGACCTATACAAGAATCAATTCAAATATAATCAAAGAGAGTATAGATTTATGATTGAAAAGACCAAGAATTTGGCAATCTACAATGCATTAAACAGTATTGATGAAGATTTAGGATTTGATCCAAAAGATTTTGTTGATATTAGGTTTCTACAAAAAATTGAAATCTCTGTAATTTCAAGAATTTTGGAAATTCCTGAAGCTTTGAAACCACGTCAACAAGAAGTTTCAAATACTCAAGGTCGTTATGATAAGTTTAATGACCCAGATACAAAAGATCCAAGAAAAGTTCAAAGATTGGAGACACAAGAAGATGGTGACATTGAGGATGGTTACGTTGAAGAAGATGGTGATGATACTCCTGATGAAAGTGAAAAATATGGGTTTGCAGTTGCATCTACAATGGTTCCTGTTATTGACTTTGTGAATCATAGTAATGATAAAGCTAACTCAAACTTTGATGTCGATAAAGAAACTAAAGATGTGTTGCTGAAGTATAATCACAAAGACCCAAAACTCAAAGGTGAAGTTGAACTATTCATCACTTATTCAGAATATGAAGATGTTTTCAATTTCATCAATGCATATGGATTTGTCCCAAAGAGTAATAAAACTAATCCATTTTATGAACATGCCATTGATAGAGATTTCGTATCAACCTACAAGATTGAAAGTGAAGTTGATGGTGAGAAGTATGAACATAATTTAGGTAACGTTTTAAAATGGTTAGGACAAGCTCCAAATATTCAATTTGTTTTAACTTATGAAGGCGATGAGCTGAAAGATGTGAAATTGAATCTTGATCAAAACTTTATCATATTTGGATTCACAAAAGGGTTGTCATATGACCCGGCAAAGGCATTTCAAATCATAAAAGACTTACAAGAAGATGGAGTTGGTGATGATTTTATCCAAGAAGTTTTAGATTTGGAAGAAAGTGCATCAAATGATACAATTGATTCTGAAGGATTAACCCCATATAAGCTCCATGGAGTTGAAGGATACGTTGACTTGTTCTCCATAATTGAAAATACATCAGATGAAGAAGTTAATAACTTGATGATTGAGTTTGTTCAATTCTTGTTGATTTATTTCAGATATCGCATCAAGGATCTAGATAATGGGTTGTTATTGAAAGCCAAAAATCTGAAATCAATTATTACACAATTTGGTGTTTTTGAAAGGGAAATTTTAAGAAAATTTATTGAAATTGCTCAAGGTTTAGAAAGTAAAGAACAATTTCTTGATTTTATCATTGGTGCTGAGGAGTTGGATGTTGAATGGTTGAAATATAGATTGAATCCAAGATATGTTTCGTTTGAAACGAAATTGGAACTTCAAAAGAAATATATGACATCTGCATTCACTCAACTTGGAATTAACCCATTAGAGGATGGAAATACAAGAACTTCAGCTTGAATGACTCTCCATATTTTGGTTTAATGCTATTTGTTTCTATTGTTGTTTTTGACTTTCACTGTTTTTTTTTTATATTTGTTCTATTAATTTGGCATTCACTAAAAGTTTTGCATCATCATGGCCACTGTTCCAATACATCGCATATATAAGACCTACATGACTTATGAATATTATTGTTTTTCTAATTGTGCTGTAGCTCAACTTCAAGATATCATGGTATGTGGTATGTGTCAAGGACGGATGCTAGGTCACCCAGAGCTAGAGTACACCTGGGGCCCTGGGTGTAAGATGTTCAGCTTTCCTCGTACAAAAAAACTCGAAATACCCGAAATAGGCTGGATGTGAAAAACTTTAAAATAGCTGCTTTATATCCAGAAACAGCTAGATCATTACTTCTCTTGGAACTTTTGTGAACCAGTCGAGATCCAGAGATTTTGATGAAGTTTTACGAGTTTTGGTACTTACCGGACATAACTCTTGATACACCCGAATAAAACATCACCAACAAAACCAGCTGAACAGTAATGCAATTTCAATAAAAGCATAACCTAGAACAAATTCCTTCTTTCCTAATATTCCTATAGTATTATATTGCTCTACTTCTTCTTCTTTCTCTTGTGTTTTGATGTATCATTTCATGATGATTCTTTTGATAAGTTTTCAGGTCCGCATCAAGTTGCATGTTCTTCCACCTCTGTAACAATTCTTCAACGATAACTCCACCATTAAAACCCTTTTCCAAAAACTTGAAGGTACTATAGCCAATTAGAAGACTTTCTCACTGTTTATAGCTTACCAAATCTAGCCTAGGTTCCCCCAAGAAATAAGACAAGCAACTGGAAAGTTAATTCATTTTTAGACCTGAACCCAAAACAAAAAAAACATGACATATATAAATGTAAAGGGTTCCCAAATATTCCTGTAATCTTCAAACACCTTTCTTTTAAAGCCAAATTTTCTTAGTTCACTCGCTTAAAACCATACACAATGAAATTTCAAATTCTTGCCTCAATCGTTGCAGGTTTATCCTTAGTTTCTGCTTCACCAGTTGCTGAAGCTTTACCATGGGCTCAAGCTAATCCTCAAGCTGCTGCTGCTGCAAATGCTTATGCTGACGCTTATGCCGAAGCCGTTGCTCTTGCTCATCCAGATCCAGAAGCTTATGCCTTAGCTGCTTCAGCTGATGATTGTGCTTCCATTTCTTGTCATGCCTCATGTGGTTTGTTGATCATTGAAGCTCAGTCATGTTCTCAAAACAAAGAAAACTCCTACTCTGGTCCATATAATGAAACTTGTTTGTGTTCTTCAGACTCCAAATTTATTCAATACTATTCCCCATGTATGGATTGTGGTTGGACTTTATGGAAATACTATGGTGTCTATGTTACATCAGCTTTGGAAGCTTGTAAAACTTTATCAACTGAACCAACAGGTACCTCAAGATGTTCAACCACTTTAGAAGGTACTTATACTCCAGATTATAACATTCAAGGTTGTTCATACTTGGGTAACTGTGAAAGTACAACTTCTGCTGCTGCTGCTGAATCTTCTGCTGAACAATCCACCTCCACATCAGCCGCTGCTTCTTCCACCGCTGCTGAACAATCAACCACATCTGCTGCTGCTCAAGAAACTTCATCAACAGCACAACAAGCTTCATCCACTGGTGCTGCTCAAACCACTAGCGCTGCTGAAACCACTAGCGAACAACTATCCCAATCTGCTGCTCCAACATCTGAAGCTCAAGGTCAATCAAGCGCTGCCGCCGCTGGTTCATCTGAAGCTCAAGGCTCTGCTGTTGTTGCTCAATCATCATCAGCTTCTGCTGGCGCAGGTGCCTCATCAACTCCAGTTGTTCAAACTTTCGAGGCTGCTGCTGTCAAAGTTGGTGCCACTTCAGCTGTCTTTGCCATCTTGTTCTCCTTATTGTTCTAATGTTGTTGAAAGAATGAATAGTTTTGTCCTTTTCACGTTTTTTATGTTCTTCTTGAAGTGTTGAATGCTTCCAAAATGATTTCTATATCCTCTTTTTTCTACTTTCTTTATTTTATACTGGTTAATAACAATTATGTCAACACATTAGCAGCTCTTTTGTAGACCAATAAATCAATACCATCAGCATTGGGCTTATTTGTTGTTTTCAAGTTTGGAAGCAAGTAGGCAAAGTTTTTTGTATGGTGTTGGCCGCGCTCAAGATTTTGGTGTTGAAAGATCCGAAGAAAATGAACAACGCGTTCAAAAAGACACAGAATCAAATCAACATCTAGAGACATTTTACTGGCAAAGGCTACCAAGACTATGTGGAATCCTCTATTGGCATTGGTGCTCATAGTGCAACTAGCAAGTGCGCTTCATTTCTACACAGTTCCAGGTGAAACCAGATGTTTCTACGAAGAATTGACAAAAGGTACAGTTGTCATTGGTAAATTTGATGCTTATGTCAATTCCAGAGGTGATGCTTATGAAGCTGCTTCAAATTTGAAATTAGCCATCACTGTTGATGTATGTACTGATTGCAGCCCTATTATGGGAGAGCTATTGCTAACATTTATTAGGAAACCTTTGATAATGATCATAGAGTTGTCTCACAAAAGAGTTCTTCAAGCGGTGATTTCACATTTTCTGCTTTAGATTCAGGTGAACACAAGTTCTGTATCACTCCAAGTTATGTTGACAAGAGAACTAAAGTTCGTGTCTTTTTTGATTTGGTGTTGGCTGGTGCTGAAACTATCGATAGTAAAAGACAAGATGAAGTTTCTGTATTGACAAACAAAGTTAAACAACTAAGTAATAAAGTACAAGAAATTCAAAGAGAACAAAAATTAATGAGAGTAAGTTGATCCACTGACACAATTGAAAGACAGCGTTACTAACAAAACTTTAAAAGGAAAGAGAAGCATTGTTCCGTGATCAAAGTGAAAGTACAAACTCTAAAGTTGTTCGTTGGTCCGTTATTCAATTGATTGTGCTATTAGGTACCTGTGCATGGCAATTACAGCATTTGAAAGGTTTCTTCATCAAGCAAAAAGTTTTATAGGTATTTCGGGGACGTTTTTTCATGTACAATACATTTTTGGTTATATTCTACTCTTTTGTGTAGAAAAAAACATTTTCAAGTGACCAAAAGAACAAGGCTTTAAAAAGAGAACAACTGCTAGTGAACACCTTTTCAAGAATCAATTGGACTTTCTTGGTCATTTCTAGAATTTGTATTGTTCAGCTCACCAATGTAACTCTGTTGCTCGAACCGAGAGTATGATGGTGTCAATAAAAAAAAATTACAAACCTTTTCTACTCAATCTCAAGATCTCTAAACTTTTACTATACGATAGACATAATGACACAAGTAGATCTAGCTGAAGAGCTCAAAAGGCTCAGACTTGAGAATGAACAGCTCAAACAAAAACTTTGTGTGAAAGAAGCAGAAGAACAAGAGAAATCCGACTCATCAGTAACGGACTTCTCATTAGATGAATATAGAAGATATGGTAGACAAATGATTGTACCACAGGTTGGATTTGAAGGTCAAAAGAAATTGAAAAAGGCCAAAATATTAGTTGTTGGAGCAGGTGGTCTTGGATGTCCAGCTTTGTTATACCTTGCCGGTGCTGGTGTTGGTAAAATAGGTATAGTGGATGATGATACAGTTGATACATCAAACCTTCATAGACAAGTTTTACACACAACTGATAAAGTCGGTGAATATAAATGTGAATCTGCCAAGTCATATTTGAACAAGCTGAACCCTCATGTGGAAATCCAAACATATCCTTTCAGATTAACAACTTGTAATGCCTTTGAAATATTTGAACAATATGATTTGGTGTTGGATTGTACAGATTCTCCATATTCAAGATATTTGATCTCAGATGTTGCTGTTATAACTAGAATTCCAGTTGTTTCAGGTTCAGGTCTGAAAACTGAAGGTCAGTTATCTATACTAAACTTTGAAAATAAAGGACCATGTTATAGATGTTTCTATCCAAAACCTCCTCCACCTAATAGTGTTACTTCTTGTAAAGATGGTGGTGTTATTGGCCCAGTGATCGGTTTGATGGGTGTTATGATGGCTTTGGAAACAATAAAGGTCATTGTTGGATCTTACAATGCAGAAAATTTTAAACCATTTTTGTCAATATATTCTGGTTATGATCAACAGAGTATAAAAACATTCAAGATGAGAGGACGTAAACCTGATTGTTTAGCATGTAGTGGGCATTTGACAAGAGAAGTCATTGCAAGAGGTGACATAAACTATGCAGAATTCTGTGGTGTTGTCAATTATAATGTGTTGAAACCAGAAGAAAGAATCACCATTGGAGAATATGCTAAAGTTGTTGATTCAGACCATGTGCTTATAGATGTTAGACCTAAAGAACATTTTGAAATAGTCACTTTACCAAATTCCATAAACATCCCCCTTGACCGTTTGAGAAGGATTCAAAATATAGAAGATTTGGGTTTTGATTCAACAAAGACCATTTATACCATTTGTCGCTATGGTAATGATTCTCAATACGCTTCAAGATTCTTGAATGATACTTTTGATTTAAAGACAAAAGATGTCAGTGGAGGTTTATTTCAATGGTCAAACAAAATTGATCCAAAATTTCCTACATACTAATGATTATAATTAAACAGAATTTTTATTCATACTCATTGTAAACTTCCGACAATCACTAAACCTGAAGTTGAACCTGCTGCATACCATTTACCTGCGTTTTCATTCTCATTCCATTTTATGGAGTTAATTGAAACACCAGGTGGATAAATATTAGACACATTAGTATTGTCATTAGAAGAAAGTGTTTCAACTTTCAAATTGTCCACAAGTCTATAAAGATCTTCGTTTGCACTATACTGCAATTCCCATAACGTTAAGATTTTATGATTTGAAAGGGTTTGTTTCTGTCCATTTAATATTCTTCTCATTAAGTTTGTGATTTTAACTTTACCATCAGCACCACCTGAAAGAAGCATTGGGTGTAAGTTAGAAGTGGCAATTGATTCAGTAGAGCCATCATGTTTCACAACTGACGTCACAACAAAAAGTGATCTAAGAAGTGTTAGTTTTGCACTGTATTGGGCATCAAGTTGAACAAAAGAATATAATTGACGGGAATATGCAATGCTCTTGGAGATGGATTTAGTCTTTGGTGTTATGACTTTAGTTGATTGGAAATCTTTTGTGGACATTAGGGCACATGAGCCATCAGCGCAAGATGTGAGAATCATTGTTTCATCATATTTTGATTCAGCTGATATGATTGAAAATATGTATCCAGACTGAATATGATGAACATAAGAAGGCACCTTATCACCCAGAACAAACTCAGCAACATACCCACTTTCGGTACCACAAATTATTTTATCTCCTAGCCAGTCATATGAAGTAATCTTCATATTCGGCAACTCATACTCAAAAGAAGGTTCTGTTATTTCTGTATATGAAACATCCTCTTCATCTTCATAATCAAAATGTATCAGCCTTACTTTTCCGTCATTGAATACAGCAGACAAGACACCCATACCTCTATGATTTTTCCACTGTAGGTCCCAACTGTTACCCCAATTGTGTATAACTGCTTTTATTAATGTTAAAGTATAAGTTTGGGTATCTAGTGAGTAAATCAAGAACCCAGATTTGTAATTTTTGTAACCCAGCAGACTGAATTCAGGGGCAATAGATGTATCTGATATATCTGAGACTGCCACAGCTAGTATTTGCTCTGCAGCTTCTGAACCATGGGACAACCAAGCTATATCAGTCACTAACCCACCGGTGTTTATGACTTGTGCACGTTGATTTGGAGCAATTCCACCAGGAGCTATTGTCTCTGATGGATTTTCATTATACCCAAAGTTGATTGATCTTTCTAGCGGAAATTTTTCGTTGAACTGTTCTTTCGAAAGTTCAGTAAATTTTGCTTTTGGAACATCTTTAATCGTAACTGAAGGAATATATTCTTTGAGTTGACTTGAAGGGAAATCAAACATTGAACTTTCCCAAGCTCTTCTTAATTTCAAGACCTCAACCAGTTTGTCCTCATTTGCGCCGTAGAATCTGTAGAATTTCTCTTTTAGATTTGTAATATGTTTGGTCAATCTGATTTCTTTAACGGGTGTATTGTTTCCATTTTCGGGTTGTGGTGTAGTTGATTTTTTTGTTTTTGGAGCCTTCTTACTCTTTGCTTTAGCTTTGGGTATTTCCTCCTCTATAGTTTCATCTTCAGTAACATCCTCATCAATTGGTTCATCGTCACCATCTTCTAAAACATCATCATCATCATTATCACTTTCATGTAAATCAGCATCTTTCACTTCTTCGTCTCCATCACTATCAACGCCATTCTGGGCACTTGGATCGGCAAACTTGGAGTAGTCAATCCTCTTTGTATTTCTTCTGGCTCTTGGTGGCATTGTGTCTACCTATACTGAATTAAATGTATGTTGTGTTCAACCTTTTGTTTACTTGAAGGGATTCAAAACTTACGCGACACCTAAAGTGAAAAACACATTCGCGAAATACGAGGCCGCGAAACTACGACGCCAAAAAATGTTCAACAATCTATAACCTATTCAAAAGACAACAAAGCCTGCTTGAAGTCTTCAATCAAATCGTTAGGATCCTCAGTACCAATGGAAACCCTTAACAAGTTTCTTTCGACGTACGGATCGGTGACAGCCCTCCACTCAATCAGAGACTCAACACCACCTAACGAAGTGGCATGGTGAAAGTATTTCAGTCTAGATGGAAGTGTTTTACCTGTTTCCTCGGAATCAACAATAATAACAAAGACCGGCCCATATCCATTTGGAAGCTGCTCTTTGACGAATGGTTCTGTTTGTAAAGATGAATGGTAAATCTTTTTCAATGCTTTAAACTCTTCCTTATGTTCATTCAAGTAACTAACAACCTTAAAAACATTATCTGATTGCTTTTTGATTCTCAAATCATAAGATCTAAGAGATCTTAAAAGCAAATAACTTTCCAAATTTCCAATGTTGGTACCCAAATAAACTCTATCGTCAATCAATTTCTTTTTGATGTCTTTGGTTTTAACTGCAAGAACACCAGCTAAAAGATCGGAATGACCACCAAAGTATTTGGTGGCAGAATGCATAACAACATCAGCTCCAAACTTGAAGGGATCTTGTAAAGGTGGAGGGGCAAATGTTGAGTCAACAACCAAAATGGCACCTTTAGCGTGTGCCTTTTCAGCAAAATATTTCAGATCTGAAGATGTTCCAAAGGGGTTAACTGGGGTTTCAATGTGAACAATATCACCAGGTCCTAAATTTTCCAAATCTTCATCCTTGAGCGACAATTGCTTCAGTCCATGATTTCTGGTATGTATATCTAGAATTGCATGAACACCATGATAACATTGACCGAATGCAACTTGCTTTGGGTTGAAGTGTGTCATTAATGCGTAGAAAGCACCTAATCCCGATGAATAGACAACAGTTTCTGCACCAAGGATCTTATCGAAAACTGCCTCAACTCTCTCAGCATTTGGATGTGTTAATCTAGAATAAATGTACTCTCCTTCTGGATACCACCCACCTGGAAGATCACCAATGGCCTGAAGTTGATTAGGGTCTTCACTATACCTAAATGTCGTGGAGACATTGATCGGTGTCACTTTAAGTTTCCATTAGTACCCTAGCGATCAAAAATGGATCTTTTTCTTCACTTACTGATATCAGGGACCCTATTCTTATGATCATCTGCATGGATCAATTCTGTTGCAAGCTTTACCATCTTTTGAAGATTTCAACTGTCTAGAAACCATAGAACCAAGGGGGCCCAAGATCTTTTATAATTGTTTCTAAAGCCATAGTTAACCAAAATCACATAAAGTCACGGACTAGTTCCGAGGGCATGGTCGAATTTCATCGTAAAATTTACAGCTTCGCGAAAAATTTGTATTGACGCGCGTAGAAATTAAAAACATCATGATAAACAGCATCTGAACCAACAAATCATTGTTTACATTTGAGAAATTTGTGATACTCCAGCCTATGAACATTGGAAAGATAATATGACAAGTTCGGATATAGAGATAGTGGGCGAGAACAAAGGCCCAGATGAGGTGATTATACTAGATTCAAATGACGATTCTGATGATTTTTTTGATGAAGCTGATGAAAGACAAGATGTGATTGAGATAGACCACGCATTGGCGAAATCAAGCAATGTATCAAGTCCCCAGGCTGATGAGCTTGAAGCTGATGATACTTTCCAAACTGCCCAAACGAGATCTGAAATCGATGCCACTCCTGACAAGCAAAATACTCGTGCTCACGATAAAGATGATTTTGATGATTTGCTTGATAGAAAAGATATGCCTAGTGACGATGACTTGAGTCGGTTGGCAAGTAGGCCATTGACTAGAAGTAATTCAAGGCTGTCAGCGTCCCCAGTTAAATCACCATTGAAGCAAAGCGTCACGAGGTCACAGGTTGAGGCTAATTCAAAGACAAACCCACAACATGATGAGCCAAATTCAACGTCTCCAAAAAAGATCAGTGTTTCAACTGACGATGATGATAAGACTGAAGATGAAATAAGTCAGTCTCAAACAAATGCTACTTCCAAGACTGATCATAAAGACAACAAACCCATTGAACAAGTTGATGTTACACTCCCAAGAGAATTGCCAGAATCAGTTACAAAAAATAGTCCAGGAAAGATTCTACGTCCAAGAAGTACCACAAACAAGAGCACACACCTTCATATTGATCCTGATGTTCCCTTTCCTGAAGATAATTCTGATACTGATCCAAGTTTTGAGCCCGAAGATAATATGAGAAATGAAGATACCAAGTACGAGGCTTCTATTAGCGCTTCTACCTCAGTTAAGCCGGATAGTGAAAAGCCAAAATCTAACAATGTTTTAAAAGAATCAAGTTCAGAAAGAACCCCATCAGTCAGTATACAAGATGATTTCTTTTCAATGAGTTATACACCTCTGGTTCCTGAAGTTAAAAAGAAAAAGAAGAAGAAGTTAAGAAGAAAGACATCTGAAGAAGCTGAAGAGCCAGTCACACAAAACAATGACAATAGGTCAATATCTGCTGCTGCCACTACCCCTGCTGCTGCGCAACATGAAGTCACTACACCAGTAACACCAACTGCTCCTAGAACCGAATCTCCAAGGAAGAAAGCGAGAGTGACTCGTGCCGTTACACCACCACCTATTGATGATGCAGCTTTCAAAAGGAAGTTTGCAGAAGAACACGGGGAAAAGTTTGATCCTGTTTTAGGAGCGGATGATGGTGATCGTGGTATATTTGATGAAGATTATGAATACAAAGAACGGATAAGAAATTTGGATGAAATCACAAAATCATTCAATCAAGAAAAAGATGGTTCAAAATCAAATGATGGTGGTTCGAGGGAAAATTCATTGGATCCTTCAAGAAGTTATGTGCTACATATTACCTCCTTCTTACCAGGTAGTGAAAATAAAGCAGTAGATACTACTGTTAAAGGTTCAAAGAAATTCCATCCTGTTATATCCACTGTGTTGAAAGAACTACTGAATGCCAAAGAAAATCCTGTCCCATCTTGGTATAGGCGTATTTATGAACCTGATCTCACTGTGCTTTATTGGAATAAGATCAAAATTTTAGACTTTATGAGACCTGATACTTTACAAATTCCAGCTCCCACATCTGGTAAACCAACCGAGATAACACTTGGACTCTATAGTATACATCAATCGGAAGAAATTGAAAGATTGAAAGAGATTGAAAGAGTGGAAAAGAGAAGAAGAATGGAACAAGAAGAAAAACAAGCTGCTGAGGACATTGCCCCAGAAATTGAGGAGGAGGAAGTTGATCCCTTCAAAGATGACGAACTCTTCAAAGGAATTGAGAGTGAACCAGTACAAAGCACAGTCTCAAGAGAGGCAACTGTGTTAGGAAATGGTGAATCTGAGGAAGGATTTTTCAAGATTGGTTTGAAGGGTGAGGACAACAAGAAAATGATTGTCAAAGTTCATGCTGAAACTAAGTTAATAACCTTAGTGAAATATTATCTTAAGCAAAAAAAATTACCAGAGAACACTAAAGTCAAACTTTCTTTTGACGATGAAGACCTAGATTTGGGAGATACCGTGGGTGACACTGAATTGGAGGAGGATTTCACTGTGGATGTTATAATAAAGAAGTAATAGAGCTTTAATGTTAACGAAGTTTGATGTATTGAAAATGTTTTCTGTAGGCGCAACACTTTTTTTAATTTTTGATTTCGTGTACCTCGAACTCTTTTTTCATGGCACAAAATCTATTCTAGGGTTACATATCCCATTGGTTGTAGCATTCAAGATGTTTTGGAAACTCTCATTGGCTCAATGCAGTGTACTGTTACTACTCTGTCAAAATGTCCTGTGTTCTGTGCCACTTATAATATATTCACATTTGTTGTAAGTTGATGAAAAAACTACAAGAGGCTGAGGTCAAGAGACTAATAAATTCAATCAGAATACCTAAAATCCAGCCTTATGTGAACAATTTTGCGCATTTAGAGTTCCCAATAGAAAGAGTCAATGAAGTGACAAAAAAATTGATAGAGCCATGTACCGCGGAAGCTTACGTTTTGGTGAATCATCCAGGTTTGACATTGGAAGATTTACAAGATCCAAGTCTATTCAAGTTTTTAAGAACCTATATGCTGATGAGCTCTACTTTAGGTGCCATTCCAAGAGCTGAAACTGGTGTTGATTTTGATAAACTAGAATCATTTGCTTCTAGCAGATGTCATACTCAAACAATGCTGGTTGATGGACTAGATGAAGTTGAGACATACATTGATAGCAAAAAAAGACTAATAAGAATCAACTTTCCTAAACTTCCAGAAGAGCCAGAACTAAGAAGGGAAGCTTTATTGGCTGCAGGTGCGTATTTTAAACATTTGCTTCTATGATTTGAATTACTAACATGTCAATTATTATAGATGAAGCATTGAGACATACATTAAGAAAACTCCCTTCGCCGCATCATGCTTTAATATACACTTCGCTTGATAATGGTCCTTTGAATAAGCAAAGAGAGAAGAAAATGGAAAAGATGGATATATTTC
This sequence comes from Hansenula anomala, assembly GCF_001661255.1. Lineage (NCBI taxonomy): Eukaryota > Fungi > Ascomycota > Saccharomycetes > Phaffomycetales > Wickerhamomycetaceae > Hansenula > Hansenula anomala. Next base: position 1,588,088 of record NW_017567112.1, read on the forward strand.
CAGATATTACAAGAGAACCATCAAGAAACTATGAAGTCGAGAGAAACATCAACACTAGAAAAGAGGAACCATATTTCCATCCAAAAAGAACAGGACTTTTGGATAAGAGTATATGGGAAGCACCAAAGTTTTTGGATGCTGAATTTTTGATTGAGAATGAACTTTTGGTGATCGGAATTGTGCTTATAACCGTTGGCTTGATCGTTACTCAATTGTTGAAAATGACCATATTCTTGATCAAAAGATCTCTCAGAAAGAGCAAAAGTAAAAAGGAGAAGAAAGATAAATAGAGAGAAGAAGGATAAATAGATGCCTTTCAGAGCTTTTACTTTCGTAGAATTGTGCGTACGATTGGTTGTATCGAGTGAATTCGCGAAACTAAATGACACTTTGTCTCTAAAAAAACAAATTTAGGAGAATAAAGAGATAACCAGATAACCTCGCCATCAATTTATCAGACTCAAACAAACAGAAAGATGTCATTTAGAGACTTGGATGTTGATCTAGAAGCTCAGAAACCATTTTCAGACTCTCCAGAGTTTGATAACTTAACAGAAGAAGCCTCTAACTTGTTGCTAGATGTTAATAATAATTTAGTGACACTAAAAAGATTCGTCAACTCCCTTCAAAGTAGAAAGGATATAAAGAATGCGTCAAATTTGAATAGCAAATCAGTAAAATCAATAGAATCAATAACAGACTTGTTCAAACAACTCAGTCTACTGAGCAGACAAATAAATCGTTTTGAGGAGCTGAACCCTTCTCAAACATTCACCAAAGACAAAGTCACAAGAGAGATAAAGGTATCACTACTAGAGTTCCAATCATTACAAGAAAAATACACCACTTTAACAAAAACTTTGAATGAAGAAGCCCAAACAGCATTGGATGAAGAACAAGAGGCCGCTGGTTCTGAACTACAACATGCTAATCAAGACTTGGTTTTGGAAAGAGATGTTATCAATAATGAAGAATTTGTGTATCAACAGAACCTTATAAGGGAAAGAGAAGAAGAAATTCAAAATATTGAGCATGGTATCAGCGAATTGAATGAAATTTTTACTGATTTGGGTGCTATAGTGAGAGAACAGGGGACTATGGTTGATAATATAGAGTCCAATATATATGACATTTCACAATCCACAAAGTCGGCTGCTGGTGAGCTAACTAAAGCTCTAAATTATCAAAGAAGATCGAGAAGTAAATCTTTTTGTCTTTTAACTATTCTTGTTGTTATTTTGGTTGTTGTTCTTTTAGGTATATTTTTGGGTTAGAAATATTGAGATTACTACTACGTTTGTTCAATTCCTCTAGTGAATGTAGTTTAACTAATCTATTTCAATGGAATACTCCAAACATTAACGTTACCATCATCACCACCTGTGATCAAGTTCTCAGATCCACCATCTGTGAAGCTTTTACACCATTCAACAGTGTTGGCTTCATAAACACCATGAGCGAGCTCTCTGGTTGCAACAACCAGCCATTTACTATCACCATTACTACTCTTCTGTTCCTCGTATATGATCAATTGACCGTCTGAGCCTATACTGGCAATTCTACCAGATTGTTCACTCCAGCTAACAGAGTAAACTGCTCTTGAATGGAGTTCAGGTAAAGTTGATTCCAGCTCCCATACCTCTGTAGCATCACCTCTGAAAGAGTCACTGTCTGTACTTGATACTCTTTTCCAAACTTTGACTGTGCAATCATCACTACCGCTGACCAACCTCACAGATGTTTCCGATTTTTCAAAATCAGAACTCCAAACGGTACCTTGGTGCCCATTGAGCTGAGCAGCGCAGGTCCAATCATCGTCATCCTCTTTCCACAGCCTTATAGTATCATCGTAAGAAGAAGAAGCAAGAAGATCTTCGTATGGGTGCCATATAACATGTTTAACATCTTGTGAATGCTCTTGTAAAACACTGATACACTCGAATTCTTCGTTGGCATCATCAGCTTCCCAGATCCATATACTTTTATCTCTTGAGCATGATGCTAAAAAATTTCCATCTTTTGACCAACTAACACCTTTAACTTCATTTTCATGCCCTTCAATCACAGCTAGCAATGACCACTCATCATAATCTTGACCCCAAACTGAGATGGTAGAGTCGAATGAGCCGCACGCCAATGAAGGCTCATCTCCAGTTGGTTTCCAGGAGACTGATCTAATACTTGTCTTGTGTGTATCATCTAATTCTGCAATTTGCTCCATTGTATTCAGATCAAAGATTTTGCATGTCTTATCTGTTGAAACAGTAGCCAACAAAGGTAATTTCTTGTGAATTGCTACTGTCCAAACTTTGTCTTTATGTGCAGGAATTGACTTCACTAGCTCTATCTCCACTGTCATTGTCTTGTCTTTGTTGTACCAATAGCTTCTTGAAGTGTGATGAAGTTCATCTTCAACTTATTTCAAATCAAACACTTTGACAATTTCGCGAAAATGTGGCCCTTTGCCAAAATATTTTGAAATCGCGAACAGTTTTTTTTTCTACGGCCATAAATATTGAATCGAAATCTTGTGAGCTTGAATCAGAAACATACTGAGATCTGGTCCAAATGTCGCTCTTGTTCAGAAGGTCAACGCTCAATTTACTCAGGCGGTACAGCTCCAAAGTACCAAAGAATGGAAACCTCCCAAAGAAGTCAAATAGTGATGGTCCTAGGGGCGAGAATATACCGAAAGCTGGGGCAGCTCCAATGCCAGAGTTGAAGACTGAGAAGGATGAAGTTTCATTAAGTGAGCCATATCAGCCAAAGGATCGTTATCAAAGAGTCAGCTTTGAGTACCCTACAGAGTCTCCGGGAAGCACGACGACTCCTCTAAAGGTGAGAAAGTACCTTCCACATATGTTTATGATTGTTGGTGGTGCTTGGGCTCTATTAACCGCCAGTTATTTCTACAAGGAAAGAAAGCCAACAGACTATCTGAATCCTGATGAATTCATCCCTTTCTACATCTCTAATAGAGTTGATATTGACAAAGATCATTATTTGTTAGAACTGACTCCAAAATTCAAAGAATGGATGAAGGATTCCAAAAAATCTGACAATATATGGAATGGTCGTCGTTTATGGAGTGTTGAAATAAAACAACCTCAAATCATGGTTGTTAGAAAGTACACACCATTACCACTTGCTATTTATCAAAAAGACAAAGAAAGTGAGCCAATCATCAACCTACAATCTCCACATGAACATGGAAAAATGGTTTTGTACATCAAGAAATATGATCAAGGTGAAGTTGCAAGATGGATATACAAAAGGCCAATTGGATCTGAATTAGAGTTGAGAGGTCCATTCATTGAATATGAATTTCCAAAGACGCCTAATGATAGATTTGAGAGACCCAAGATGGAAAATTTACCGAGTGGTGTCAAAGTGGATGACCAATACCCAATCAAACCAGATAACCTAGCTTTTTTCGCAGGAGGTACAGGTGTTGCACCAGTTTTGCAGACTCTGCTATCCAAAAACCCATATAAGGGACATGTTGATATATTTTATTCAAGAAAAACAGAGTCTGAATTACCAATACCAAGATTTTTCTATTTCTTGGAAAAGCTAGGACGTGTTAAAGTTCATCATTTAGTGAACGAGAAGGGTGATAAGTTAACCATCACCAACATTCCAACTCCTGTCAACTCACACTATAAAACCTTATTAGATCAGCAATCCAAGGGCATCAAAGTGGATGAGGATCTTCCATTACACCAACATAATTATAAATCTGCATTAGAAAAAGCCATTGCTGAGAAATCCAATATCAAAATAGATAATCCTGCGTTAGCGTTGGTATGTGGTCCAGATGGTTATGTTGATTATGTTGCTGGGCCAAAGCCATATGAAGGTCAAGGACCTGTTGGTGGATTACTACAGCAACGTGGCTGGGGTAAGAACAACGTATTCAAGTTGTAACCACTTTAAAAGGTTGTTGCACATTTTATTTATTCATTGTATCAATCTACAAAATGTCATTATTTATGCTATGCCATCTAATATTTATTGTACATGTTATTATTTTGCAATAATACACAACACAAAAAGAAACTTTTGATATTTTATTTAATGCAACTGAATTTTTAAATTATCCTCAATTGAAAAACCATCTATACTTATTAATACAATCATACCCCATGCTAACTATTTTTTTTGAAATCAAACCCTAGAATTAAAAAAAAACTCCACCTTACTCAAACCAATTTAAATGAACACATGATATTAATGATCTTTTGCATCTCTTCTTATTGGAATTTTGACACCTTGACTTGCAAACACTCTCCCCAATTGACTGCTATCAACAACACCTGGAAACTTTTTGGCACTGTAAACTTTGAAAGGTTCACTAAACTTATGGATCATCTCATCAGTTTTCAAGTCAACAAATGAAAACTTCAGCTTGAATTCACCTTCTATACGAATTGACAAATCATGCAATATAAACCAAATACCCTTTTCGTTGTTATCATCAAATAGTTTGAATGCATTCGTGACAAGATTTCCAATCAAGTTCCTAGTTGGTATATCACCAAGGCTTCCATCAGAATCTGAACCACTTGAATTTCTTTGACTTTTAATTGAACCATCCTGTTGCTGCTCTAATTGTCCGTCTTGATCTAAATCACCATCAATTTGCTTGTCTGCACTTTTCGATGATGATGATGACGGCTCAGCTTTGGTTTCAACCACTGGAGAGGTCGAAAGTGAATCTACTTCACTTATGATATTTTGGTTCAAGCTTAGGTCCTCTTTCTCATCAACAGACCATAGTTCCACAACAAGAACAAATGAAGTTATATCAACATCATCAGCATTAACCAGTTGGTTTGTCACACGGTCAAAAACCAATAATTTGATGAATGGTGGCGGTGATATTTGCCTTCTGTCTTTATCACCAAGACCACACATGCGTGCTCTTATTGGCTGCTGCACAATACTGAGGTCGTATCGATACCTGTCTTTTGAAACATTTACAGTTAGTACCTTTCAACGAACTTATTATAAGAAGTCCACTCACCTGCCATATGAAAAGTATGATTTTGAACAAGTAGTGCAAAACTTTTTGTTTTTTTTTTGATTTCAAATATCAAGAAATATCACTGTCTAAAGGGGTTTGAAGTTCTTGTTATAACTATCATGAAGTATACTCAACGTTATAGGAATGTTGAAACTTGTTTTGTTATAGTCCGGTATAAAACAAATGGATAATTGATAGCTTTGCTCTTGTTCCTCTATAATTCAAGCAAGCTTTATCAACTGAAAATTAAACTGGATGAATAAAGAGCTTTCAATAACTCCAGCTGCTAATAATGCTTCTTGTGGAATGTAAATTTTCAACGACGTATATAGGTTTCTCTATAGCTGCTGGATTAAAAAACAAATTTCATCAAGACGGCAGAAGAAAAGAAAAGCAGTACGAAGCTAGCCGGTTGAATAATATCTCAATCTGGATTGTTAATCTATTATCAACTATCTTTGTTGTTTGATGTTTTGGAAGTTTGACTAAATTTGTTAAGCAACTCAACTTGTGTTGAAAACAAGCGACATGTATCTCTATAAATATATTTTCGCTGTGTGTTGATAATCGATTGTTCAAGGAACAAAATGTAAAACTTCAGCTAGCTGTGGTTTTTAGGGATGTAACATGAAAACGAAGTCAACGTCTGCAAATCGGAAGCATTAACACTTCTGCATCTATACATTTTTAAGCCATTTAAGGTTCAGCATAAGAGACTACGTGTAGTGCGCAGCTGTTCAAAAACTCGAAAGGGTTCTAATTTTTTTAGTTCAGGTCCACTTTTTGACTCTCGTGCTAAAGTCTGGGAACTCCTCTTATTTTTAATAGCGTAGCTACCGCGTAAAGAGTGGAAACCATCGGTATTCAAATTTCAATCACAAAGCTCGTAATTCTAAAAAAGTTAAAATTCTTCCACGTCCCCAAGAGAACATCGATCAGTACAAATTGTAATAAGTACTGTTCAGGGGGATCTATGTGTAGGGTTAAAAGGGGCATATCCAACGGATACGTTTGCTATCCATCTCAAACAATTACGTGTTCAGTGCTCTCTGTTCAACGGTCAACTACTGATGTCATTTCTTACTTAAACACCAAAGCACTACATCACTAGAAGTTCATTGTCGTCGTTATGCTCCTAGTCCTAGGTCAAGCTTTCAAGTCCACCTTGCTCATGTCTGGAGACTGCAAGTGTATGGAAAATCCAAATCTGTCTTCTTGCCTACAGACGCATCGCACATCAAAGAAGACTTCCATCGATATTTCCATCACAGGCTAAATGAAAATTTGTGAATAAACTTATATTAGGTAAAATTAGTGACTATGTTTTCACTGTTCAGTATTTAGTATTTGGGCTTGTCCTTGACATATTTCTCATTCCAAAAATCCGTGTACCCATGAGTCAGGGTGTCCAATTAGTCGACAGGCCGGACCATATTGAGATCATTAATCATTCCAAGCTGTTCACGGTACAGTGGGTAATGAAAGTTGAATATACAAAAATAGATCAGAATTTTGCGGTTGTACATTGGGCGCTGTTGTAGAGAAAGCTCGCGTACGTAGCATTAAGCCGCTTGGAAGTGTGAACGAACTAGTTTTACTCAATCATGACGCGAATTTTAGGTAATAAGTCAAGTCGAAGGTGTGGATAGAAACGTCTAATTGGCCAGTACATTTCATCATGACGTTTTGTCATAGTATCTGTATGAAAATTAATTAGTGATCCTGTAAAGAGATGCCCGCTGAGAAATCGAAAATTATTAACAAGACTTCTATGCATTTTATAATATATAAATTTCAAGCTAGATCTCGGGGAAAGTTTTTTCACCCAGCTAGCTTCGACCAAATCACTTATAACTAGACTGATTATATTAATCAATATCAATTTGTATAATATTTAGTATAATATTAATTGTTGACATTATTAGAATTAATATATAAATGATCTATGATCGATAATCTAATAATTATCTATATAATTATATTGTACGAAACAGCAGCTTGTGGTTGGTATTTTAATTTTTTAAAGTATATTCTGATGTTAATTTTAATTTAAAATATCACATATATATATATATGTATAATCAGACTAGTACGTATAAATTGTACCAAGATATTATATATTATTTAATCAATTAATTATTGATTTATTAATACTTTTCGACTTGCATTCACTAGCTGCTTATAGTACGTCTAGAGATTAATATTGATTAATTATATCTAGCGCCCTATTATAAATTGAATTATATAATTATATTTAAATTATATATAATTAATTAATATTGCAGGTGATTTGATGATTCATGACGACGTAAATTATTTGTAATTAATTTATTGAAATATTAATATCATGAGTTGGCTGAGCCGGATTAATGATATTATAAGGAAGCCTGAATATTCCAAATATTGTTAACCAATCGAAGTCTACAATCCAAGCGGTACTTCGTGGCGCTTTAATATTGCAGTCCTCATCGCCAATTAGCTGCTCGACAATATCAAATACTGCATAATTAATTAAAATAATATTATATAAATTGTAATTTGAGGATGAATTATCAAATATTAATTATATTATCAAATATATTAATATAATTTTCACCAAGATCAGCTAGCACTAGCAGCTTCAAGCTGCTAGTTATATATATTTATAATTTATATAAAGTACGTAACAAATATGATGATCATGATCATGATATTCATTAATTAATTAGCTGATTATAATTATAATGAAAAATATCATGGCTTCAAGAAAATATAGCTTTCGAAATCATATCAATATTAAATTAAGAGAGTATTAACTCTCAATTATTAACGTTCACGGTAATTGAGGTACACATTCCTGCAAAGTGTTTAATAGATCATATGTATACTTATACAGCTGATTGCGTTACATCATATCGGGCATGCTTTAGCTTCACAGTCGATACTTTGCGGTCGCGTTGGCAAAGGACTCAGGACTCAGTACTAGTTAGAGTTCCAGCTTGCAATTACGTGCAAGACATACAGTACGTTTGGTGAAGTATGAATAGCTTTTCCAATTTTCAAGCTTAATTGAGTTAGTTGAAGAGTTACGTACAAACATTTGAATGTTGATTATTCACTTCTTTCATGGGGCTGTTTCAACTTTTGTAACTCAGGCTTCCTTGATTCATGATTGGGATTTGGGCCTGGCTGTCAAAGATATACCTCTGCAGTGAAAATTAATGTATACTACAGTCCCAAAACCCCTTGCAGCAAAAAGTTAAAACTTAGCCCGCATACAATTTAATAAAAATGAAGCCTGAGGAGTTCCATATTTCACCAACTAAAAAAAAGGAGCCTCTAATATCATGATTCATCAGGGTTCAATTTATAGAATGCCGGCGAATTTGTTGTACAGTAAGAGAATCTCCATGAGATCTCCGGTTATTGAAAACTATGTCACAGAATCCTGATATAACCAAGCAGTTTTGAGTCCCTGGTCCCTTGGGCGAGGCCCACTCATCAACTAAATCGTTCATCTTTAGCTACAATGTGGCCTAGAATTTCACATACACTTGTATGTTAACCTTCACCCAACTCTCGCCACAATGTGTGTAGGCTTTGCCTTTTGTATGTAGGCTCTGGAGAGTAATTAGACCCCAGTTTAAAAAGACTAGCACATGCTAGCTGCGAATAAAGACTGGATTCTGAGTATAGACAATACCAGAAGTTAGAACACAAAGGAACTATTGTATATACGGATTGTAGAAGCTATATGTTAATATTGATCAACACGCGACTTGAACAGGTGCAATTGCAAGTAATTTTGAAGCTCTTTGATAGCGTTATATAAAGCATGTGTGTTTTAAGCTTTTGGCTGTTCTCCAATCATTCGTATGCCAGCATCGGCCAGGAATCTTAATGTGATTCAAAGGCTCTATTAATACTAAGTCTTGATACAAGTGCAATCATGGCTTTTGCGAGTAGTACACTCTCTTTATATGGCAGATATTAGAGTCTGTTGACAACTTTGTAATTCTCCCACTGATCACTTTTGATGTTTGGCTTTCAGCTTAAGCTCACGACTCACGACTCAATATCATCATGACTGGAAGTGGACTATCACACAAGACCCCAGGGACCTAGACTCCTCGTTTTACTGCTCAGTGCTTAGTACTTACTGCACCGAACCTGAACTTACAGAAAGCTCGCCATGACAACGTTTCGAAATCCTGTAGAGAGTTGCCTAAATTATGCGGCTTGTGTTCCAGACCCCAGCAATAGATAAATACAGACACTAGGTGTAGTACTATGCCAAAGTACGAGCTCGCTAGTCTGCACAATTTCCTAAAGACACAGCTCATGATGGAGAGAAACAAGATGTGCACGGTGTAGCTATTCAAGTTTTTTTGGTAATTGCATTTTCAGGTTTAGTTAAAAATTCGCCAGCAAGAGATTAAATTTCGATAACGATCTTGAGAAGCCTTCTCAAGCTTTCGCTCTTATTGTTACAGCTTCTTCAGACCCCAGACTCCCAACATTGGCCGCGGAATAACATATTTGAAAAAGCCTTTAGACTGTTTCATACATCGACCAAATTAAAACTGAACTTTCTGTGTGTGTCGCTCGACTTCAAATTTCAAATGTGTACTATATATATGTTATATTCTGTGCTCGCGTAATTACATAGATCATTGCAATTTGTGGCAACGTTGTGAAAAGCACAACGTAATGGTTCAAACTTCACTACCAGCGCTTTTTTAAGGTTGGACTAGTCTGTATCTATGTAGCCTGTAGGTAATTTGCTGTACACTCTATGGGTTTCAAGAAAATTGACCAGACTCCGACAGAGCGGTCAAATGTAAGCTACAAACATTAGAATGTCTACATTTGTAGACGACAACGTTCATCAATGCTATACATAAATATCAAAAGCTACACCTCTTGAGTACACTCCCTTGCGGACTCACTCATATCTATACTAGTTGAACAAGATAGAGTACACTGGAGTTGTCAGCGATATAAATGTACATTTACGACTTATTGTTTGAGCGGTTGATCTTGGTTTTGTTCATGTTAAATTTGAATCAAAGTTGATCAAAGTTTAAACTCTAACTCTATCGTCACTATATGTATCTAATCCAGTTTAATGGGCTACATATATCGAGCAGAATATTATTCGACCAACGCGTAAGTTTATCCATTAATCCAAAAATCGAATCAAAATAATCATATCAAGCACATCAAATATACTGAAATTGGAACATCGGTTCTTCATGATGATGGCAACTGATTAGAAGTGATCGCTAGTTCGATTGATATTACATTCATACTACATTTGATGGAAAGCTAAGTAAAAGATGAATATTGAGACGTACATATATGATTAGCTGGAGTACACGTCTCTTAGTACGCGTTACAGTTACATTAAAGTTTATTCATAATCCAATTTGTAATATAAAAGGCAGCTCTTGGTTTTGGATCTTTGATTCATGGCAATATTACAGCCACGTATTTAATAACTACATGTGTAAGTGTAATCGAAATTCGTGAATTTAGTATAGTGATAGCTAGGAAACAAAATAATTACCTATAAGTATAACATAGCATTTTGAGCAATATTTTTTAGCTCTAGCGGCCAAGTCTGGTGTTTCTGAGAATTGATTCCACGGCTTTCAGCCCTCAGCTCTAAATATTTGTTGACCATTAACCATATTAACAGCGATCTGGCGACTAATCATTATTGATCCATTGGCTGGACTTTTGAAGTGTAGTGAAGGATTAATGACCAGTGCCTGGATCTTTTGTGTCCACGTTTATAACAGATCGCAGTAACCCAAGTCCATCTCCATTGTCAAATCACACTTATTGGATTCATTTTGGAAAGGTCCTCGATTAACTTGAACATCTTTGTAATCTGACATATTTCATAACCTATAGGCCGGCTAGTTGGACACCATCGACAATGTAACGACGATCGGATTTTCATACATAAGAACGATAATTGAACCGCAGCGTACACAAGCTGAATAATTTTTATCACTCAATGAAATTCCTAAACATCCTAAACGTCCTTTGTTGTATCGATGAGGCTCGTTACTTCTTTTGAAAGATATCTGGCCAATTATGGCTAGAGCCTAAGAGTTTGACGTTTGGAAAAGACTTGGAAAAGTGTCTTGAGACTGGTACAATCTCACTGCAAAGCGAAACCCTCAATGCTTAGAATACATACATACCAATTTCAGTGGAGATGTAGACAACTTGTGACAAGGTGAAATGCGAGTCCTATTAGACCGAGACCAATAGAGACCCTAGGGCTGACGACCGTAGCCATCAACCAACTAGAACTTCAAGCTTCAACACACAGGCATGTTTTGAGTAACAGAACATTTTTGGCTGATGGAACTATCCGAGAACAATTGATATACTTTCAACTTTGTTAAACTAAAGAATCAGGAGGTTCAAGCATCAAAACAGAGAGTCAACAAAGTTCCCATTCCATGCATGGAAATGATTCCAGCCAGTTGGCCTAAAACAGCTTCAAGTTACTCAAGTAGTTTAACAACCAAAGCAAGTTTTAGGGGAACGGTTTTGATTTGATTCCACCAACTATGACAACTCTATTCCACCCCATTGTATCGAAAAAGAGCCAACAGTTGTGGTCTCCTTTGTGAAAGCTCAAGCTGTTTGATTGATTCTTCAACGTAACAATTTCTAATCATATAGAAGAATTCAAAATTTTATAAAACCATAGACAACCGAACCACAACCAGATCAAAACAAGCCTCAAGAAAAACAATGCAAGATCAGATGATCTCAAAGAAAGCCCATACCATCTATACCAATGGCTGAATGGCACTATGTGATGTGTCAAGCTCATTTTGACCTTTAATAACACAGCGGCTAGCAATTTAGGTGGTCTCAATTACACCACAACCAGTGAACATGATATATTCAAATCATCCAGCAGTCAGTTCAAAAGAGTAAACCACTATATGATAGTTCCAACTGCTTTTCCCATCTTCAGATGCTCTTATATGCCAAATTCCCAAGGTTATGAAGCCCAAATTCTATTAGAGAAGTTGAATACCCCACTCTGACTATTGGATAGTATAATTATGATTAGTTGCTAAGTTCTTTTCTGACATGATTGGCCTTGCTTTGAGTTAATAGATTAACAGACAGGTCCAACGCGTTTTATTCTCGTTTTGTTATGGTGGATCTTTGAAACAATTTTGGGAAGCATACATCTCTGCCAAATAAAAGGTTGATGATTCTTTAGTGCCGCATTGGTTTATTGTCACTTTATTGTTTTACTATATCCAGCTGTCTTTTAGTTGAATGGTAATATAGGGGTGTGATCAGTATTGGTGAACATCAAAGAGCTCAAAATGATTTCGTCATGTGGCCAATTTTTGAAGACAAATATCTTGGTTGCTAACTTATACTTTTTAGTATATGTAACGCGTTCAGTATTGAAGCTTCTTGCTATTGAGTTGTTGAGTTGATGATTAAATTAGATCATTTTGGAAGATGGATATGAATTTCTGTTGAAGCGAAGTGGTGCATAAAATATCCAACTCTTTCAAGAGAAGCCCAGTAACATTATCATTCAGCTGTGGAAATTAAAGCAAAGCAATTGATAGCTGCTCATGATGGATTCAGTTGATCTGTTTGGAGTAGTTTAAAAGTTTTTCGTGGATTGTGGACTGTGAACCAAAAAATGCAGCTGTACATGTTTTTCAAAATCCCAGATAAAGTTTCTCGAGACCAAAAATACATCTGGCGATTGAAGGCTACACGAGTGTTGGGCCTCAATTTTGAGACTGGAGGCTTTAGAAGTTGATCATGATTCATGAACGTTGTGAGTCCTGAAATACAGGGAAATCTTGCATTTAACTTCCCTTCGTTTAGTCTATACCCCTGCAAGGAACTTAATACTTGGTGTACCTGAATAAATTTTGTGATTTAGGGTCAGGGATCAACCCTTCAAACAGGGATTCCCAGTGAGAAACCAGAGATAAAGAGTCAAACGTTCCCTTTGAATTGAACTCGAGTTGGCAGACTGCAATTAATAAAGCACATGACTGAAAAGTACTGTATTATCTTCAAGGCTGAAGAACAGGGATTGAATTTTCTCTTCGATGAAGAGCTTCGAAATTCCATTCGATTAGAGCATCAATACTTCAGGGAGTGAATCGTGATCGGGTAAAAAAAAACATTGAAAAAACTTTACATCTTCAAACATTAATACAGTTCTATATTTCAACTGCCAACTATGTACATAAACTATCCAATTGACCTCAACGTTGTTGAGTTACCAAGTTCCCACCAACAGGATCCAATTCAACAATTTCAAAATCAGTAATAACATCCCCAATTTTTGGAGGCTGCTTATTCAAATTCAAAGCCAGTCTAGCAAAAACACCAAACTCAGTGATCATACCAGCAACATAATTATCATGGGGTCTTGACCAAACCATAAATGAAAGCTTGAGCTGGTTACCTGTCTTCAATTCGTGCTTGATATGTGACAAGGTATAGAATGTGTTGGATAATCGTTGTGCTCGTTTCAAAATATCATTTCTAGTTTCAATATGGAGTGCCATGTTGACCATTTGTTGAGAATCAAACAATGGTTTGCCAGTATTTAAGTATGAATGGAATTGCCAATGATTCACCAAATCACCATATCTTCTTAATGGGGAAGTTGATGGAAGATAACCATTTATACCTAACATCAAATGTCTAATAGGGTATGGGAAATAAAAAGCTGGATTAACAAACTTGATGGATTTGACAACATCAGCAAGACCTGGTAGTTTATCAGTTTCCTTGGAATAAGTATTCAATCTACTAACAGCATTAACAGCAGACCCACTAAGTTCAAGACTTCTCATACCTTTGAAAATACCTGGAATCTTGAATTTTCTCATTACAGCTGCACCCACACTATTTGCCAAAATCATAAGTTCAGAAACCAAGATAACCGAATCGGACAATGTTTGTTTGGTGAACAAAACATCAGACCCTTCATCTAGTGATGAATCAATAAGAGCTGTTTCCGGTTTAATAGAATTTTTGGAAACAGAAACATTTGTTTGTATGGTATCACCAAATGCAATTGCGCCATTATCAATTCTTCTTTTTTGTAATCTTTTGGCAACGTTAAACAAATCATTTAGTTCACGTTGTTCATTATTCATTGTCTCATAAGTTTGATCTTTTGTTTTTTTCAAAGTTTCATCAACCATGTCATAAGTGTATTTAGGAAAGTTGGAAACATATGATGGTTGAACTTTAGCTTCCTTCAAATTGGCACCATATTTATAGCTAAAAGGCACTGAAAACGTTATTGCTCTAGTTTTTCTTCCATCAACTCCTAAACCACACAAATCTGACAATGTTTTTGGCAACATTGGAGAAACTAATTCTGGTTGATATGTAGTGAATGCTCTTTCAAACGCAATTTTTGAAACTGTATCTCCAGGTTTCAAATAAGATGAAGGGTCAGCAATATGGATGTGAAGGACAAAATTTTCTTTATCAATTTTTTCAATTGACACACCATCATCAATTTCATGTGCAGTTTCACTATCAATACAATAAACTCTCATATCACCAAAATCTTTTCTAATTGACTCAGAGACATCAGGAACACCATCTTCAGAAATTTCCACCAAATCAAAATAATCTTGTTCATGATCAGCTTTGATTGAAACACCTTTCCCAGGTATGCAAAGATTATTAGAGAAATGTTGTGGATTTGTTAAAGAGTTGCTAATGTATCCAATATTAATCAATAAGTCATAAACATGAGTCTTCGTGATGTTGGATTTTTCAATGTTTTTCATATTTTTCATCAATTGGCAAATAACGGTTTCTGCAACTGGGTCGGTGATATTATCAACACTATACTCTTTCAATAAGTTTAAAATGCCTTCAAATTGAGGAGGAATTACCGAATAATCTTCCTTTTCAACAAAATCCATAAATTCTTTCACAAGCTGTGTATCTTTTTTCAAAGATTCAATAACACCATCAATTTTATTGACGTATTCCAAAGAATTGACAGTCACAGAAGTTGGCATCATTGCTGATCTGGATGAGTAAGAAGTTGACCAAAGTCTAGCTTGTTTTCTCAAAGCCAAAATAACAGCATACAAATGTGAGATGCTTACTTTATCTCCATAATTAGATGAGCTTATCTCTCTGCCTAAATCTGATTGCTTGTGCAAATTATACTCCAGCCCAACAGATTCGTGAAGTTTTTCAGATAACTTCAGATATTCACTTTGAGATGTGGCATCATTATTTTGAAGATTATTCTTGAAATTCTCTGGGTCTATTAAATTAACAGCTTCTGCTAAGGCAAATAATGAAATTTGTTTGGGACCTCTGTCTTGAACAACTCTATGAAGAATTTCCAATCTTCTTGAAATATCAGGTAGTTTATCCCATGCTTCATTTGTTATACGTAATATTGGATCCATTATAACTCTTCTTGCCAGCGGATTAACAAAATAGGACTCAAATTTGTGATCAACCGTGGTTTTGATACTTCCATACAATGGTGATTCATACTTTGTTTCTTCCACAATACCTTCAACCCATCCTCTGGGTATCAATCCTGGAATACGGAGTTTAAATGCAGATTTTTCCACGAAAAGAAGCTCCCCTTTACGATTCATTATTGTATATCTTGGATCATCATCTCTTGAAGGCACTTCGATAACAACTGCCATAACATTTTGATTCAAAGCAGTTGACATTTCAACAGCATCACCCAGTTTTAAAGACTCAAAAATATCAAGAGGTTTAAGATACCTTTTTGGGGAACCATAAGCTTCCTTAAGAAGTGCTGCTATTGGAATTTCTGAAACATCTTTTTCCAACTCTTTTCCAAGATCTTGTTTTATTTTAGTAATCCATTTGGCAGTTGGTTCTCTAAATTTTTCAGAAAATCTTTTCTTTTCGTCAAATGAAATCTTATTTAAAGATTTCTTTGAATTGGTCTCTGTAGAAATGATTCTCTTGAAAGTATCTGAGTTCAAAAGGTTTGAGACAGAGTCGTATAACTTGGTTTTATCATCTTCACTCAACTCCCTCTTGTCTTCAGCCGAGTCGTGGTCCCTGTCATAATGTTAGAACAATCCTAAAAGCAAATCAGTATCAACTTACTCTTCTATCATCTGGTCTATATCCTTTTCATTGAGAAATGATTTTGATGATGCTGATGGGCGGCTCTTCTTGCTTCTTAAAGCTATAGCAGCTGAAGAAAACCTGCGAGCATTTTGTTTATTGAACCTGGACGTACTCCTCACAGCCTGAAGCATTCTGAGCGGAAAGCAAAGGATATTCAAAACAAGATCTGATGTGTAACAAAACGAATTCAGTTTTAACGGTTTTAATAGTATAGTTCTAGGTACTGGAAAAAAATCTAGCCCATCTCCGAGGGTATACCCTCGTAATTAGTTTTTCACAGTAAAACGAATTTTTCATTGTTTAGCTGATCCTGAAGTAACAAGAAGTTGAGTAAACACAAGATATAGAGGTATAAAAGATAATGTTGAGTGTGTTGAGAAGAAGTCAGCTTTTGAAAAGCTGTGCAACTAGACAAATACGGTGTAATTCCACTGTGAAGACCACCTCGTACGATCCAAAAGATCTTTCAATCCCAGAGCATTCATCAATCTTTAGTTTAATCCAACCAACCGGGAAATTCCACTTAGGTAACTATCTTGGTGCTATTAGAGTATGGAATGATTTATGTGAGAAAGCTCCAGATTCTTCTCGTGTTATTTATGGTGTTGCGGATTTACATGCCATGACCATTCCAAAACCTGCAAAACAATTGAAAACTTATAGATATGAAGCTATCGCAAGTATCTTATCCTCGGGAATTGATAGTGATAAAGCCATAATATACCACCAAAGTGCAGTTTCTGAACACTCAGAGCTTTACTGGATCCTTTCATGTCATGCCGGTGTGGGATATCTGAATAGAATGACTCAATGGAAGTCCAAATCAGAAGGGTTAGACTCTGCAAGTTTGGGACTATTTGCATATCCAGTCTTGCAAGCTGCTGATATATTACTTTATAAATCAACCCATGTCCCAGTTGGTGATGATCAATCTCAACATCTTGAATTGACAAGACACTTAGCTACTCAATTCAATAAACATTTCAAGAAAACTTTCCCAATACCGACAACAATTTTGGCACCAACAAAGAAAATCTTGAGTTTGAAAGATCCTTCCAAAAAGATGTCCAAATCTGACCCGGATCAAAATGGTACCTTGTATGTGAATGATACACCAGAAGTTTTGCAAAAGAAAATCAAAAAGGCTGTCACCGACTCCATCTCTACACATTTTAACTATGGTCCTATAAACAGACCAGGAGTTTCAAATATGATCAATACAATTAGTGGTATTCAAAGAAAATCCATTGAAGAAGTTGAAAGAGATATTGCGCACTTTAATGACCATCAAACTTTCAAGAATTATGTCACAGATGTCATCACTGAAGAATTCACCAAACCAAGAAAGTTATTTGATGAATTGATGAAAGATCCTGAATATTTACATAGTGTTGTTGAGAAAGGTAACTCAAAAGCTAGAGAAATTGCATCCAAAACTTTGAAAGAAGTTAAAAAGAATGCAGGTTTAGATTGAATATAGTATTCAAATAACATGTACATATAAAAGTCCTATTTATTATAAAGCAATTTGGTCCAATATTCCCAAACTTGTAGCAAACTCTATCAAGATTCTTTGCACAGACCTTATATTAGCACAAGCAAATATAATCTCTTTTAGTAGGTCGTGTTTATCGAAAGAGCAGATCTTTGAATCCCATTCTTCTTTATTCTCTGATTGTGGACCTAATAATTCTTGGAAAATTTCAATCAACTTAGCTTTATAGTCCATTTCACTGATTCTTTTGCAATAAATAATCAAATAGTTTTTGAATTCAGTCTTTTCATTTAATTTCTTTGAGATCAATATTCTATTTTCCAGATGTGCAAGTGATATAATTTTTTCTAAATTTTCATAACCTTCTTTCATCAACATTGTCTTTGCCATTTTTTGTAAGAATTTACCTCTACCTCTTCTAACAATTTCATCATTTGTCTTTCTCTCCAACAAATTAACAATATTACCACCATTTGTCTTTTCATCCCTTGAATCCCAGTATTGAGATCCAAAAGCCCACCAAGAATCACTCACTAATGTCCATGTTTCCATATCTCTATCAAATAAATAACCACTTCCGTTTGATAGTGTAACAATAGGAGTACCAGAGGATGATATCCCACATAAGGTCAAATTTTCAGCTCTTGTCAATAAGTCTGGGTTTGAACGGGAAAGAAGTGGATATAATGAAGCTGGTTCAAATAAAGCCTTTTTAGCAGCAACATCCCAAGCAAATACTTCACCAATAGATGTGACAGCCAATAAATACTTTCCTTTACTTTCCAAAAAACTTAATGGAGTTCCCAAAACAATTGGGGGGAATATTCTTCTTCCACTATCACTATAAACATACAAAACACCATCTGTTGTGGAGACTGCCCAAAATTCACCTTCACCCCCTGTGGCAAGTCCTGCTAATTTTGGTATAAAATCCACAAATATTTGTTTTGATTCATTTTTGAGTAAGGTTATACGTGTTGGTTTTTGTTCATTACCACTTCCATTCCTAACATCAAGTGATAGAGTTTCATCATTTGGTGATTTTAATGCGAAAAATGATCTAATTTTAGGAGTAGATATACGAACTTTTGCAAATGAGGTTGAAGGGTTGATAACAACTGAACCAATGAATTCAACAGCTTCAATCTCTCTCCTTTTTTTCTGTGGTTGTTCTGGATCAAACTCTTCTTTTCTTTTCAGTTCTTTTGGAGCTGAGTAAGATGGAACATCAAATTCCATTGTTGTTAGAGCACCATGGCCATTTGTATCACGGTTCATCAAAGGTTGGGTGGTGACGGGTTTGGAACCATTCACAGCCGATATTAAGGTTGGAGCAATTCTCTTTTTACCATCTTTTGTTTTGGTTGGTATTATCTTTAGGGTTGGTTTAGGCTCTGTTGGGGGTACTGAAGGTGTAGTCTCTTGTGGTTTATTATTTGATTCAGGTTTAGTCCCATTTGTAGGTTGTACTTTTTCTTCAACTTTTGGTAATTCTATTGGTTTTTCTTTTGGCTTTAAAGGTTCAGGCTTAGGTATCTTTGATAAAACTTCATTTAATTTACCAGTTGATTCGAGATGCCCTAATTCACCTTTATCAAACTGGAATATCAAGATAGAATCAGTAGCAGCGAATAAACCAGATCCATCATTTGTCCATACTAAATCATTTATAGATTTTTCAGATACATCAGAGGCTGTGAATAATGGTCTCTGATGACTTGTGTTCCAAACTGCAATTGATTTGTCAATTCCCGAAGATGCTATAATATTAACTGGTTTATCGTGTTGGGCTTGATACAAACAAGGACAATACCTCACCACATTACAGTTATGACCGTATAGTGAGTACTGCACTCTCCAATTAGTTCTTGATACAACACCAATACCATTTGTTTGAGGATCCACTCCATAATTAGGCACTGCAAATGATTCACCTGTTGGGGACCATGATATCTTACAAACTTCATTTATTGATATGAGTTGTTGAGGCCCAGTTGGGATTTTTTTTGAAAGAAGTTGACCATCTATGTAATTGATTTGGTGGATTGAAATTTGGCGATTGAATCCAATTGATGTAAGGAAACAATTCGTTGGGTCTATACTCAAAGTTCTCACATCAGATCTTGACGGTATTGAATCAACTTCTTTGTTTGTTTTCAAGTCAAATGCAAGTATTTTGTTCAGAGTGGCAAACAACACTAATTCGTTAAAGGTTTCTATATCATTGATATCTGATTGTGTCTTGAATAGGAGATGAGAGTCCAAGCTTGATGAATTACAATCTATTTTGGAGACATCACCACTTTCATCAGCGCTTATCAACCAATCACCGTGGAACTTCAAGCAAGTGATTCCAGCTTCTTTGGAAATCTCAGCAAAAGGCTCAGCTCTTTTGATATCTTCCAAAGTTGGGTTCGTCAGACTAGTGACTTCCAAAAGGGTCTTGACATCCCATAACAGTATTTGTCCATCTGCACAACCACATGCCAGTGTTTTTGAATTGCTGTCGATGGCGAGCGACGTGACCTTCTTGGATAAAATTTGTGACGGTATTCTCAAAAGCCTCATTATATCATACTTTTCTCTTCTTCAAGTCCTTCCGATCTCAATGTTTATTATGGTGATTGTTGTTAAGTTTTTGATTTCTTGGTCCTAAAATTTCGTCTTTTTTTCCAGAACGAGTTCGCGAAGTTGTTGGTGAATGGCCGCGAATCTGTTTTTTTTCTCTGGAGCTCAAAGAAAAAATTCAACTGACAGTGGTGAATAGAGTGAAAACATAGGATCCAACAACAACAGTAATTTGATTCAAAGGAGTGTAAAGAAGAAAGTTGCTAAAGAAGTTATCATCAGAGATATGTCAAAAGAAGAATATACAAGTGACTCTGAATCAGAATTTACTGGTGAGTGTTGTTTGTTTTGTGGCTTTTATAGCCTATCAGTTGTGATGTTTCAATTTACTAACAAATATCAGAATTCTGGATAGATTGGTTTTTGGGAACAAAAGGGAATGAATACTTTTGTGATATTGACGTGGAATACATCACTGATAAGTTCAACTTAACAGGTCTTTATTCTGATGTTGAGAGAGTGCCACAAGCAATTGAAGTGATAACGGATAATTTGAAATCTGACGAATTGACTGAACAACAAAGAGAAACACTGGAGTATAATGCAAGATTACTATATGGATTAGTACATGCAAGATATATAATAACGGCAAGAGGGTTACAAAAAATGTTGGAGAAATATAAGAATGCTGATTTTGGTTATTGCTCAAGAGTTTTTTGCCAATTACAACATTTATTACCTGTTGGGCTAAGTGATCATATTGGTGTTAGTGCTGTTAAATTATATTGCCCAAAATGTGAAGATTTATATAATCCAAAATCTTCAAGACATTCACAAATTGATGGTGCCTTCTTTGGTACGAGTTTCCCTGGTATGTTCCTTCAAGCTTATCCACATTTAGTTCCAGTCCATCCAACAGATAGATATGTTCCAAAAGTGTTTGGTTTCAATATACATGATTACGCCAAAGTTTCAAGATGGCAAGAACTTCAAAGAATGAAGGTTGAAAAAAGATTGAGGGATGCGGATATCCCAGTGAGAAACTCTGCTAATGGATATAAGACTGGCGAAGGTGCTGAAGATGATAGGGATATGGAAGAAGTTTACACGTGATATTGCATTTGATTGAGATCAAATCGTTGCTTGAAGTTTTTCTGCTATTTGTACATTAATCAGTCAGGATCATTTATCTTTTGGCTTTTCCTCACATACAAACTGAATGCTGTTTTTGTTATTGTTTTGTTGCATTTTCACCTCTTTTTAATATTATTTTTCTTTAATTTGCTGAGAATCACCTATAATTGTAGTTGTTCATCAATGATATCTTCTTTTTCAAAGACAGTTCAAACTTCACACTAGTACTTTAATCCAGATTTTTTACGATATACGTCGTACCCCAAGTACTAGCAAAGATTTAAACGTTGTAGAAAACCATCAAAGAAGCCACAATATTAATATCAGTTATACTCCAGAATGCTTGCCAAATCGAATCAACACCCCAATAAGCACAAGGCTTCAAGAATAAACCTATCATTTTCCACCTCTTCTTTCCCTTGTTAACCATCAGTAGCCGCTAGCAAATTTTGCTCTTTGGTGTCAAAAAAACTTCAATTGCCGAAGACACCCTCGTGATGCCGCCCATAAGCGTTCGAGTTTTAGACAACAAAAAAAACATCTCAATTGAACAATTTGATACTAACTCAAACTCAAAAGAGTGGAAAAGGCTTTTCAAGGCCTTCCTGACCGTCAGTTACCGCCACGAGCCCCCTTAGCCATCAAACAAGTATATAAAGTATGAGATATTCTCTCTTTCTTTGGTAATGTCCTTTGCAAGGTTTAACATTAAACCACTTCACAATGACAGTCTCAGAAACCGTTGAAAACGTCGCATTAGGTTCTTATTTATTCTCAAGACTTCAACAAGTCAACTCATTAAAATCAATCTTTGGTGTTCCTGGTGATTTTAACTTGTCATTATTGGAACATTTATACAATTTCCCTGATTTAAATTGGATTGGTAATTGTAATGAATTAAATGCTGGTTATGCCGCTGATGGTTATGCTCGTGTTAATAAATTTGGTGTCTTGGTTACAACTTTTGGTGTTGGTGAATTGAGTGCTTTAAATGCAATCAGTGGTTCATTCACTGAAAATGTTCCAGTTTTACATATCGTTGGTACTTCATCCACTATGGCTAAGAAATTGAATAATAAAACTTTACATCATTTGATTCCAAGTAAAAATACTTGGGAAGTTGCCCAAGATCATTATGTTTATGAAAAAATTGTGGAGCCATTCAGTTGTATTGTTGAATCTTTGAATGATGATGACCTAACAGTTTTACAATCCAAAATTGATAATGTTATTGAAACTATTTACAAGAGTAAAAAACCTGGTTATTTGTTTATTCCATCAAATCTAGCTGATATTCAAATTCCTGTTGATACCACTAAAAAACTTGAGTTTAATTCAATTGATAAACATCCTGAACTAACTAATCAAATTGTTTCCAAAATTATTGATAAACTTTACAAGAAGAAATTTGCAATCTTGGCTGATAATTTGATTGAAAATCGTAAAGATGTATTAAACAATTTCATTCAATCAAATAACATTGACTGCTTTTCAACAGTCTTAGGTAAATCAATAATTGATGAAACTTTTGAAAAATTCCATGGTGTTTTCAATGGTAAAATTTCATCTGAAGGTGCTGCTGATACCTTTTCAAAATTTGAATTAATCTTACACCTTGGTGTTGTTACAAATGAAATCAACAATTTCAACAATTTGAAAGCTAAAGACTTTGTTGGTGATGTTGTGGAGCTAGGTAAAGATTATGTTTTGATTGATGATGAACTTATAACATCTGTTGATGGGGAAATCATCTTTGATTCACTTTTGGCACAAATTGAACCAATGAAATTATGTACTGATCAATCTGTTGAATCTTGGGGAAGTAAAAGATCTTATCCATCATCACCAACTTTATTAAATGCTACTAAAAAATTATCACAATCATCAATGGCCAAAATCTTGGAATCAAAATTAAGAGAAGGTGATGTTATTGTTTGTGAAATGTGTTCATTCTTATTTGCAATTCCAGATATTAAATTCCCAAAAGATTCTTTATTTATTTCTCAAAACTTTTATGGTTCAATAGGTTATGCATTACCTTCTACACTGGGTGCTTCATTGGCTATTCGTGATGCTGGATTAGAATCAAAACGTCGTGTCATTTTATTACAAGGTGATGGGTCTGCACAAATGACTATACAAGAGTTATCAAGCTATGTTCGTTATGGTATTAAACCAACCGTATTGTTGTTGAATAACGATGGTTATAGTGTGGAGAGAGTTTGTTGTGGTCCAACAAGAAGTTATAATGACATTCAACCAAATTGGAATTGGTTGAAATTATTTAATGTGTTTGGTGATGTCGAAAACAAGAGTGTTAATGTTCGCGTGGAAACTAATCATGAATTGGAGATGGAGTTGAATAAAGATGATGGTGAATTGAAGATGATTGAAGTGATGTTGGATAAAATGGATGTTCCTTGGAGATTCAGCTATGTTGCAGGAAAGGCTAAGTAAAATCAATCTGTATGTATTAATATTACCAAAGCTTATATATATGATTAATGGATATGAAAGAAAAATATAGAAAGAAAAAACAGTTGAAAACCTTGTAGAATATATCATTATTGATAAACCAAAACCCCGTCCTTGAAACCAATACAGCCACCTTTAACCAACCTTTAAAATGTCCCCAGTATCAAAAAAACCAAAGCATTGCGCCCGCTTGAACACCTTGGGAAGCACTCACAACGAATTGATCCCATAAATGAGTAACTTTAACAACATAGTCTTTTGAATGATTATAAACAATCTTTGAGAAATCACCAACATGTTGTTTGAAATGAATCAAGTTTCGTTTCAACAAGTCATTACTCTTGGATAATTGATCAATTGTTAATGTTGTGAATTTTTTGTAATGGTTTAAATGAGGTGCTGGAGGAGGTGGAACTGCCTTTTTGGATTTGAGGAAAGAAATTGTAAGGGCTGTTGTGATACCAATACCAATACCGACGCTTAGACTGATTCCCAATAGAAAGTACTTCTTCTGAATACGATCCTTCGTTTTCAACTTCTTTGATCTCTTGGATTGCTTATGATGAACAATTTCATATGGTGTATTTCTTATTATCATGACTTTTTTATCAGAGCTGATACTTGATGGGTCATTTTGTAGAACCAATGAGTTATTAGTTGTTCCATCTTTTTCACAACTTTCATCACTATCCGATGAGGAGATTCTTATTAATTGATAACTATTCATTGTTTGTTCAATTGCAACTTGGTTATCTTGCAGTGGGATGATAGAATCTGCAACGGTTTTGGAATCTTTCAAAAGATAATCCTCTTTTAAGACATTCAATAGGTTATTAACTTCATATTTATTATCCAGATTGATTGGAGAGCATAATAGGTTTATGTTGTAGTTTCTTAAAATCTTATCAATGATCCTCAAATTGATGTTTCTAAAGATCGGGATAAATAATTTGTTTCTTAATTGAGTACCATTATATTTGATAAAGTTTAAAATGTTTCCAATTTTGATCAATCCATCAAATATGACTAAAATGATATTATAATTGTCATGATTATCCAACGTGAATCTTTTTTGCAACTGATAATCTAATGTGTGTAAGAATTGGACCTTCTTATGACCAATTATCAAGATTTTAGAATCTTGATCAGCATAATTTGAATCATTAATTTGGCTAAACATTTGAGGTAAGACAAAACTTGAACCGTCACTTGAACCAGGATCTTTAATACCAGAATTCATGTTGATTTCAATTGTCTTTTCATCACTTTCAGATGTAATTGATTGACGTGGTTTGATAGCTAAAGGAGCATGGTCCTGGGTATCTTCTTCAGTGTCTGAAGATGAGAGAACAGAACTTGTCGGTCTTGGTGCCAAATAATCACCTACTGAATGCCATGATGTGTTTGAAGTAAACTCAAAATCATTGAAAGTTGGTGTATTTTGATGCTTTGCAAAATTGTTGAATTGAGGACTGTATTGAGGTGACTTGTTTTCATC
This sequence comes from Hansenula anomala, assembly GCF_001661255.1. Classification (NCBI taxonomy): domain Eukaryota; kingdom Fungi; phylum Ascomycota; class Saccharomycetes; order Phaffomycetales; family Wickerhamomycetaceae; genus Hansenula; species Hansenula anomala. Next base: position 1,613,447 of record NW_017567112.1, read on the forward strand.
TTCATTCGCTGTTGATTGCAATGCTTCAAGAACAGACATATGTGGTGATAATAACCCATTTGATGATTGTCCATTATTAGGTTTTGGATGTTTTATCGAAGAGTTTGTAGTTGACGCCATCATGACACGTAAATTAATAAGGACGACCTTTCAAGAAAACCGTTATAATAATATGTCAAAAATGAGTTGAAAAGGGTAATGATAGCCTCACCGAGCTTCGTGGCGGTTGATGATCTATTTGAATATTGGTGTAGTTTGTAGTTGGAATGAGAGACTTTTCTGTGTCACTTTTCGTTAAAATGATATTGTTTTCGATTTGAAATGGTTGTTTAATTGGGTTTGTTTAGATATCAGTTGATGAAAGGTGTGTGAAATTAAACTGATCTTATCGCAATCTGCCACACAATACGTGTCTGGGGGCATATTGACTTCCTGAAAAGGAATCAAAAGTGTTTATAGGATTGTATGGGATGCACTCACGCAAAGCGGAGAACTCAGTTTGAACTTTGTGCAGTCATGATTTGATGTAATTGTTAACATGGGCTAAATTGTATAGGCGATACAAAGTCAAAGGATATAACCGTGCTGGATATAAGTTGATAATAATATTATTGTCCTTTGAGCACGATTAATTTAAATTATAATTTGCAGGTGGAGTTTCGTGATTCTGCAAATATTGTTGAAAAAGCCCAATCCATATTACTCCTTCATCAATTATATTGTATCATGAACAGATATTGTAGTAAATTTATACAGCAATATCATCATCTCTTTGATTGAGACTAGGACGTAGAGATAATCAGCCACTTATCTGTTACCTATAAATACCATGTCCTCGTTGTAATAAATTAGAGGATGTATTTTAAGAAGTTGAAACCGTTCAAGTAATTATTTGCAGTGACTCAATCGTACATTAAATAATTCCAACGTTGCTACAATCATGACATCTCCAAGTATTGCAAAGCTGATGATATAGTCGATTAGAAGACTGAAGAAGTAGAAAGGAAGTACTACTTCCTCCTTCCTGGTGTGTACTAGTATTGTTGGATCAATTGATTTCAGTTTAGCTTCACCTTCTCTTTGTAAGCTAAAAGGTTAAAAAACCTTGTACCATTATGCAAAATTAGAGCGTATGCTGCTGTAGTCTGCCCAGCCTACAACCCTTTTGAGCCTGTCGCTCGAGAGACACAGCTACAAATTACAATCCAGGCAGGAGCTAGAAAAGCTAGGCAGAGAGCTTAGAAGGAGCCTCACCTGGAGCCCAGGAAGCCAAAATAATAACTCCAAAAGATTAGCAGCGCTTAAATCCTTAAATGACGATATGCCTTCAGGTGTCTCAGCCATGAACAACTCCTTTTACTGTACACCAATTGCGAAGAACGGCCTGAAACCTCTCTACCCTGAGCCTCTTCTGTCGTAGCTACATCAGTAGCACCTGAATCAGATGTATCTCTTCCAGCTGACATATTGAGCTTTACTACAGATATTTAGTGTATCTCTGGTCTTTCTGACTGTTGCAAGCTTGATACTTCTCAACAGGCGACCTCAGTTCTCAGAACTGGCATAAGCCTGTATTCTTATACACTTCCTGAGCAGAAAATATCATCTTCACTAATCATCTCAATAATCTTCTCGTATGAGGACTTATTACCAACACTATACAAATAGTCTCATACTACCTGTCAACGCATCAATCCCTTTCCCCAAGATGATAATTTCATGCTCCCTAATGTTGAAGGAAAAAAGTAAAAACCTTCTGTTAGTCTTTTGTAGAGGAAACCTTATAAAGGATGAAAACCTCTACCTCTATAGTTTAAACATGTCCTATAGAATCCATGAACTCCGATTACTAGTAGTCCATAACTGCACATGTATAATTGAGTTGAATTATCATAGAATATATGAATAACTCCACCAAGCTCTGTATATTTGTCACATTTAGGTTTTCCTATTCACTCCTCGGAAATTAATCACAGTCATGTAGCCTATCCCTAAACCAGGATAGTAAGAGAGACTCAGACTGACTAGATTCCACTTCATCCCTGTCAGTCTCAACAGTAGCTAGCTGTTGTACCCGTCAATCATTTCTGATGACCACAATCAATTAAGATTGACACATAATAACCTCAGTTACTATGCGGCTCCCTAGTGGCTGCAGTCCACTTACATGGTGAATAGGTCAACTATTACATGGCCGAATCAATATTAAACTGATTCCCGGTAATTTCTTACCCATCAAACCAAGATGAAGTTTGTTCACATCTTGTTCCCGTTTGATCTCAAACACTTTGTTTCACATTCTGTTTGATTCCTTCAAAGACTTTACTTACCTGTCTTTATTCAATCTCATTGTTCTTCCATCACTTGAGATACTTCCATCTAAACCTAAAGTTCAGACCAACTTTCACCATTATGGTTACTCATTCACAACCTTTCATCCCCATGGATCTACTCAGTTAACCACTGTTCACCCTCATAGGTTACTTAGTCACACACATTCAACAACTGTTCACTCTCACCAGTTACTAAGTCTCATTCCTAGTCAGTACTTATTTCACTAGTCTCCTCTGGTTCAACAAGTACCAGACCATAAGCTATCTCTCTTCTCTGATTCACAAGAGTCTTCCAGATTAGCTCAAACTTCAAGATTTCATCCTCTCATACTGACTACTCTCTTTCCAATCCTAGATTCATCAGACCCACCTTGAGTCTCCATTCAATACTTGAATCAAATCAGTTGTATTACCTGATCAATCACTGAATCTAACACTTGCCAGTACTTCTACCTGGTCTTACACTTATGACAATCAGCAGTTTGTTATCACATCTCTAGATTCACACAATGAATCATTCTAGACAACTGTCTTCATCTAGCATACTTGGTATTGTTGCATTTGATGATCTGCTTATTATCTATGAACCCCTTTCTTCCTGAATTGTAGTTGACAAATCATATTTGACAGCTCAACAATTCACATCAAATCAACATCTAGTTTGTAGCCTTCTTGCATATTAAGAGCAACTGTTGAAAGTCCTTTGGATTTATACTAACTAGTTAAAGCAACAACATTGAGTTTCTCTACTTCCAGTGAGTTCTAATTTGATACAGGATCCCATTCAACCATTCTCCTGGGTTTCATTTATCCTTCCTTAACTCAAGTAGACTCTAGCTCAAGTTCACAATCTTTTATTTCTTGGCTCAACACAAAACTCGTGAGCATTGCAACATAGATCATCATCAATAGTTCTTTGATTAGCTCCAATACCAGATGAACCTTACCTCCAAGATCATACATTGATCTCTAGTAAGTCAAATACTTCTCATCTTATGGTTCCTTCTAGCAACAACAAGTCAATGTTTGTCAAATAATAATTACAATCAGACCATTCGATCATAATTCAGCATTAGAATGAACATTTCCGATTGATATCAGTTTCCTTATTCGTTTCTCGGAGTTTCCTTTGGCTTTCAATCCATAAATCAGGGATCAAGTTTCCAAATCTTTTCATTCAGATGATTTCCTTCCATTGTCAAATCCCCTTCAGGATATCCAGACAAACACATGGCACAGCTCATTGTCAAACCCAAGGCAGTTCAAGCCCTCCAGGATCTCTAGACTCCGAGTTGCCCACAACTAGTTAGTACATTTAAACTACCAGTTACCTCAAGTACTTTCATCTTCATTCCAGACAAGTCCACTTTCTCATCTTCATAGACCTCCAATCACAGTCAAAATCTTCTAACACTAGCCTAGGGAATTCCATGAATACTGATCTTTCAATTCTCCTCATATCTCTTATTAGTTGAGTTCTCCATTCCCGTTCATTCTAACAGCAGTTCATTTTGACAGCACCTGTCAGTTCTAACAACAGTTGAATTGACTTAGGACAACAACAATAGCACAATGATCCTTCCACTCGATCAATTGCTAATTGCCAGCAAATTTCTTAATGGTCTTTTGAGTAGACTTCTTCTTCACTTCAACCATCATCATGATCATTGACAACCTGCTAAACCTTTTCGAATAGCAACTCTTGTTACCAGGTTAGGTCATTTGACAATCAAAGTCACCTTTGCTTCCAAGAACTAGACCAACTTGAATTCTAGTAATGCTAGTCTTCAATCATCTCCTTGTTCAATAATGATTCCACAAAGTCCTTAATTCTGTAATTCTGAATCATATTTCGCGATGATTATGTCATCACCGACCTCAACTTGTCTGTTCAAAAGATTCAAAGTTCAGTCACCTCACAATGGATTTCCACTACCTTTCAATAACATTATTATCAATGAAGGTTGGTTCAAAGTTCTAGAGGGTCCATCCACCATTGCTTATTGCTAAAACAGCGATTGAGCATAGAACTTAGTTACAGCAATTAGTTTGAAAGACAGCAAATTCAGTTTATTAAATCATCAACTTCATTCACTTTCCTTATGTTTATTTGGACAGTTAAAACTAAGATGACTTTCATCATTGCATACCCAACATCTTTTAACATTTTCACCACCTCTGGATCTATTGAAGTTTTTGGGTTATCAATATTCATTTTTTCATTTTGAATCTCCAGCAATCTTCTATAGCACAAACTTGAGAATTCAAATTCTTCATAACATTTTCTGGGGTTGTCAATTCATTACCTTGAGGTCTCATGGCAGGCTCTTCACCAACAATTGCAGCGCTACCATGCGAAGAACGGCCTGAAACCTCTCTACCCTGAGCCTCTTCTGTCGTAGCTACATCAGTAGCACCTGAATCAGATGTATCTCTTCCAGCTGACATATTGAGCTTTACTACAGATATTTAGTGTATCTCTGGTCTTTCTGACTGTTGCAAGCTTGATACTTCTCAACAGGCGACCTCAGTTCTCAGAACTGGCATAAGCCTGTATTCTTATACACTTCCTGAGCAGAAAATATCATCTTCACTAATCATCTCAATAATCTTCTCGTATGAGGACTTATTACCAACACTATACAAATAGTCTCATACTACCTGTCAACGCACCAATTATACAACAAAACAACACTTGTATCAATATATCCTCATCTAATTATACGACAAACTCAAGCTGAGCTACACTTGCAATCGATCTGCCCGTAGATTTCTTGACTGGGAAACGGTCGATCTGGAAATCGAGAAAAAACAGAAATTTTTTAGTGGAAGGAAAAAATCAAAAAAAAAATAAAAAGTGTTGCGCCTTGCACAAATCCTAGAAAATACTTGCAAATAACAAAGGAAAACCCTCTAGAGACATTCTCATTATTTGGTGCTTTAAACATCTACAACAACAACACATCAACAACGCTCTGCCGCTGTGTCAGAATAACCACCATTTGCTTTTAAAGGTTCCTTTGCTGCTATTTTAAATCACCTTCTTTGTAGAACTTTGGTATCCCTTTTCATCAAGTTGGAAAAACAAACAAAAACAACATCCATCAACCAGAACCTCAATAGATTCAACTCATAAAACACTCTTATTTATTCTTACCAAACCTTCGAGGCCCATTTTTGCATTCCTTCAAACCCATATATCTTTGTTTTCATTCACAATCATCCATAGTGTCCCCATCTTTTTGCATAGTTAAATGCTGCTAGTTCCCGTACATTCATTGATACAATACAATACAACACAATCATCATGAGAGTTCTAAAGATAGGAATAAGGCAACAGCTGATATTCCTTGTTCTTATGGTTGCGTTACTATCTTTAATGGTTTTAGCTATAATCACAGGGGTTTATTTTAGTGCAAATTACAAAAACATTAGAGCTGATAAATTACAAGTTATTGCTCAATTGAAAGCTTCTCAAGTGGAACAAAATTTGAATTATCTATACTACCAAGTATATTGGTTAAGTGGGAGAGATACAATAGAGAGTTCGTTGGTTAGTTATAGAGCTGGTAACACAACAACTAATAATTTTTACAATGCTGCTGATACAGTGCAACAATTTCTAAGCTCTTCAAATACGTTTAGTTATGTGCGGCTTTATGATTCAAGATTTGAATTAGTTTTGAATTCTTCAGATTATACAACACATGGAAAGCATTTACCAGAAGATGTTTTAGAGGAACTTTTCCCATTGGATATGGAGAATGAAAATTCGACATTACCAGCTAATTTTGATCAAGATGGGTTATTAACGGGTCCTGTTGCAAATGATACATCGTTCATTATGTCAATGACATTGCCCATATATGCAAGTGCATCAATATTATATGATACAACTGATTTAGTTGGTTATTTGACTACTGTGATGAGTGCAGATAGTTTAACCTATATTACAAATGATTCAACAGCAATAACTAATGGAGCTGTGGAGATAATAGCTACAAACAACACATCAAAAGAGATAAGTTATAATTCAACTTTTTATTATGCATTACCATCCCCAAATTTACCAGATTGGTTGATTGACACAGAATTACCTATAAAGAAAAGTTATATTGCAAATCAAGCTTTAAGATTGAACAAAACAGGGTCAACATCAAAAACAAAATTGGTTTCTGGTAATGTGGTAGCTGCTGGTTATTGTCCAATCAATTTCAAAATGACAAGATGGGCTGCAATTATTGAACAACCAAGATCAAAATTCTTGGAACCTTCAAACAGACTAGCTAAAATAATCGTTGGTGTTTCTATTGGTACAGCTGTTTTTATGGGATTAATAACTTTTCCATTGGCTCATTGGGCTGTCCAGCCAATTATGAGATTACAAAAAGCTACAGAAACAATAGCTGCAGGAAGAGGTTTGCAGACTTTGAATGAAAAAAGAAGAAAAGATAAGGATAGAGATCCATCATCAGGAAATAATAGTAGTAGGGCAAGTTTCAATAGCTCAAGATCTCCAGTACCCTATCCTAGTAGTAATAATGGTGATGGTGGTGGTGGTGGGAGTGGTGGCCATTCTCATAATCTATCAAGTGGAACTGATAACATGATTAGTGAAAATGGTTCAATGTCTTCAGGTGTTGCTGGTCATTCAACATACATTTCCAATGCAAGAGTACCGCATTATACAAGATTTTTCCAAGATGAATTGAGTAAATTGACTGAAACTTTCAATGCAATGACTGATGAATTAGATCGTCAATATTCACATTTAGAAGATCGTGTTAAGGCAAGAACCAAACAGTTGGAAGCTGCTAAAATCCAAGCAGAGGCTGCTAATGAGGCTAAAACCGTTTTCATTGCAAACATTTCACATGAATTAAGAACCCCATTAAATGGTATATTGGGTATGACTGCTATTGCAATGGCTGAAACTGATCCAAATAAAATCCAACAAAGTTTGAAGTTGATTTTCAGATCTGGTGAATTGTTGTTACATATTTTGACTGAATTATTAACTTTTAGCAAAAATTCATTGAAAAGATCAAAATTGGAAAATTCAGATTTTGGGGTTATTGAAGTTGCTCTACAAATTAAATCAATTTTTGGGAAATTGGCTAAAGATCAAAATGTTAATTTAACCATATCTTTAAAACCAAATAATGTTAGAAAAATGGTTCTTTATGGTGATTCAAATAGAATTATCCAAGTTGTCATGAATTTGGTTAGTAACTCTTTGAAATTTACACCTGTCGATGGCAAAGTTTCTGTTACAATCAGAAATATTGGTGAATATGATGAAGAAAGAAGTGCCAGGGAAGATTATAAGCATGTTTATGTTAAAACTAATTCAATCCACCATCATAGCCATAACCATAGCCCTGAAGCTGATGAAAAACTGATTTCAGTTAATGGTCACAATAATAATGATATTTCTACAAGCTCTAATGATACAACTACAGATGATGATGATTCTGATAAGAAATCTGTGATTACCGTTTCAACTTCTTCATATGATGAAACAGTGTTTAAGAATCAATTCAAAACAAATGATGAAGATGACGGAAATTTGAAATCTAGAGACTTGAGAGATCACAAGACTTGGGTATTTGAATTTGAAGTTGAAGATACAGGTCCTGGTATTGAACCAAAATTACAAGAATCTGTTTTTGAACCATTTGTTCAAGGTGATCAAACATTATCTAGACAATATGGTGGTACTGGTCTTGGTTTATCAATTTGCAGACAATTGGCTACAATGATGAAAGGTGTTATGGAATTAAAGTCTACTGTTGGTGTTGGTTCCAAATTTATTTTTAGAGTTCCGTTAATTCAAAGAAAAGAATTAATCATTGATGAAAATGATTTAACTTTTTATGAAGATGAATTTAATGTGAATAGTAAGAAGAATAGAAAAGTTAAAATCGTGGAACCTGAAAAATCCCCAGAACCTGAGCAAACATCATCAAATAATAGTTATGATAACAGCAGTCGTGAAGTTTTACCAGGTACACCAAGAGTTCAAACTCCAACAAGTGGTTCAAATGATAACTATGGTTATTTTGATAGACCAATTTTACAATCAACAGGTACTGCAAAACCGTCATCGTTATACTCATATTCATCACAAGGTACCACATCCAACCATCATCAACCTTCAAAGAATTTGAAGATTTTAGTTGCTGAGGATAATATTGCCAATCAAGAAGTTATCAAAAGGATGTTAAACCTTGAGGGTTTTACAGATGTCGAATTAGCAGTTGATGGTGAAGAAGCTATTGAATTAGTTAAATCAAAGAGAGATTGCTCGAATGCACATTCGAATGGTGATGAATATTATGATGTTATCTTTATGGATGTTCAAATGCCAAAAGTTGATGGATTAATGGCTACAAAGCATATTAGAAATGAACTGAAATACGATAATCCAATTGTGGCATTAACTGCATTTGCTGATGAAAGTAACGTTAAAGAATGTTTAGATGCTGGTATGACTGGATTTTTGTCAAAACCAATTAGAAGATTACAATTGAGACAAGTTTTGACTGAATATTGTCCTGTTATTTTGAAAGATATGGTTGCAACACCAAGTGAAGATGCATTTAAAAATAGTAAGAACAATAGTCCAAAGAGTGTGAAGAATACTACAGCGTCTACATCGGAAGAAAACAGAGATCAAGCAAATCAAGAACAAGAGCAAAAAAAAGAATAGTGGATAATCAATAAAAAAAAAGGAGGAATATGTTAGTTTAATAGGATAAAAGTTTTCTGGTGTACAAGTAATGTATTTAATGATATAATTTAATGAGTGTGTGTTTTCAAAAGATGTAATTTGTTCTGTAGGCATTCTGTAGATTACTTTGATCGCTGGTGCAACGTTTATAGTGCAATCGATCAACAGCCATGTAACCAAGACATCAGCTTCTCTACAACATGTTCAAAATATACACTGGGTTATATTTATTTCAAATTCCAAATTATCCAGAAAAAAACTAAATATAGAGACCAACAAACATATAATTAATCCCATAAAATATTTCATTCAACACGTCAACATAAAATGAATCCAAAATAAACAAAAAATAGAGCGAAATAATCTATTTAAGTTTCTTTTTTGGACGTAATTGGTTAGTGTGACCACATTTTCTCTTACGACAGTTGGTAGCTCTTGGTGGTAATCTAGCATAACATTTACGACAGATTGATTTTTCACAGTTGTATTTTGAAGCTAAAGCTTTTAAGGATGGTTCAATGATACCACCTCTTAATCTCAAAACCAAATGTAAAGTTGATTCTTTTTGAATGTTGTAATCTGATAAAGTTCTACCATCTTCTAATTGTTTACCAGCAAAGATTAAACGTTGTTGATCTGGTGGAATACCTTCTTTGTCTTGAATTTTTGACTTGACATTGTCAATGGTGTCAGAAGATTCAACTTCTAAGGTAATAGTTTTACCAGTTAAAGTTTTAACGAAACTAAATGTGCCTGTTAGTATTTGTAATGAATGTAGTAAATTACTTGGAGGAATTTATGGAAAGGGATCTCATTTGTTGAGTCTTCTGGTGCAACCTCTCTTTAAGTTATCTCCCATTAATATTCCTTGCTTGTTTGATAATGTTCTTTCCTCTTTGATACTGTTCTTAAACTCCATGGTGGTTCATACATTTCAAATTCTTCACCTCAATTACTTTAGACAAAATCTATTGAAAACTCTTCACTTGTGAACGATAAATAGTACTATGTGCTTGATATTCTCTTTCCATATGTGCTCCTCTGTTCATTATTATGAACTTACATTTGCATTTTGGTGTAATTTACGTTACTCTGTCTAGGTAATCTAAACTTGTTAAAGAACAAAATGGATTTTTTGTAGTTTTCACTTTGGTTTTTCCAAATTGTTGTGAGAGTCCAGTAAATGTGTCCCCCAAACCAATTCCTTAACTATGGGCGAGTCGCGCTTTTTGAAATGGTTTTAGGCAAGACGCTGTTGTGCGCGATAAAGAATCTGTGCTGTCTCTATCGAAAAGTTGTGCGTGGGCCACTGGTGTCTGGTTGTTTGGTCGCTGAAAAACAAGTCACAAACTATTTTCCAGAAGTTCGCGATTTCAGCATCCAAACACCACCACCCAGTGAATCACGTGTTACACTATCAGATACGAGGGGAGGGTCGGAAATCACTATGAATTTGACAGGCTTACCATAGAGTGAAGTATAAAGTTCATCCAGGATACTGATTGTTCTCTGAATTTATAATATGTGTAGTTATATCTCAGTTATAGGGCTCACAATAGTGCACCTCTCAATAGATGCACTACATAAGAAATCCTGTTAATATTACGCAGCAGCATAACCATTAACAAGATCGTCATTAGCCCAATTGAAAGGTTCTTCACATATAGTTTTTAACTAGGTGGAGTCCTAGAAGTCTTCATTTATTCACTAGTATTTTTCCTAAGAGCATTCTCTTTGAATGTCTTTTTATATGGGTTGTAAACTGAGGAATCATATCTACAATATCTTCGCGAATTCCGCGACCTAATGTGATACCCGGCTGTGATGTTTGTATTGGGGGCCCACCAGCGATTTCTGAAATACATGTTTATGTTAAGCATGAAGTACTGTTTAGATGGCAATTACAACCATTTAGCATCCTCCCTTTGTCTCTTTTCCCGAGAAGATCTAGAATCGATTCACTTAAACACCATACACTAACGGATTATCATCTAAACAATTGTTGTTGATTCCTTAAGTTTGTTGGAAAACTATCGTATCCTTTGAAGATAGTTACAGTGTTGAAGGTCTGAACAAAAGAAAGAGAGCATTACAATGAGTGATAAGGAGGAAATTGAACAGCCAATTCATGATATCGATGAAAATTCAGCTCAGATAATCGAGAGCCATCAAAATGCTTCACAAGAAACTCCAAATCAAACTGAACCCTCCGTTGATGTTGATGATGTTATAATGACTGATGATTTGCCTCAAGTTTCAGAAGGAGAGGAATCCAAACCAGATCAACCAACTTCAGTGGAGGAACCAATAAATGAGCAATCCCAACTTTCATCCGTTGAACTTGAAATAATCGAACAAGTTCAACCTGCAACATCTGAAGAACCTGACATTGAGCAACCAACTATGCAAAATCCTGTTGTTGAAGAGTCCACTGTCGAGAACTTTGAGCCTAGTATTGAAGATTCTGAAGGCCAAACTGCTCAAGAAGTTCAATCCCCAGTCAAAGCCTTTGAAGTTGCAAAAGATGGTACTCCAGAACAAGAAAATGAACCTTCAATCACCCCTGCCCCAAACACAACTGCATTACAAGAAAAATCAGATACAGCAGAATCTGCCATAGATGTTGATTCCATCGCTTCATTTTTAGACGTTGATTCCAAGCTGGTGGGATCTGTTGATTCTATCATTCTGCAAAAGCTGCAAGCACGCGTTACAGAATTTACAGATTTGAAATCTGAAAAGATAGTTCTTGAAGTGAACTTAGAACAATCCACACATTTGAGTAATAAACGGGTTGAGCTGTTTAAAAAACAATTGTCAAAAGTCTCAAACGATGTTGGTGATTTGAGAGAAAAGAACTCATCGCTCGAAGCTACAAAATTTGAATTAGAGAAAAAGCTTGCTGAATTAGAAATGGAATATAAATCGTCGAGCTCTGCATCACAGATAAGTCAGTCAAGGATCGACGAAATAGTAGCTGAAAAGAGAAAAACAATTGAACTTCTAGAGAAGAAAAACAGGGAAGTTGATGATTACAAGAATGAGTTGAATCAAGTTCAAGAGTCAAACAGCAAACTTCGTAAAGAATTGATTGATTTGGAAACAACAAACCAAACTACAAGCTCAAGCTTAACTCATACCAAGTTTAAATTACAATCCCTTGAAACACAATTGGATCTTTTGACCAAAAATAATGATTGGTTGAACAAAGAGATAAAAACAATCAGTTCGGATTTCTCAGATTATAGAAAAGAGAAATCATCTGAAATATCAACCTTACAATCAGACTATGATAATAAAGTTGTTGAATTTAATTCCTTAAAAGCAAGATTTGATAATTTATCAGGAAGATTTGACCAAGTCTCAACCAGTTTAGATAATGCCTTGGTTCAAGTTAAAACCTTGAATGATGAAAAATCACTAAGTCAAGAAGAGTTTTTCAAAGAAATCTCTTTAAAAGATAGATTGGTTAATTTACTTTCAAAGTCAAACGAAGGTGCTAAGGCTAAAATCACACACTTGGAGGAGTTGTTAGAATCATCAAAATCAGATGTCGCTAATGAATCTGGTTCTTTGAAAACAACTTTGGATAAATATCAATCTCAAATTGAACAGTATCAAGTCAAGATAAAACATCTTGAAGAAACAATTGATGACCTTACAAGCACCAATAACGATAATGTTCCAGGGACTCCAGTGTTATCACCTGCTGCTAAAGCTGCTGCTGCTAAGTATCCTGGCTTATCCTTGAGCCAACTATATTCTGATTTCTCATTATTGAAAAAACAATTGACTCAAGAACGCCGTGCCAAAGAACGTATGCAACAACAGATTGATGCTTTTGTTAACGAATTAGAACAAAAAGCACCATTGATCAATGCCACTAAAGAAAGAGTTGAATTGTTAGAAACTGAACTCACTGATTTATCAATCATCTTGGAAACAACATCTAAGGATAAAGAATCCATAGAAAAATCATACAAGGAACTAGAGGCCAAACTACAAGCATCAAATTCACAAATTACAACTTTGAATAAACAAAGAGTTGACTTGGCACGCCAGGTCCAAAGCTTGCTGGTACAAGTTTCTATTCGTGGTGATTCACAAGGTCCTTTGACTCCAGCTGAGAAAGATGCATTTAATAGAATTGTTCAAGGAGATCAAGTTGTTAATGAGTCTGATACAGATAAGCTAATATCCCAAAGATTGGTGGTTTTCCAAAATATTGTTGATCTACAAACTAAGAATGAAGAATTGTTGAGAATTACTAGAGAGTTAGGTGCTAAATTAGAACAAGAGGAACAAACTTCAAAATCAAGATTGGAAAACCTTGAAAGTTCTGCTGTTAATGAAGCAAAAGAGGCCATTTTGACATTACAAGAGGAAATAACCTCTACTGAAACCAAGTTGAATTCTGTCACTAGAGAACGTGATATGTTCAGATCTATGCTTTCAAGCAAAGGATCCAATAACATTCTTACTGGTGAACTGGTTGGTGCTTCTAGCAGAGATAGTGAAGAGGTCATTAAGTTAACTAGTGAAAATGAAAGATATCAAAAAGAATTAAGCTCTATTCACGATCAATTAAAGGCTGTTCAGGTTGAATCTGAAACCACTATTAATTTGTTGAATAGACAAATCAACTCTTTATCTAATGAAAAATCTGAGTTAGCTGTTAATTTGGCAAGAGAAAAATCATCCAACACATTATCTGAAGAAAGATACAAATCACTTCAAGAAAACGTTAAGTTTGCAAGATCTGAGAATGAAGAACTTCGCAAGAGAAGTGAATTATTACAAGACAATTTGGCTAAACAAGATTTGAGAACTCAACAAGTTGCTGAAGAATTGGTTCAAACGAGATCTATGGCTGAAAGTTTACGTTCAGAATCTTTGAACTTGAAGGCTGAGAAACAATTATGGAAATCAATCGAGAAAAGATTAGCTGAAGAGAACACTTCATTGATTGAAGAGAAGGCAAAACTCAACAGTCTTTTGGTTAATTTACAAACTTTGGAAAGAGAACGTGAGTCAAATGCTGCTGAATCACAAAGACGTTTGACCTTACAATCTGAATCATTGGAGAAGGAACTTGCAAGTTTGAGGAACAGATTAAATGAAAATGCCAATGAGTTGAAAGAAACATTGACTCGAAAGGAAGCAGACTCGCATACTTATCAAGAAAGAATTGATTCTTTGAGAAATGAATTAAGCACTGCTAGAGAGGAACTTATTACAAGAAAATCTTCAATGGAACAACTTCAATCTCATATTGATACATTAACTTCTAAATTATCATCAGCTGAATCACGAATCAAGGATTACCAAAGTGTTACTAGTTCTGGGAATTCACAATCAAGTCTTGTTCAAGAAACATTGAAATTGAAGGAAGAGTTGGAAGATGCTAGATCTAGCTTAGAGGATGCTAATAAGAGTGCTGCTGATTTCAAATCAATAGCTGGTGCAGCTGAAGAAGCATTGAAAAGCATGAATGCAACATTTGATGATTACAAAGAAAACACATCTTCTAAAGTCGCCAAATTGGAATCTGAGAATAAGACTCTTAATGATCAAGTTTCTGTCTTGAATGATCAAATTACCTCCTTAACTAATGAGATCACAGAACAAAAGAACGCATCGGTCAAAGAAATTGATGCTGCTAAGTTGGAAATTGAAACTTTACGCTCTCAAGTAACTGATAGCTCTAAATTACAAAGTGAATATGACGCTAAGGTGGCTGTTATTGAAAGTTCTTATAAACAACAAGTTGCCATCGCTACGGAAGCACAACAAAACTATGATAAAGAGTTGCAAAAACATGCTGAGGTTGCTAAAGCTGTTTCCTTATTGAGAGAAGAATCTAATCAATTAAAAGAAAAGGTCCAAGGACTTTCGTCTGATGCTAAACAAGCTAGAGAGGAGTTGGTTAAGTCTCAAGAAAGTTGGGAATCTCAAAGAAATTCATTAGAAGAAGAACTCCGTATTGCCAAAGAAAGAGTTGATGATATGACCTCACAGAACAATATACTATACAACCAAATTGAATCATTGTCTAAGAGACAACAACCTTCTACTCAAAGACAGGAAGCAGAGGGTGATGATATTATTCCAGATGACTCAAATGATGAACTAAGAGAGCTCATCAATTTGCTGAGACGTGAAAAGGATATCTCAGATGCTCAATTGGAAGTTGCTACGAGAGACTTGAAACGTGTTTCTCAAAAACTAGCATTGGTTACTGGTGAATTAGATCAATCAAGACTAGAATTATCCAAGCTACAGACTCGAGATGTTGATTCTGAGCGTTTATCTAGAGAGCATGAAAAATTGTTAAGTGAGATTAATCAATTGAACTTGTTAAGAGAAAGTAATACAACTTTACGTAATGAGCTTCAAAGCAATATTGCCAGAATAAAGGAATTGGAATCTCAATTGAATGAATCAAATCAAAAGCTTGAACCATTAGAAACTGATGTCGTTAGATTGAATGCTGAAATTTCACATAAAGGCCAGGAAATCAAGCTTGTAATGGAAGAAAGAGACCGCTGGAGACAAAGATCTCAAGATATTCTAAACAAGTATGACCGTGTTGACCCAGCTGAGCATGAAAAAATTAAAAATGAAATTAGTGTGTTGACTCAAAGAAATAAGGAATTAGAGGAAGAATTTGCAAAGGAAAAAGAATCCTCCAAATCTCTATTCTCTCGTATTAAAGAAGAAGCACAAGATAAACTTAAGAGAAGAGCAGCAGAGTATAGACAACTGAAATCACAATTCACAGAGGTTGAAAACGAGTTGAAGACATTGAAAGAATCATCAGGTGCTAATGATGATTTGAAGAAACAACTTGAGGATTTGCAAAAACAACTTGATGATGCTAAGAAATCTTCAAATGGTGCAGACTCAAATATCAAAGAGTTGGAAGAACTACGCTCACAGGTAACTACTTTGAAAACTGAATTAGAAAATGCTAAGCAATTTGAAGTCAAATTTAATGAACTTTCAACTGTCAATGCTAACCTGGAAGCCAAAATCAAGTCTTTGGAAGAACAAATTCAAACATTAAAGCAAACTGCTGAGGCAACCCCTACTGTCGATGCTGTTGAAAAAGCCAAATCTGAATTGGAAGAAGAAAAGAAAGCTCTGGAGAAGGCCAAAGAAGATCTAAATAAACAAAAAGAGGAATTCGAGGCTGCAAAGTCTAATAGTGGACTTTCAAAAGAAGAGATTGATTCTAAAGACCAAGCTTTGAAACAACAAGAGGAAAAACTTCGTGCTGAGTTTGATGCTCACGTCTCCAGTAAAATTGAAGAAGGTCTTGAATTGCACAAAAAGAAAGTTCGTGAGGCTAGCAGAGAAAAACTTGAACAGATTGCTAAAGATAGGCTTGAAAAATACAAACTTGAAACTGCTGAAAACTTGAAATCATTAGAGAAAGATATAAATGACAAGCTAGAAGCCCAATATAAGGAGAAATCTGCTGCTCTTGAGAAAGAATATAAGGAAAAACTAAGCTCTGCCGGTGCTCCTGGTGCTGTTGTTTCTGGAGATGCTGCTACTGTCAAGGCTGAATATGAAGAACAATTGACTGCTTTGAAGAAAGAGTTAGCTTCAGCAAAGAAAGCTTCTTTTGATGAAGGGCGCGAAGCAACTTTGAAGGAGGTTGGTATGCGTACAAAATTACTTCAAGGTAAAGTTGAAAAACTTACAAAAGATAAAAAGGCCTTGGAGGAGAAATTAGCTGGTGGTGAAGGCAAAGCTGCCGTTGTTTCATCAGTTCCTGCAAAACCTGTTATTACTGCGAACCCCAATCAAAACCGTGTCAACAGTACAAATAATAATCTAAACAAACAACATCCAGGTAAACAATTCCAAAAAAATCAACAGCATAATAAACAGAATAGTAATAACCAAGGAAAGCAAGGTGGTAACAAAAATGAAGGAGCTAGTTTAAAACGTCCTGCTGATAAGCAAGCCGGTTCAAACCAAAAGAAAAGTAAGAATGAAGCTTGATTTATGTCCATGATGAAAGTAATGCTTGAATTTATTAATAAAATGTATAATAGTGTTCTGTGATAATTGTAGTCTTTTTTTTTTTTTTTTACTAAAAATTTACCTGTATTTTCTAATTACTTACTAAGCTATATAGAGCCACAGGGTTTGGATTTATCTCAAAATATTTGATTTCAAAATAATTGCTGTGTAACTACCTGTCTTGTTTGGACTAGTACTTGAGACCTTGAACGTCTATATTGAGAGCTTTCGCGAATTCAATTTCACATACGCGAAATTTTGGCGTGTACCTTTTAAAGTCAATTTCATTTTTGACACACTATCGAAACGAACTGAAAGCTCCTACTCTATTCGATATGGAAGATCCACGTGAGATTCAGTCTGATGATGAATTCTCCAAGCTTACGGACGAGGAAAGAATCGAGCCCGAAGATAGTGGCGATGAATGTATGACAACTTTTATTTATTTAGTGCTCAACAGATCAACTAACAACTTTAGCGGTTGATGAGGAGCTTCAGAAACTTGAAAGAAGAAAGTTGGAATTATTAGAGAAGAAGAAAAGAAAAGTTGAGCTTCAAGCTAGGAAGAAAGCGACTGCTGAAGTTAGCAGATCACCATCGCCAGTTAAACAAAAAAGATCTAATATTGAAGATGTGAAACCAAAGAACCTAACTCGAGATTTAACACATTCAAATGATACTGACCAAAAGGGATCAACTTCATATTTCATCAAAATGCTCGATGAAAGTCAAGATCATGATCAGAATGAAAAGGATGAAGCAAGAAAGCTGTTAAGTTCTAGAATCTATACATTTGATGAAGATTTAGTTTGTGAGCCATTTGCAGTTAATGAAAAAGAATATTTTTCTGCTTTGAATGTATCCAAGAGATATCTAACCCATGAAGCACTTTCAAGCATACTAGAGGAGAAAAAAATATTGAGACTCCCTAAACTGTATGCAAAAGTTGCACCACCAACATTTGATGAACCACGTTATGCTAATTGGGTTGTTATTGGCATAATAAGTAAAAAATCATCACCAAGAGCCACAAGTGATAATAGAAGTAAATTTATGACAATAGCTTTGACGGACTTCCAATTAACTGTTGATATTCTTATATTTGGTAAAAATGTTGAAAAATATGTCAAGTTAAGAGTCGGAGATATAGTTGCCATTTTGAACCCAGAGATCTATATCTGGAAGCCAGATAGTCAAGGTGTTATAAGGTCTTTTAGTCTGTCTATTAAGCATTCTTATGATTGTGTTTTGGAAATTGGTAAGGCTCGAGATTTTGGACTTTGTCAGTCGATGAAAAGAGATGGTACTATATGTGGAACTCCAATAAATACATCAAAAGAGGATTGTTGTTTTTATCATAAAGAACTAAGAATAAGAAAGACTCAAGGTAAAAGAGTTGAACTTAACGGAAGTTTCAGCTTAAGATCACCAACCAAGAATGGTAGGAAACAACAATTTCTTATGGGTGGTAAAGATAACAAGGGAAATTATTCAAATAGTACAATTGTGGAAGATAGATATGCACCTAAAGTTGATAGGATTTCTAAATCTTTGGTTTATTTCAGTAATCCACATGCTGGTAAGGCTTTTTTCAATGATTCATATCAAAATCCAGATATATTGAAAAATATTGAAGAAAAGAAAAGAAAGATCCAAGAAAGGAAAAAGGAATCTGCATTAAGAGCTAAGCTACTAAGGCTTGGTGATAAACCAATTGAAAAAAAGGCACCAATAAGTAAGGAAGAACAAATTGCATTGCAAAAGAAGAAGGCGCTTTTGAAAACTGCTTTCCAAAAGGATACGTTGAAAAACATTGGGTATGATCCAACTTCTAAACCAAACGCTAAAGGTGTTTTAGATTCAGATGAAGTTGGTGATGCAAACGAAACTGTATTGAATGAGTTTTCTTCTTTGACGCAAAATAAAAACATAAATCTAGGTCTTTCCAAAGAGGAACTTGCCAAAAGAAAAGAACAAAGAGTTCAAGCTGATAGTTTGATGAAAAGACTCAAGGACAGAGAGGAAAAAATGAAAAGGGAATCCTTACAAGAAACGTTTACAAAGAAGAGAAAAGGCAAAGATGTCAATCTAGATAGTGAATCAGATTCGGACTTTGAGGTTGAAGGAGGAGATACAAAAGATGCGTATATAAAGTTCAAACTATCACAGTCGAAAAGCCAAAGGCTATGATAAATATAATGGGTTATGATTATCTACTTGTATTGTAACCTGTACATTATTGTAATCCAACAAGGTTTAGCTTGAAGCTTAAATCCTCAGAATTCACAAATCTAACTGTAATTCTTTTACCTTTCCCATTCTTAACCTTTATAGAGATCCCATCAACACAAACTATTGATCTTTCTTCATCTTCTTCGCCTAGTTCTAAAATTATTTGTTTCTTTGGTTGAATTGGTTCATAAATAACACCTTTATGGTTCACGTGGCCAGCGCCTTTATATGGTTCCATTAATAATCCCATGAATTCATCTTTTGGAAGATCACCAAAATCCAAGATGTGTAATTCACTTTTGCTAATCTTACTATCTGGAGAAATGTGATATTTTTTTTCTAATCTTGGAACAGCCAAAATTGAAGAATAATTGTGAGTTGTTGAATGTGACATTTTTTCCTCCTTGCCATTTTCATCAACAATAATAATATCACAGTTATATTCCAATTTTTGTTGGAAGATCTTGTATGCAGCAATTTTAAATCTTTCAATCCCCAAGCCTTTCAACTCTGGAGATTCAGCGTGATAAACCATTTGTGCATGAGAACCCCAAGACAACACAATAGTGAAGAGTAATTTACCAATAGGTGGAGCATTTTCTAAATGAACAGCAAATGATTCACTTGGGAAATCAGCTTCATATAATGGTAATTCAGCTTTTTCATTGCTGAACATTTTTTGAACAGCATTAGCTTCAGATGTTATACCTGAAGAACTGACTAATGCATTACCTGTACCCAAAGGTATCAAGACTAAATTAATATTCGGTTTTGTTGAAACATTAGCATCTGTTGGTAAACCGTTTATAAATTCCACAACTGAGGTATCCCCAGATAATAGCACCACAGTGTGATCTTTTGAAAGATCTAATGATTTAGCAAAATTAGTAATTGATAAAGCAGAAGTTGTCTTCAACAACGTATGTTTAATATCAAGCTCATTCAAGATTGGTTCTAAAACCGAAGTATAAAACTCTCTTTTCTCTCTACCAACACCTGAATTGACAGAATCAATAACTGTCACGTCAACACCAGGTTTCAAATGGGTTGGTAAATTATCTTTTGAAATAACTAATTCATCCTTTTTGCCATCAGCACCAACGCTACTCAATAGTTCAAAATTGACATTCGCAGCTTCAGTTTCTTCATAGGCCAAAGAATATGATTTGGATTGGGTTCCTGATTTCAATTGGAATAGAAACTCTTGCTTTTTTGGTTCAGACATTGTTGATTTAACTCATAACTCTACAACAGGAGGAAAGTTGTGGAAAGGATTGTTTGTTTGTTGGTGGAATTGACTTTTGACTTTTGCTACAGTTGATCTTAGCTTTCGGCAGAATTTTGCTAGTTCCGATTGCCGAGAGATGTGTTTTTGAGCATTGATTAGCATAAAAGAAAAGTCACTGGAAAAAGGGTGAATTTCAAGAGAATTTGGAGGTTGAATTAGTTGATTTTATTGGACTGCCTGACTACAAGTTTCAGGCTTTAAAATGGTGCAAAATTTGTGTCAAATTGTTATCTTGGAAGTTTTTAATACTAATGCAAAAAGTAATATACAATGAATCATCTCACAATAATTCTCAGGCAACACTAAATCTTCTTCTCTTTCTCATTTGGCTTTTGGTTCTAGTAACTAAAGGTGAGCTGAGATTGACTGGGTTGGTTGCTGCTGCTGCTGCGATTGGTGATAATGACGAAGTCTCCTCAATGTTGTTGAAGTTAGCATCAACTAGATCAAACGATCTCTTTCTTGGTGTTGTAGGAGTCTCCAAATTCCCCGAATACCATGAGTTAACTTCATTGGAAACAGTATTAATGAAACCTTCAAAGCCTTGGGAACCAAGGGATAAGAAATTAGTTCCTTTATCATTGGTAGCTGACTCTAATTCTGATTTTAAATTGACAAGACAAATCTCAGCTTTCTCATTAGTGTTTTTCAATGGGAAGAGGTCGTTGAAAACTGGGAAAAAATGAACTAGAGTTGAAATACTTGACTCATTAGGCCAAACACTTGATTGATATAAAGCTGACAAGTCAAAACCTTGAAAAATTTTAATTTGATTAGAAATTTCACTCAATTTATGTAAAGTTGAAATTAACTGCAGCATTTTATCATTACTTGTAAACTTGCCATTTGATTCCATCAATTGTTTTTGGCAATTTCCCAATTCACTTGATGAGTTGGGTGATTCAAAGAGTGTGTTTTTTTCATAATAATGGTTATCCTTCTGAATTTTTTGAAGGCAAAGTGAGGCAGCATAACTTTTTATCAATTGATCAAGTGACAATTCTTGATAATATGGACTTGAAAATGTTTGAACTGCTTTCAAATAATTCTCAAGTGACCAAAATGAGGGATCAAGTTCATCTAACAATTGGAATGAAATCTCATTGATGTCAATGATAGGGCCTTGATAATGTTAGTAAAAGAAATGTCAAATATGTCATCTTTGAATCAACTCACCTCTAGTTTGGCCAAACTTAGAAGACACACCTGGCAAACTCCATTGTCCCCCATAGCTTATTTCATCTCCCCAAGGTTTGATCAAAATTGGTGATTTAAAAGGACTTGAATTTGATGGTGTTGCTGCCTGTGGAAAAGATGAAGCTTGAAGATGTTGCATTGTTGAAACTTGATGGATGAAATGTTGTTAAAAAAAAATCTGCTGTATTGTAGCTAACGTTCTGAGCAGCTAGTTAGAAATGTTTCTGAAACTAATTGAATATAGCCTTCTTTATGATATATAGCTGGATGAAATCTAATGGAAACGTAGCTGGGATCAAGGGGTTAGCTCAATAAAAAGTAATTATGGAAAATGTAGTACTATTTGTTCACACTAATACTAGAGCTGTCATTAATAAACCGTACCATCACTGAAGCTACACAAAAAGTACAATTAACATGTTGAATCTAAAAGGGTGAAACCACAAAAATGATCAATCTCTGACACAGTTGTGACACAATTTTGATAACAGCACGGGCTGTGTCACGTGTAAAGTTCTTTCGCGAATTTGATTTGAAAAAAATATTGGGCTTCAGTTTGACTTGATAATTATGATGATTTGATCAAATTTATACGGTTGAATAGAGCTTAAAGCTAATAGAGAAGATGGATTTTGATCATTCCATGTAAGCGCACTGATACTGAATATTTATGATACTGATCAACTAACAGTTTGAGTCCTATAGGGAGGTAAAAATACCCTTTCAAACACCACAACAGGCAACAATTGCTAAGAAAACACTGGATCCAGATCCAATCTTGAAACCAAGTGACATTAGCGTTCAATACTCCACAAAAGGGGAGATTTTCATAGCAAAATTCGAAGCTGTTAGTGATAGAGTGCTGCGAGTTGCTGTTAGTAGCGTATTAGAGTCATTAAAGACCGTTATAGAGACTATTGATGAATTCGAAGGGAAATTTGATGAGTATCTGTGATCTAGGGAAGTTTGTGTATACGGTAAATTTTGAAAGCATTTCTATTGTTTATCTGTTCTGAGATTTTTATGGAGGTGGTTGTAAGCTATCGTACGTTGTGTAGTCTTCTGAGGCCCAGTTTGATTTTTCCCGACAGCTTTCTACTGCGAACCGATCATAAAGGGGGAAATAATATACTACTTTAGCAAGGATAAAATGGGTGTAAAGGATGATATCTCGTTGTGGTTGAAAGCACTGATAGGTCGTTGTAGTATGATCACATAAATACACAAAGGCTTGAAAGATGTGTAATAATTTCGATGTCCAGAAAATCAGTGGCTCATCATCCCTCATAAGCAAAATTAACACGTTTCTAGCCCTCTAAAAGCACAAGAAAGCTGGAACTAGTTAGTAAGTATAATCTCTTTACATCCTTTTCATTGTACTTGTCTTGTAAACAATCTCTTTTATCTCTATCCCCATAGTAATTTCCTCTTTATTTGTTCCAGTTTAAACGCAAATTCGCGGGTCTGCTATGCTGTCTGCCAAAACGAGCAGTGCATCTAATGTCTCAAGAAAAAAAAAGGAAACTGGTACGAAATCATCAAACAAAACAAATCATCCACTCGAATTCAACATTAGCAATTCATCATCCCAAGCACACAAATCATCATTTCCAATTGCTAGCATCGCATTCCAGTACACACATAGCATACACAAATCAAGTCTTCTAGAAGCCGCTGTTTTTACTCTCACCATTCAAACAGAGGAAAAGGTCGTTTATCAGCTTTATTGCAGCCATATCTCCACCCAGCTCAACTGATTCAAAGACCACCTACACAAACAACAACCATCAAATCTAAATCATCCAGGATTTGTTCTTTTGTGCTACAATTACCTCTCCTGTTATTACAAGTGGAAAGCATCACTGGAACTTATCATTCATTTCGGGCTTTGTCATAAAGTTTCGGCTAGTCACCCTTTTTCATTGAGCTTCTCCCATCATTTACCCATAACCATCATCACACCTTCAACTGAGGAAAAAGAATGGAGGGATCATGTCTAATCATAATATAGGGAATCAATATATAAGTGATCAAGCAGATCATGATACAACTATGAGGAGTGATTATGACAATAATGGTTTCATCAATGGTATTGCTAGAACAACCACTGATTTAACAGACAGCAACAACAACAATAATAACAACATTGGTGAAAAGAAAGATGTACCCGCTGCTCCACCTACAAATCAACAAAAAAGACAGAATTCTAATTCTTTGGGAATGTCTGGTGCTATAAAGAGATCTGTTACTCAACCAAACTCGCCATCATTTCTAATACCTGGTAATGTTACTCCAAATCAACAACCTTTAGACTCAAGTCGTGCTACGGCTGGAACCCTGACGCCTGCATTAACTCAACATTACAATCAAACTGGCCAATTTCATCATCCAACACAGCATCAACACCCATTGCAACAGCAGCAGCAGCAGATGGCACCATTTAAAGCTACATTCAATATACCTTCACCATCCCCAAATGTTCCTGCAAAGAATAAGAAATTCAGTACAACATTTGTTAACAATACTTTCCAAAAATCACGCACCCCTGATTCACCACATTCACCAAGTTTATCTGCCAACAAGACTAAATTTGATACATCAAGCTATTTAAATGATGATAATACAGAAACTAATGATTTTACTGATGCAAACTCACTGGGAATGTCACAAACGACAGCGAAACCTGGTGCCTCTGCTTCAATTCAACAACCTTTCCCCAGTCAGCAAAACCAACAACATCATAATCATAGTCAGCAACAACACTCTAGACAAACAATCCTAACGAAAGAAGCTAACCCTGATTCACCAGGCTCTACAATCAGTGAAACATCAACTACTGCACCTTCACAACCAGCGCCAAATCCTTCATTAGGTGGTGCTGTTGGTCCAGTACCAACTCAAACTAGTAAATTATCAGAGGAAGAGCAGGCTCTTATACTCAAACTCCAGGATACTTACAAAACAATAATTAGATTGGAGACTGATTTACAAAGAAAATGTCAAAGTTTGAATTTACCACAAAGATTAGATATGACTGAACTTTGGGATATTTACAATACAAATATCACTTTATTAAATTCTTATTATGATTTCTTATTATATTCCCTAAGTTCTGGAAGATCTGGGAAACAAATTGTTCAAGTTTATAGAATCCCAAGAAGATTATGGGTTTATGGTATTGTTACATTTTTAGATGTTTTGAAAAATGTTGTTTCGATCTTCATTGAACATGATATTTGCTCAAGTTTCATTGGTTATTCATTCAATATTTTAAGTGGATTAACAGATTTAGAAATGGAAGGTTGGGTTAGTGAAAAGCTGGGAGATTTATCAAGAATGGCAATTGCATTATACCCTTCACGTTATATTGATTGGAAAATCAGCTCTGAATTTTGGTATACTACAGCTTTGAAAACTCAATATGGATTTGGAAAAATCTACTATCATATAGCCACAGTGCAGCAAGATAATCTAGATGCATTGGTTAATATTGGTAAGAGTGTTTTTTGTCGTGATACTTTTGTTCCAACTCCTCAATATATGAGAATGGTTATTGATAATATTAATCAAAGAAATTTTGTTGATTTACCAGTTGTGGATTTTATTAAAGTTCATAAAATCTTGTTATCATCTGAATTTAACAGTGATCTGGAATTGATTAAACTTGTTAGTTATTATTCCCAAAATATTGGTATTGATAATAATAAAGTTGATTTTTTTGTTAGAACTAAGGGAGTTGTCAATGAACATATTGAAAGTCCAGGCTATAATCAAGACAATGACTATGAAAATAAATTGAATTTTTGGTTCCAAAGAAGTTCATCATTCGCATTAGTTAATATTTGTCAGGTTGTTGGGTTTGGAAATTCTGCTAATCCATTTGCTAGACTTTTCGGTCTGGTTGAAGCTTTAAAGGAAAGAAAAGATCGTAAAGAAAAGAAAGATAAACGTAAAAAGAGTGTTTCAAATGGAGATCAGCAACAAGATCAAGCCAATGGAACTAGGTCGATTGATATTGATAGTGAAGATTCAATTTCATCCAAAGACTTATCAGTTGAAGAATGGTTCCAAGCTAGTGATTATATCAATAAAAATGCATTAGAGTTGGCAATGAGAATGTTTGCAAACTATTTGAACGGTCCAATCATCACATCCACCCCACATGTCATTACATATCTTTACTTTATCATTTCCATTGGTGAAGCATTAAGAGAAACCCCAACAGCTGCCTCATTTTTTGAATTTTTATTGCATGCGATACTACCTAGAAAACCATTAGTTGTTTATTTGAATGAGGTTTTAGATCATGTTAGAAAACACAAGCCTGAAATTATTGATAAATTGGAAGAATTAAGACCATCAATCATGAGTGAAGGGAATTTCATCAATTATTTCAACAAAAATGAGAATTTGACTGAGGTTTGGAAATGTTGGGGTACTCTATGGTATGATCAAATTCAAATCAAAGAAGATTTCGCTAATTTCAGAGATGCGGGTATTCAAAGAGATGATTTTTTGGATGTTCCAATTGGAGGTGTACGTTACAATAAAGAGTTGAATAACGACAGATATACCAGAATTTTATTATTAGCTTCATACATTGCAGATGAGTTCAATTTTGGTTTGAAAAGAGGTGTTGATGGTTTCCAATTTGCTGAATATGCATTTGAAAATACTATTTTACGGTCAGATGTTATAAAAGGTACTGTTCATAATTTCTTGAGAGATTCAAGAATCCAAGGGTTAAATTCACCAATTCCAGAAACTTTGCTTTATGAAAAATCGTCGTCTGCTAATATAACTTCAGATGTTATTAGCTGGTTAAGATCCAAGAGCTCAAGTGCCAGAACTTCGAATGATTCAAATCAAAGTGGTGGTATTTCATACGTTACAGATGCTGATAATGAAGCAGATTATGATGAAGAAGAGGATGATCGGGAACAGTTGTTGAGTAATCAAATTGGTGATGACAATAGAGTACTAGGTAACATTGGCATTGGAATGGATTCTTCATTAAGTTTCTTTGTTTTAGATACAAACATGTGGTTAAAACATTGTGGTAAAATCTTCAAATCTGTGAGAAGCCACATCTTTAGACTTGCAGTTCCTCTTGTTGTTTTCCAAGAATTGAGATCTTTGAGACGTTCACCAGATGGTAACATTGCAGATGCTGCCGTTAGAGCAGTTATTACAGTAAGACAATTAGCTTCAGAAGGTTGTGTATTAGCTTTGAAGTTGAATGGTACTGAAGCACCTTCATTGAATGACATTAAAGATTTTGAAAACAATTCAACTTGGATGAATAGTATTGATGATAGTATTATTGAGTCTTCAAGATTATTGGATATTAATGCAAATAATTTGAACCGTGCAAAAAATGCAGAAGCTGGAAATAACACAAACACAACCATCAGTTTTTCAATATTGGTCACTGAAGACAGAAACATGAGACTTAAAGCAAGAACTAAACTGGTACCAGCTTATCAAGCGAAATGGTTTTTCCAAATCCTGGAGAAAGTGTCAAATGGGAGATGTAATGATTGAAGAGGGAGAAGTAGTGAGTCATTTTACATATATATAAAAAAAGCATTTTTGAGCATTGTTGGTTTGATTAATTCTCTCTTTTTTGTTTTGCACTAGTTGATTGAATGATCATTTCCTCTTTCTCATGTTTGTAGTTTCCAATTTTTATATAATCTTAATGATTGAAAAACCTTATAACCTTCATTCAATGAAATTTGAGAGCCCTGTTGGATCGTTTGAACTTTTGATGATGCTAAAGGATGTTGTCTATAGTTAAGTAAAAGTGCAGTTTCTTTTGTATTATCTGAAATTTTTATGCAATCAACCAACAAGACTTGTCCATTAAATTTTTGAAAAGATATCACCTCATGAGTAGGTGTAATTTGAGTTTGTCTCTCCACAATCTGATGTTGAGTGACTCTATACCAATTGTTTAAGTGCACTATTGGTAATTGAGCTTGATATAGCAACGAATTTGGATCATGGGTCAAGTCCAATGAAGTGAAATTGCTTGATTCCGTCTTCATCATTGGAATCTCAACAAAAGGTTGGACTTGTGCTTGGTCCAAAATTGTTTGTAGTGGGACTTTCTCGATATTATTTGAAGTGGTTTTGGGTACGTGGGATTTTGGTGTAATATCTGATATTGGTATTTTTGGAGTGTTGTTCTTCTGGGTTGATTGATCATTGTGGATCTTGAAAGTTAATGGTGTTGATGCAAGTTCAGAAAGTAGTAACTTCTTTACAGGAGTGTCTGGCATATTTGGTATGACCTTGGATCTCTTGATGCTTTGCACATTTCTGTGTTTGTTGGGTGTATGGAAACTCTGAAGCGCTTCTTTGCTTATTGGTCTTTTGACTTTGCCATTTTCTGATCTTGTTTGTTTTGAACTCTTTATGTTCAATTCATTATCAGACTTTGGAACCAGCTTAGAAATAGGTGTAGACCTTTTTGCCGGTCTTTGTTGCCTTTCTCCATCGTTCATATCCCAGATCTTTAGTTGGAAGAAGTGCCACGCTCATAAATGTTTACAATTTATTGATACCTTTTAAAGAGTGAATTGAAAAGTAAACATCAACAATCTCTGGGGAAACCGTGCGTTCTGTGTTTTACGCTGAGCTCCTCCAATCCTTAGTGTAAATTTCAGAACGGAATACCAGAGCTTCTCTTGCATTGACAAGCGCAGTATTTTTTCAATTCATAATTCACAAACCAAAGGAATAGTTATACCTGATCCAAGCTCTCCACATTATTATAGAAATCCATTTCTACCTCCAATAGTTACAAAATATGGTTTCAAATTATTGAAAATGCTAGGTCCTTTAGGGATTAGATTGATTTCAAAATATCTAAGTATAAGGTTCAGTAGAGGTGTCAAACCAGGTCATGAAGAACAAGTTAAAGATTTATTACAATATACTATGAATCTTTTCTATCAAGATAACAATTCATTTGATGCTTTGAAAGTTTTACTTAATGCTCAATTATTAGCGCCTAGTCCAATTCTAGATAATTTGAATCAATTAAAGAACCCTGTTTATTTTATGTATGGTCAGCATGATTGGATGAATTCAAATGCTGGACTAGCTGCTACAAATGAATTACAAAGAGCTTATAGAAGTGCAAAGTTTGGTATAATTGAAAATGCTGGTCATAATGTGTTTCTAGACAATCCTGAGGATTTCGATAAAGAAGTTATAAACTACTTACGAGAGGAATAGAAGCTAAAGGCAAATGATCTATAGATAATAGTAAATAATATATATATATCTTATTAACAAAACACAAAAAAAATTAAAAATCAAAACCAAATGTAAACTAAAAAGGGATTCGAACCCTTGGTACTACTAAAAGTACGTAATAGCTCATTGTGTAGTGTTTTAGTAGTATGCTTGAACCGCATTGTATCACAAAATTCGCGATCAACGTCAAAAGTGTATAAAAAAAAAATGAAAACAACAAAATCATCAATAAACGAAAAATGAAAACACCAATAAAACCAGCATGAGTAAAACTTTCTTGATAACTCTAATCAGAAGGTTATCAAATCAAAAGAATTGAAAAAGACAAAAAACCAATGGATTAATCTATTAAACTTGCATAGTTGCAGCTCTTGAAAAACTGGTGTATTTTTCAAATGGATTCTTCTTTTCCAAATCATGTTCTGGATTATGAACAATTTGTTTCTTGAAAACTTTATAAACTTCACAACCAATCCAAAATGCAACAGTTAAAGCAAATGCAATACCCCATTCTTCAGCAATTGGACCATGCAAGAAAACTTTCTTATTAATGACTGGGATATAAACAACTGGGAATGCTGAAAGGAAACCACCAATAACTGACCAAAACAAAAATTGGTTCCCCCATAAATCTTTGAAAACTTGAGTATATGGTGTTTCAGTTTCTGGTTGCATAGCAAATAATGATCTTCTCATATCAATAACTTCCCAAGCTAAAATCAATGCACACCAAGTCATAGTTGCAAATGAAGCTGATCTTGATCTGAAAACATAATAACAACTGTCACTATATTTACTGTTACAATCAATACCCAATTCACCATCACCTTTATAATAGATACAAATGATAAAACAGCACAAACAACAAATAGCCATCCAAACACCATAGACGAATAAATCAACAAGCATTTCCCATGAAAAGACCGATTCTTTTGAAGGTTTTGGATCTTTTTGCATGATATCTGGTTGAGCTTTTTCAACACCCAAACCCATAGCTGGGAAACATGAAGTAACAACAATAATCCATAAGACTTCAACAGGAGATAATGGGAAAACTGATAATCCATTTTCATCTTTAAAGACTAAACCAATCATCAAATATAAAGCTTGTGCAACATTTTCAGCCAATAATTGTAAGACGAATTTTTGAATATTATCATTCATTCTTCTACCTTCTTCAATACCGTTAATAATAGAAGCAAAATTATCATCACTTAAAACAATATCACTTGCATCTTTAGCAACATCTGAACCTGCAATACCCATGGCAATACCAACATCAGCTTTTTTCAAACTTGGAGAATCATTAACACCATCACCAGTCATTGCACAAAACTTCTTACGACGATGTAGGGCATCAATCATACGAACTTTAGTCTTTGGAGAACAACGGGCAATAACTAATGGCAAAACAGGTAATTGATCAATTTGTGCATCAGTTAAATCATCAAATTGTTGAGCAGTCATAACCATACTGTCAACAACATCTTGAGCATAGTGATATAAATTATGAGGTAAGATACCAACTTCTTGTGCAATGGTTCTAGCAGTACCTGGATGATCACCAGTCAACATATGGACATTAATACCAGCCTTGTGACATTTTTTAACAGCACCTAAAGATTCTAATCTTGGAGGATCATAAATACCAACCAAACCCAAAAATGTTAAATCAGATTCAATAGTTTCACGAGTTTTAATATCATGATCTTTTGGAATAGTCTTTGTTGCAAATGCTAAAACTCTTAAACCATCACCAGATAATGTATTCATATTCTTTTCAATAACTTCATGATCTTCAGCAGTCAATTGTTGCAATTTACCATCAACATACCAATCTTTACAAGAAGTTAAAACTCTTTCAACAGCACCTTTAGTGAACACCAAGTTTTCCTTTTCATTACCAGATTCAGAATAGATAGCACTCATTTTCTTAATAGAAGAATCAAATGGGAATTCATTCAAATGAACATATTTTGGATCATCACCTTTAGTCAAAGAAGTTCTTGGAACGTTATTACGATGGGCAAACACTTGAATAGCAATTTCAGTTGGATCACCATGAGCTTTCCAATCACCATGTTCATCTTTGAAAACAGTTGCAATATTAGCTAAAGTGGAACATAATAACCATTTTTGGAAATATTCATTTTCAGAATCAACTTCAACATCATCATTTGATTTTTCCTCTTGAGAAGCTTCTAATGGAGATTTAGTATGATATTTCATTGTACCAACAGTTGGATCTAATGGATCATTAGTATCAATCATATTATAAGTACCACCTGATGGAACCCAAACAGCTTTAACAAGCATTTTACCTTGAGTTAAAGTACCAGTTTTATCTGAGCAAATATCATTGATTGAACCTAAAGCTTCTAAAGAATCCAATTTTCTAATAATGACATGTCTTTTAACCATAATTTTTGCACCCACAGACATTGTGATTGTTAAAACAACAACTAAAGAGGATGGAATCATAGAGACAGCAACACAAATAGCATAAATTGCAACTTCACTTGAAACCTTGAATTTTTGAGTAGCCATAACAATGATTGCAAACACAACAGCGACGAAAAACAACATGATAGCCAACTTGGACAATTTTCTACTCAATGGAGTACCAACAGTAGTACCTAAAAAGGAGCCGATACCATCTTTAATCAAAAGCAAAACATTTTTAAAGAATGAAGTATCATCGTCAGTGTTTAGTTTTTTCTTTTGACTTTTCAATGATTGAGCAATTTCACCAATTTCAGTATGTAAACCAGTCTTGACAGCAATACCAGTAGCACGACCTTTAGTAACAACAGATGATGAATAGGCCATATTTAAACGGTCACCAACACCAATGATATCTTCATAAACAGCTTCGTATTCTTTAGCAACTGGTAATGATTCACCAGTCAATAGCGCTTCATCAGTTTCAAAGTTTAAACAATCAACAATTCTCAAATCAGCTGGAATAGTATCACCAACTTTGACGGAAACAATATCACCAGGAACAACGTATTTAGTTGGAACAGTTTTCAATTCACCATTTCTCAACACTCTAGCAGTTGGAGAAGATAAAGATTTTAAAGAATTCATAGTCTTGGAAGCTTTAAAATCTTGTAGCGAGCCAATACCAACATTAATACCAACGACAAATGCAATGACACCACCAGAGATCCAATCTTTAATACCTAAAGTAATAGCCATTGAAATGATCAAGACTAAAATCATGGCATTACATGATTGATGTATAATGATTTTTGGTAAACTGATCTTTTGATCATCTCCTAAAGTATTTTCACCATGTTCTTTCAATAGCGCCTCAGCGGTCTGTTCAGTTAAACCTTCATTTATAGAAGTTCTGAAGTATTTCTCAGTTGTTTGAATTGTTTGCCTATAAGCATCGAGATCTTGAATGTTGTCATCAGAACTTGAAGTGTTCTTTGTACCAATAGTAGCAGAGTGATTTAGCTTTCTTTCATCGAAACTAGACATTATCTAATCTTTGATATTTCTAGTTCTTAAGCAATTAAAAGTAATAATATAACAAGTGGATGGATGTTTATTATTACAGGCTGTATAACTAGAAAGTTTGTATATAAAAGGTTTCCACAAGAAAGGATGGATATCATTGATCAAAAAAGGGAAACATGTTTGCTTATATAGTTTTCCGCAACTGATTTGCCAAAAGTCTTGTCGTGATGATGATAGAGTTTTCAGATTGATACCTGTAGTGAAACTTCTCCATAATACTCTCAGACGGGATGGTGAAGTTGACATGGCTACGACTTTGTGGGCCCTACCGCATGATGCACTGCGCCAAAAAGAAATTTTGCTGGGTTGTTTTCTGGAAGCCTCCCTTCAAGGAACAATAGCCTACAGGCGGTTTGACACCTTTCACAGTGGAAAGACATCAAAGCACACGTTATATACACAAGACAAGAACCCGGTGTACAAGAGTCTTAATAGCTTAAACAGAACCATAATATTCAGCATTGCTATCTCTCTGGAGAGCCCACCATCATCAGAAATTGGATTGGATGATACCAAGAATTACTCTAGCGGGAAGTAAAATTTGGTCCGCACACTGTATGGGAAATACAAGAAAAGTCACGGGGCTGATACTCACACGACACCCAGTCGTGGCCCTTGCAAGACACTAAATATGAAATTGAACTTTATCAACAACTTCAACATGCTAGCAATGAGCATACCCACGTTGTAGAAGGGGCATTAAGTAGTCTATGCCATGGCTTTTATGTGTATTTCATCTGTATATACTTTTCCAAATATTATCTTGTCATTTGGTTGCAAATTGCAACCATCCTGATCCTTCACCACGTTTTCTATTCCAATAGATAACTCTTCTTGGCCTTTGTAAAAAAGTTTGCTACGTGCTTAACTCTAGTTTTGATACTGCATATCATTGGCAATTGTACTATAGATCTCTATGTTGAACCGAAAGATATAGTCCTTTAAAGAAAGAACAAGAAGTGAACTTGATCATGGTTTGGGAAGAGTGTCTCCTCATAGGACGGTAATCTTCTCATAGATTAACTTCAAAGATGCATATGTTCATTCGGCGAATGGGGCTTTCAAGAGATTTGTGTCAAAAAGTTTCATTAAGGCCTAGTTTTCCCCCGGCAGATGAGCAGATGGCAGATGGCAGATGGGAATTTTTGGGACAAAACCGCGAAATGTCCCATCTGCTAGCCCAATTTTTCATCTGCCAGAGTTCAGCAGATGAAAAATGTTTTTCAGCAGATGGCACTGAATTTTGGCTGGGAGTTTGAAAATCGAGAAAAAAAAGGTAGCGAAGCGTATCAAACAGAAGGCCTCTACACAACAATAACGTCAACACCACTTCACCATGGGCTCATATAATCCTTCAAGCTAATGTTAAGGCTAAAGTGGAAGCTGCTGCTTCCATTGGAAAGAGAAATAGAAAGAAATTAAGGGAATTGGTGAACTGAGACGTCAGTTTGTCAGAGACTCCAGGGAAGCTTTGATATATCACTGAACCAAAATGTAGCCTACAAGAGGCTACAAATCGCATTGAGAAGATTTGAACCCTTTCTATAGTAAGTATTTGATAGGTATTATAATCAATTCACTTTTAAATCAGTTTTATATGATGAAATAGTGGGAAAAGAACCTTTATTAACCAACGTTGTTGACCAAAATCTGCTGTCGATTAGTTAAAGCTTACTAGCTCAAAACAAAACGGATCTTCAAATCAGGAAAAGGCTGATACACTTCTTCAGTGTCTTCTTTGACTTTCCACTCCTGCTTTAGGATGTAGACTGGCTTTCTATCATGTTGAATAATCATTTCAAAATGTTTGATGTTACTGGAAATTTGAACAGGATTAATTCGAGAATAAGTAGCTATAACAAACGAATAAATGACTAGAAACGGCATTAACCTCCACAGAAGAGACTATAATTGAAAACATAACATCAAACACAATTATATAGGTTGTTTTGTTGAAGTATAGAAGTCCTTTGAACAATTCATCATGAAGGTTCTTTCAAATCAGAATATCGATATATGATCTAGCGGGTTTCATTTGGCACTGAGCCACTTTTTTTAGCTACAGTCTAGTCAAGAAATGAGTACTGTCTCTGTAGAATAGAGCAGGATATTTAATATGGTTGGATATGGCTTGTAATGTTGTTAAAACCTCATCAAATTCGACACATCGCACTTCATCTGCCAGTTTCTCTTCCCCTTTGCTGGCAGATGGCAGATAGAGTCGCGAATTGACAGAATATCCTCTACTGTGTGTATATAAGGTAATTCCGATGTTCTCTTAATATACATATAATGTTACAATTAGTGGATTCTTGATTCTTCTTATAGTTGATGTGAAATGTTGAGTATTGATGAATTGTGCATAATTGGTTATTCTGGTTATGTAATACCTGACATTCCCCCCCTCATTTCTGAGTATTTATTGAATGTAATAATATTAATATGATGAACTTGATTTGGAACTATATTGTGTTGTCTTTGTTAACCGTGTTCATTGGTTGTGATTGATATGAAGATGAGTG
>NW_017567112.1:1654827-1664099 GCF_001661255.1 Hansenula anomala
ATTGAGGACATTAGTAGCAGCATTAGTGTTTGAAGTTGTGCTATTGGTTCCATGTTGTGTATTATTAGATAAACCCGGTGGAAGTGATGAAGGTGCTGATAAACCTGGAGGAAACAATGGTGCTGAATTTGGTTGAGGTAATCCAGGTGGTGGGAAAAAAGTGCGATTTTGATTTGACCCATTTGTCTCATGGTCCGTTTCAGTTGAACTAGAAAAATTTTCATTTTGTGCAGATAATGCAGCTTGTTGAACACCATTTGTTGAAAAATTTTCTTCTGAAGTGGTTGAGTTTGGTGTGTTTTCAGATGTTGATGCAGCATGTGATGCAGAAATATTGTTTTCAATTGCTGTAACACGAGGATTAGCCTTGGTTTTTCTGGCTGGTTTTCTGGTTTTGGTTACTCTAGTTGTTGAAGAGGTTGAAGAGGTTGAAGAGGTTGAAGAGGTGTTTCTTCTATTGGAGTTTCTTGTGACAGCCATTGTTTCTAGTTGATGTTGATTTAATGATCACTTGTTTTATTTTATTCGGCTTTTAACCTGACAGAATATCCTCTACTGTGTGTATATAAGGTAATTCCGATGTTCTCTTAATATACATATAATGTTACAATTAGTGGATTCTTGATTCTTCTTATAGTTGATGTGAAATGTTGAGTATTGATGAATTGTGCATAATTGGTTATTCTGGTTATGTAATACCTGACACGAATTGTCTCTTTTTTTTTCATCTGCCATCTGCCATCTGCTCATCTGCCGGGGGAAAACTAGGCCTAAACTTGTTTTACCGAAGACACAATATTATTACGGCCGAATGACTGACTAGGCTACAAGCATTGTTGATGTACGCGGCCTATAGATGATAAGCTAAAAACCAGAATCAATAGTACCCAATAAATTAGATGGGGTTGATCATGAAAGATAGATCAGTTTCGTGGACGTATATCATATAAGGCTAGTATCCACTGTCATGGGATTCCACTACGTTTTTACTAGGTCAACGTGGGTTCAAAACTAAAGATGGTACGGATAAATCTTTCGTCTTGTGACCAATTACGATTTGATCATCGTGTGCGGGACGTGTAGGCGTGTAAGTATATATCGGTTTGATAAGGAAGTAATGCTATTAATAATCCTTCTTGGACTGGGCGCCAGTTTCCAGAATTGGGGAAATGATTGAATACAATCAATCTTTTGGACTACAACCAGCTCCAGAACTTGGTACATTGTATGAAGAAAGAAAAAACATAGGTATATTTATTGGTTTTGAAAGCACTGGTATTCCAAGTCAAACCGTCAAACCGTCAAACCTGTTAAAGCTGATGTGAATTATATGCTTCGTTCCTAGACTATCAGCTATATAGCGGTCCGCCATGTACTATGGCATTCACCCTTTCACATGTACTGTGTTTGTGTCTTGACTTTCACGTACCAAGAAATTACACAATCAATATTGTTGAGCACCCAATCGTATTAAGCCATCTATGAAGAGCAATGCCGTTTGAATTTTAAATGATTTTGAGTTTGTTCATGCTGAGACTAATTGAGAGTGTAATTTTTAAGTTGTTGAAGGTACTTGAAACGTTGTTGATCATGGTTTGGAGTTTTCATGGAGTATTATTTATGACAACTAATTGATTAGTCACTAATTGAACACTAACACTTACACTATTTTTTCAAATATATTAATGAACTTTTCTATTGAACTTGTGGTATAAAATTAATTAACTATTAAAAAACGTTTAATGTTTGATGCATCATGAAATGATTAATATGCATGATAAATGAAGTATATTCTGATAGATATTCAAATGTAAATGTCCTATCAATTATGATGATTCTGAAGTGGCATCTTTATGTTGTTCAGATTGAACCAATTGTTTTTCTTGCATTCTTTTTAGTCTGGCCAAATTCTTTGCATCTCTTTTAGCTTGTGCTCTATCCATGATTCTATTACCCCATAATCTTAATCTTTCACCATAAAGAATCACAAATAACGGGAATGGTATACCAGTAGCTAATGCAATAAATCCAAAAATGGAACAACCCCAACCGTAGCCAACATTCTTGAACATTATTGGTGCAAACAATGGGAACGCAAAACCAAGATAGGAACGGAAGATAGAAGCAGCTGCAATTGAACTAGCAGCGAATCTTGGATTCATATCAATCAAGTAGTTTTGAATACAATAAAACACAGCGATAAGACCAAATCCAAAAATTGCAGCACCAACAGCTGGAAACATGAAATGTAATTTCTTTTCAGCACCCCAACCATACCAGAACAAACCAACTGGTAAAGTTATACCACTAACCAACAACATAGGCAATCTAAATTCTGGTTTAGAAACACCATTGTTTTTGGCAATTAGCCTGTGTAAGACCCAAGTAGCAGAGTATTGGAAAAATACAATACCAATGATATAACCAATTAAAAATGACAAGTACATTAACCCTGTACTACCTTTGCCGAAACCATAGACTTCACCCCAAACAGCTGGGAAAGTGACAATTAAAATATATAAACAACCATATGCGACAGCCATGAAGATACCCAAACCAAGAACCATTGGGTTTTTGAAAAGGACGGAGAGCTTAATAGGGTGTTAGTATTTTCTGGTCTCTTGTGCAAAGAATGCTAAATAGACAATGTTTTCTCATTCTATGATCTATTCAGCAGTTAAATGATACTTACTGGTCTGCTTAAATTAACATAAAATTTACCAAATGTGGTTTCACCAGTGGCAACTTCATAAATACAGTGTAAATTTTGATTACCAGTCAACTTTCTAAGTTTTGCAGCTTTTCTGCTCAATAAAGTTGGTGCATATGTTTCTTTCAAGAATAAATTACCACCAACTGCAATTGCAAAATTGAACATACATAGCACATAGAAACACCATCTCCAATCTGCTCTTTCAACAATATAACCTGCAATCTAGAGATAATCAGTTAGTCCAGTTCTTGAGATACGAGAAGTATACAGAAATACATACCAATGCACTTAAACATGGTCCTAATGTTGGTCCTAATGAGCTAATAAATAGGTGTAGACCTTTTTGCCGGTCTTTGTTGCCTTTCTCCATCGTTCATATCCCAGATCTTTAGTTGGAAGAAGTGCCACGCTCATAAATGTTTACAATTTATTGATACCTTTTAAAGAGTGAATTGAAAAGTAAACATCAACAATCTCTGGGGAAACCGTGCGTTCTGTGTTTTACGCTGAGCTCCTCCAATCCTTAGTGTAAATTTCAGAACGGAATACCAGAGCTTCTCTTGCATTGACAAGGAATCAGTTACCAACTTACCAATGCACCACAGACCTTTAGCTTTAAACGTACTCCAAGTTCTTGCTATTTTCACTCTTCAATTGCTCAAGTGAATTGGTACCTTAAGAAACTTGAATGGTGTCGAGGTTGACATCA
Source organism: Hansenula anomala (assembly GCF_001661255.1). Lineage (NCBI taxonomy): Eukaryota > Fungi > Ascomycota > Saccharomycetes > Phaffomycetales > Wickerhamomycetaceae > Hansenula > Hansenula anomala. Next base: position 1,658,250 of record NW_017567112.1, read on the forward strand.
GTGAAATTACAGAAGCCTGTTTCTTTGATAGTATGAACTCGAAGTCTCATTCCGATTCTCAAACATTCGACAAAATGAAGCACAAACAAGCACTGCATCGAAGAATTGACTACATACATGATGTGTGAAACTACTTGGATTTTGACTTTTAAGAGATATTTCCATCAGGAACATCCAGGTTTCAGAATCGAGATTGAAAAATTAGACTAACGATGATATTAGAGCTTGCACAGTGTTTAGTTTAATGAATAGCGCTAATTCCTGCAATGAATTATCCGACGTGGAGCATCCCCCAGAGCATTGTTCTCGAGGCTTTTAATGCAGTAAAAGCGGTTTGTATTGTACAATAATTAAAATGTAGACATATCTGCAATGACTTGGTGAGCTAAACAATTTCTCCTTTTTCAGTTTCAGGTTGCATTGTTGAATTTCAGTACAGTGAACCAATTTTTCCATGATGAAATAGAGTTAACGGTCTTGAAATCGTCTGGTCTCGAGAGGACGGACTTATATATGAGTTGTACCAATCCTGCTGAACTTTTAATCGTCTGTACCATAAAGAGACAACTGCAAAATGTCTATCTTAATTGAATCTATGGCTCCGTAATGCACTTTACACTTTAATTCTATTGTTGAGGTTTTGAGATTTGCGAAATTAGGTTGTGCTTTCGCAAAAATTACGACAAACTGCAAACCGTCTTGCAAAACATCATCTACAATATTGATAGCTTACTAGTGGCACAAAACTTCAACAGCATACATGTGAAGAGCTACTTTGGGAGTCAACTTTCAGTATAATTATTTAAGCACAGGGATTGTAAATTGTGGGTATCCTTGTTTCTGGTGATCTGCGGCTGGACAAACAAATTACCTGATGGCTTTTGATTTCTGTTAAATTTATTCAAATTAACCTCCAGATCAGCCAATCGATAATTAATTAGAGCTCTGAAACAATTAGATTTTAGCTAAAGCACTGTTTGTAGACGTGCTAGTTTTCAAATGTCTATTGCTTCTTTGATGTTTAAACTAGGCTCTTTCAATAGTCCACGATTAGGCCCGTTTTTATTAGCCGGGCATAGACTAGGTCCATGAGTTTTCCTTTTTTTTCTATTTCAATTTTTTTTACTTTAAAGCTGCGGTGCGAAGACTTCTTTTTCAAAATTCGATTACGTCTAGAAAACCATAACAGAATTTCATTGTCATAAACAAACTCTGAAAGATTTTTTCATTTTCACTCTATTTCACATTCAAGCCCAAATTGAAAAAATCAATATTCCTTAGCTCATAGTTCATGGACCACCACTTATGCTGCTCAGTCTTTGAATAATCAAAAGATCATCGAAAAGTCAAGGTTATAGTGTCAAGGTTCTCTTTTTTCAATAAGTTTTTGCTTGATTTCATCATATAACATAAGAATCTCTTTCAATCTCCAGAGCGGACTTTCATTTTCAATCTATTGAGGATATTTTCAGTATATTATTCAACATTAATCAACATTTTGTTCGATTAATTTTGCATCTTTTTTGATTGATCTTTTTATGGTATAAGGGTCTTCGGTTCACCCCCTCAGAAATACTAAAGAAGCATTCACGCAAACATTCATATCAACAGAAGAAGACTAATCCCATTAAACTCGTTTTGTCAATGGAAGGCTCACAAACCAGCCTGAATGGGCAGCCGGGTCAAGTCGACGTTGATTCAAATTCAATAACAGGTCAAGAGAAAAGTCAAAATATCCAACAGGTATCCGCAACAGAAGACATAGAGACCAACCCAGTAGAGCCTCAAGCATTTGAAAAACCTATAATAACACCAACCTCATCAAGTGAACAAACTCATGTGCTGGACAGGGCTAAACATGTTGACTTGAAACAAAAAGATGTCAAGAAAGATGTGACCATATTACCTACAAACACCAAAGGATTACATACTGTTTTCATTCACAAGCTTTACAATATGCTGGAAGATGATGATCTAAAGCATTTGATATGGTGGTCATCTACAAATGAATCGTTCGTGATTACTCCTGGTGAAGAGTTTAGTAAAGCATTAGCTCAATATTTCAAACACACTAATGTTGCATCTTTTGTTCGTCAATTGAATATGTATGGATTCCACAAAGTTAGTGATGGAAATACAACTGAAAATTCTGAAGTGACCACTTGGGAATTCCGTCATAGTTCAGGAAGCTTTAGAAAAGGTGATATAGATAGTTTGAAATCAATCAAAAGAAGATCCTCAAAACATACTCAAAAGGGAGCAGGGACTAATACAGACCTATCTGATAATGAAGGCCTTATATCTGAAAGAAGTAATTCATTGACAGATGCTCCAATGGATCCTTCAGTTGACCCTGTACTAAATGTTAGATTGGCAGAATTGGGGCATAATCTAGCTGCTTTAAGACATGAACATGCCAGACTGCAACTTAGGTATGATACAGCAATTGAAGATTTAAGAAAGACAAATTTAGATATGGTTTATTTACTGGACCTAGTGCAAAAAGTTGTACGTACTTCTACAGGTGAAGGGGATCAATCAAAAGATAATCAAACAACCACATCACAATCCCAACAACATCCAACAGCTAGCCCGTTACCACAGCAAATCACTCAAAGAAAGTTGGAAGAAGAGAATCTTCAATCTCCTGGATCTGGTCCAAAAGAGCATGCTGGGAGCTATACTGCCTCTGAAATTGAAGGTGATATTGCTAGATTCAGAGCTTCTATTATCCAAAGAGCAGCTTCGAGAGATATTGATCAACATTCTGTATCATTTGCATCATCGTATCAAATGAGTTCCAGAATATCACAACCACCACCTGTATCACATCACCAATCTCAATCTCAATCTCAATCTCAAATGAATCCTGCTGGTTCCAGTGCGAATACTCCAGAAGCTTATCCATATCCTTACCCATATCCATATCCTCAACAACCTCAGAACTTCCACCCTCAACATCATTCACATACTCAGCAATTCTTTACAAATGCGCACCCTGGACAAGCCAACTCATCTCAAATAATGCAAGATCCGTTTCACACTGATCGTAAGGCATCTTCAACCTCATCCAGATCAAGAAATATGTCAATACTATACGATCCTTTAGCACCACCAGCTGCTGGACATGTTATCTCACCAGCAAGTCAAGCTTCAATCAACAGGAGTTCAATGTCTGGTCCAACATCTGTACCAGATACCAATATAACATCACCAACTGTGGGTCAAGGAAGTTATTTTCCTGATTATGGAAGTTTGCAAAGATCACATTCACCACATCAATTAACAAGAGATCAAAGACCTGGTTTATTTCCAGGAATAGCACCGAATATTCAAAATGCCATCAGGGGAGAAAGTTTGATAAGAAAAAGACATAGCTCAAATGATGCTACAGAATATTCCAAGCAACAAGAATTCAGTTTTAACATTCCTCCAAGAAGCGTACCCACATCCAGGCCTGATGAAGAGTATCAATCATCAAGGGAACCAAAAAGGTCACATTCTTCCACAAACGTTCAAGCCATTAACCCAAACAGAAGTCAAGAGAATCTTCAAATTTACCAACAGGAAGCTATGATGAATCCTCAAAATTTTGGGAAATATCCACCCCAACCTGTTCCTATGTCAATTCAACAACAGCAGCAACAACAACCTGGATCTGGTGTCTATGCGTTATTAAATCCAAGTGAAAATGCAAGAAGAGAATCTGTTGCTGGAAGGCCACCAATTAAAAAGACAAGAAACGCTTGAGTATTAATAGGACCCATCACAATTCGCTTTGCGGGATATTTATTATATTTTACTACTTCTTTATTTAATCAATTAGATATTTGTACTATATTATAGTTGTCCAATATATTGGTTGGTTGTGCAGCTCTATGGACCGGTCTGTAACGCGGTGCAAGAATATACATCAATCTGATCAAAACAATATTAATATTGACTATATATATATAATTTGACTTATATCAATATCTGGAAAATGAAACACTTATAATATAATAATATTGTGATTAATTATAGTTGGCAGCTCTAGCTGATCATGTTTTTTTTTTGTGTATAGCGAACTCATAAAGTCAAATTACGTCTGGAAGCTGGATCGGCTACATGCCCTATACTCGAACCCTTAATACTCAAGTAAGTACTTGCATCGAAAAGCATGATACCTGTACAGATTTAACACACCCACTATAACTCCTTAGCTTAATTCAAATTATTCGTTATACTACCATAACTTGTAGTTTTTTTTTTGTATACAATAACGTTTATTTCACTTATACTCATTTAAAAATTCACTTATCTAAAAAAAAAAATTGCACTCTAATTTGTGACTCTAATTGAATCTTAGATGCATCAAAAAAAGCTAATAAAGCTGTGTCACAACTGTTTTCTATCATTTCAATATTTTTCTTCTTGTAATTTACAATTTTTTTTTTTTGTATACAATAACGTTTATTTCACTTATACTCATTTACAAATTCACTAAAAAAATTGCACTCTAATTTGTGATTCTAATTGAATCTTAGATGCATCAAAAAAAGCTAATAAAGCTGTGTCACAACTGTTTTCTATCATTTCAATGTTTTTCTTCTTGTAGTTTACGATCCAAGGTAATACAATTTGGCTTATGTAATCAAGTAAAATACTAACAATTTAATCTGGTATTTTTAAAGCGCATAAATCCGGTCCCTTGGCCCAGTTGGTTAAGGCGTGGTGCTAATAACGCCAAGATCAGCAGTTCGATCCTGCTAGGGACCAGATACCAAAACTCATTTAAAAGCATGAAGATGTGTGAATTTGGAAAATGAACTTAATGGAAGTACTTGTATAGTTAGAAAAGATTAGAAATATAAGAACGTTGTCTGTTAAAAAAAAAAAGATGTTTCAAATATGAAAATTAATTTGGACAAGTCAAATATCGTTACATTGAGAAAATGGATGGAAAAAGAATATAAAGAAGAGTATAAAGATAATGCTATAAAGGTTACACCATTGGAAAAAGCATCTGCAATAAAATTTTTAGGTATCTCAATTAATGGAGAAAGTAATTGGGAAGAAATATTTGGAAAAATCCAGAAGCAATTATGGTACCCACTATTAGCTGATGTCCCGTTGAATATAAGAGCTGAATTGATGAATATCTACATCATGTCACAAATTTATGGGAGAGATCCACACAATCCATTAAGTGAAGATCAGATTAAAACTCTAGATAATATGATCCAAAAGGCTCATTTTAAGAATAAGGTTAGTGTTGAAAAATTAAAAATGATGACTATACATGGTGGTTTTGAGATCATGGACTTATTAAATCAACTTGATGGAAAAAGGGCAAAAATTCTTTTTCATACAATTGTTGGTGATGGACCAGTTGAAATACACAACAAAGAATTACTTCAATGGTTAGCTTTGTGTTTCACAACTCTCTTTGCTGATGAGGTGGACTTTATGAATGATTTGAATTACAAGAACTGGGCAACATGGGATAAAGGATTTGAAAGAAAAGAGATTTTATACAAATCATTTCCTTGGACTGATTTTTTAAATGGCAATTTTGAAAGAGCTTTTAACAATATTTTCAAGAAACAGGATGTTTTCGAGAAATTCTTCAAAGGTGGTGAATTAAGAGATCTACATGTTGAAACAAATTATATCAATATTGAAGATATCTTATTTAGAATCTTGCCAGCCATTAAGATACCAAGAAAGATTGAAAGACATTTTGAAAAACCCAAATTGGCTTATAGTTTTACACTAGATATTGTGAGACTGTTAACACCATCTGAGATTGAAGGATTAAAATCATGGTTTAAACTCTTCAAAGGATCAAATAATGATGCAAATCAAGAA
>NW_017567112.1:1665381-1726494 GCF_001661255.1 Hansenula anomala
AAAAGTAACTTTACCATTAAAAAAAAAAAGTTTTTTTTCGATTTTTCATGATATATAAGCCTTTTTGAGCCATAAATGGGTTATTACTTTGAATCCGAGCTTTTTAACTTGTCTGTGAGACGGTTTTGTTGGTACTGGAATGTTTTATTGATGTTGTGGGCATCCATCACCGGATCTAACCGGCGAAATATATCTGATCATGAAAGAATAAATACGTGTACATGAATGCATAATCTAGAGTTCCTAACAATCTCAATTGTAATTGTTACAACTTCTTCGTGAGTTTGAATGTTGAAAATGTCCAACACCTCATCGCTTGGGCATGAAAGCTGAATTTGAAGCTGCTCCGCATGTCGAAGTCAAAAAAACAATTAATGTGTCGCGAAGAGATTTTCAACAATTTGAACATATTGAGTGTACACAACAAGATGTTTTTTCTTTTCTTTTCATGATAAACCAATTACGCTTTAGCGACAAAGTTCAAATTCAGCCAGACTTACTGGCCCCTACATTGTTCACTAGTGCTAGATTTGAAAGTTTATTATGTGCTAGCCGTATGTAAGAATTCATCGACGCATAAAAGTGCTTTTTATGGTGTACGCTAGCCATGTTACTATTCGTTGGTACCACAGTACAAGGTTAAAGTAACTAGTTTTGTTGATGATACCTGAAGATATTCTAGTACTCACCACATTATATCATCAAGAGGTAACACAGCTATAAACGTACCAGCGATAAATGCTCGGTTAAGTAGAATGTATAAGGAGAGCTGGTTAATGATCCACACTCTGATAGAGATTCTTCGTATGATTATATACTGCAAGGATGTTAATAGAGGGGGAAAAATACTAACAAATAATGATCATCTGTTGTACTTAAGGACGTCTATGATCATATTTCTCTTAGATGTTCAGAATTGGACCTCGTATTGATATTGCAAAATGAGAACTAGAGGTATATTAGAAAAAGTGCGGCGGCGCTAGCTGAAGCTATCTACATCAACTGCCCTTGTACAAAACAAATATACAAATCATAGGTTCATGTAAACACTTTTGAAGCTGAAAGTGCCTAATTAAAGTGGTGTTCCCCCTCGAGGTAGCACTTGTTCTTTTAATTCGTTGCGTCAACTGACTTAGCCCATTTGAATTGCAGTCCCTCACTATTAATTGACCGAACTAATAGATTTTAGAACAATCAGATTAGTTGTAGAAGTACTTACAGGTAAAGGACCGATATACCAAAAATGTTTTAAGATGAGATGTTGATGTCACGATCTGTGATTAAGTTTAGTTTCACGAATCAAGGTTTATCCCCTTGCGGAAACTGCATTGAAATTAGGTTTCATATAATCATCGTCATATAAAGTGTACAACAAAGGATAAGCCAAAATGTCTATGATCTCATCAAATTCAATAGGCACTATACTTGACATAATCTGTGGGTAATCATAGCTCATAAAATCATAGCTCATAAATTTCACTATGAAACCTAGCTTTTAGTGAAGAAGCCCATTTCGAACAGTCATCATTCAAACTTTTAGTTCCACAGCTAATTACCCAATTATTAGCTTTATCAAATTGATTAACACAACCAGCATAAATGTTTAAATTTGGTCTACCAAATTTGATAGTTTTCAACGAAGTATTTGTAACTTCATTAATATCATCAAATGGGTCAATATCCTCCAATTCAAATTCATCATCTTGTAAAGATTCCAGTAATTGTTCATCTTCAGCACCATAATCATCATCAGTTTTTTGAGTCTCTGATGTAATATAAATATCAATTTTTCTAACATTGAAATGATCTAAAATCCACAAATCTGATTTGTTCTTCAATACCCAAATCATTGTGACATTTGTTGAATTATTTGAAATCAAATTTTGGTATAAACCTAAAGTGTATGAAATCCCAGAACCACCTGCTATCAATAAAACGTTTTCTGCAGTTTTGAAAAAATTTGAATGCAAAGAAGGGTATGGATTTGAAATTGCATAATTAATATTAGGACTTAATGTTAATGAAGTCTTTTTAACAACCAATTTAATGGAAGATTCATTTGGTAATGAAGAAATTGTAAATGGATGAGTAACTAATAAATAAGTAAGAATATTCTGTTTGGAATAATTTGAAAGTCTTATATGTGAAGCTGGTAAGAATGAGCCAAAATCATTAGGAAATTTAATCACTTGTAAGGAAGAACCTGGTGAAGTTTTAATTTTAAGCCTTGAGTTTTTAGATTTCCTTATTTTGGTGATAATCTGAGCAATAAATAATACAACAATGATGAAACTGTATAGAGTTACACCTGGTCTTGCATGGAATTGTAAAACAAAAGGTGATATCCAAGCAAGTATCAAATGAGTTGTGAAAAAAACCTTGTAAAACCTATGCCTTATTGGTTTCAATGAAATTGTCACAATTGTTAAAAATCCCAATATTTGAACAACACCAAGGAAATTTAACGATGTAAATATTTTGAAAAGTGTATGCTCTTTACTCCATTTTATAATAAATAACAAACCATGACTAAAAGACATCAACACAATCAATCTTGAAATCCATTTATGAAGGAATACTAATTCTAGATAATAAATATTTGGCAATGGGTTTGGTTTAAATGCCAAAAATATATCTAGCGGCAATAATATATAGGCAAATCTTCCCAATCTCTTGATGAAAACACTAAACTCTGCTGGTTTAAATTTATAAAAGCATAATCCCAGTATCACCACCACCCATAGAATGAACTTAATATAGTTTGGAGTAGAAACCAATCTTTTAAAAGTTGTTGAACGACCAGATTTTGACCATTTTGTTAAATAAACCTTGTGGAATAGATAGATCCCGAAAACATTACACAATGTTAAAAAGAAAAGGAAATGACCGATTTTCACATTAGCGAAATGTGAACTTCCATGCCTCTTCATCAACTCTATCAATTCTGACATCCCTTCACCTTCTTGCCTCAGTTAAAAATCAATTTGAACAGGCTGTTTGCAATTTTTATTGTTTTGATCTCTTGATTTTTTTTTGACCTGTGCGTGCAATTACCACTTTCTGACAGAGCATATAATTTTGAAGGTGGTTGGCTGAAATTTTTCATGAAGCTGGAGTACAAAATACAAACAACTTTCAAGCCTATATTGTTGATTAGAGATTGTTTCAATTATGTGGGAATGAGATTTAAAAGAATTTTACTAGCAGACTCAAGGATTATCCAACAGCACTGGCCATTCTAAAATCCGGTTCAGTTTTTGTGTCAAATTGATTCAAGTCATGCTACACATCGTCAACCTAAGTGGTCTATGAGTTAACTCTGTTGATCTGTATATTTACAGATATATTTGAAGAGAACAGGCCATTGTCTGAACTGTACTTAATATTTTAGCTGTAATATTAATGTTGCTGCAATATATCAAGTACAGTCGAATGAAGTGACCTATCTAGTAGCTCACAGTCAATCAGATAGACATTAATGGTTCAAAAGACGATATCTGCAAAATGAATATAAATTGTAATATGATTTCATGAAGAGCCTGGTGTGGTTATAATAGCTAATCAATGATTTGTTTCAACTGCTAGCAATGATCTTGTCCCATTCTAAATCGATTTCATTGAATGGTTCTAATTGAACATATACCGATAGCTAATAGAGTTTAGAAGTATCTGGGAATTAAACACACATCTCTACATTGACAAATTGAGTCGATCTTGACACAAACAACTTCGCTTGGCATTTATCAATACTTTAAACTCAATTCATAATAGGTTACACAGAAGTTATAACAGTCACGATATTTTACAGCAATTGTCCACGTTCTCAAAAATGTGTAGCACATCAGTACCAACTAGGTCAAGTTGGTACCTGATTTGAATCACAAGCAAGATCGCAAGTTGCAACTAGTATTGACGCTGGAAGGATGTGGTCATAAAATAGCTTCATTATCAGTGGAATTGAACTAATTCTATCTGAATATAGCTGAACAGCTGGACTGACGTTAAACGTTGAACTTCATGATGACGTCGATTGAATTAGATCTAATTTAATAACAGATCTTTTCACCATGGTAGCTGAATACTGTACAGCAAGTTGTGACTCTGGAATAATTATATTTAAATCTTGCACCGGATTTATTTAAAGTACTCTGGATCAGTACAGGTTATAATTGATCTCACCTTTTAAGCGTACTATGATCTGTTAATCATCAAAGCCTGATACTTCATTTTATGATGGTATACATATTTGAAATAGTATTAACTAACACTTTTGTACATTTCCGCGTAAGTCTTCAAAGAATTGGCATTACATGATTGCAACAATTAGGCGAGAGATCAATTACAACACAGATGTATTGTTCAACGTACCTTAAAAGTCTAGAAGTGGTCCTATACAAGTAGCATGAGCAATAAGCGTAGTTGTTTTGAAGGGCAAACCTTCTTGATGCTTGAGCCTTGCGCCTTGGTTATTTTATTAATGAAGTTCCCATAGTTAACGTTAAAAGATCATAGATACGGTAGTTAGTTACACGAGTTTCCTTTTAAAGCCGACCTTAAATAAATAAGTGAGATACATAATTCACGACTCTCTGGAAAGTTGTTCAAATAGCCTGAAGCTACCTCGACCTTGAAAATTTGACCCATTTTACCTCATGTAGCTTGAATTTCAAGCCATTGTTATCTACTAAATGGTTGTGTATAGTAGTATGGCAAGTATCAAGTTGAGCTGGTGTTCCATTAAAATCATTTCGTAATTAATTTCAGGTACTTACAACATGAAAGGATTTCAGCTTCAACGCAGCGGCTCAAGTTGTTGATGAAGAGCCAAAATTGCCTTCCCCTTAAAATTGACGTGGACATTTGGTCGTCACCCATCTTGCATGAAGAGTGTAGCTGGGATACACAGTATCTCCATAGTTAAGATGTCCTTTTGTCTCGGGTTGGGGCGATGCATGTCTGCATCTGTCCAACGGTAGGACAACGATTGTTCTCTACAGTAGGGACAAAATTCTCGATCGTGTACAAACTGGGATTCTTTCTTTGACTGGGTTGTGTCAAATACAAAAAAGAGATTTGGCACTAAATTTATTATTTCTATTCAATGATTTAATTGAGCATCGGTAATTAGTACACTAGAACAAACCCCATGGTTAACATGTCGACTGTATGATTCAAACTATACAAATGAAAATCGATTGCAGAATGAACACTGCCATAAATTTCGGGATTCTCAATATCACCAATCACCAACTGCAAATCCCATAAATTGGCCGCACTTTGTGCATCTTGTCGGGCTACATAGAGACAATAAAACTCGTGCATGATAGAAATTTCTGAAAAATTCCATCAGATTCGATAAACCATAACATCACCATCAATACTTAAACCGTTATACACTTTGATGAATTACCCGTTAGAGAACTTCAAGATTCATGTCTATATGATTACAAGACTTCCAGCTGGCTTCAATGCTAAAGAGGTATATTTGGCGACTAGATGATGTGGAAAACATGTGCACTAGTGAACTTTACAACCTGTGATCGTTAATTCTGAACAATATATATCCGATCTTGATTAATATATTATAGATCTAGTGTTATCGGTTATCGTTGATACTGAATTCATTGGAATGTCATGTACATCCTATTTATAAAACGTTAAAAAAGGTGTAGCAGCAGCTAGCTGTTAATGATTCAATTTAGCCGGTTATTTCATGTTGATCATAAAGTGCAGTATGTATAACAGGCGTCGGGGAGTTCACCATGGTAATATATCTCGACACACAAAATTTCCATCAATATAATTAATAATATAATTAGTTCATTAACGCTGAACCAGCCGCTAGGTGATTATCGACTGTATACTTTATATATACATTATATTTTAAAATATATGTATAGAGTATGGCTATTCTAGACGTTCAGAATGGATGTTCAGGTACAATATATTTGAGTAGGAGAATCAGATACATCAGCAAACATAATCAATTTAGTCAAATATCATATAAGCCATGAGTAGACATAATATACCCCCACAGATACTTATCTATTCATATATATAACAAGTCCCGCTCGTAGAACTCGCGGAACTTGATTAAATTTTAATTGAATATTGTTGTTCATGGATTGTTAGCACTCGAAATTGATTAATATTAGTATTTGATTCATGAATTAACTGAAGACTAATGTATATTCCATTCTTAAATTATTGTATGTATATTTAACGACGTTTGAATTATGAATATCATGATATTTAGATTAGATTCGAAAATTAAAAGAGAATTATATAATATGTATTAAGGTATTGCTACAATAATATCAATGAATGAATTATTTTAATGATGGTACGAGCATATAATATTAGATCAATGAAATATTGGATTAATAACATCATGAATGTAGTTAAGTTAGTATTATTGAACCTTCAATTATATCATATTCAAAAACATCCTTTAGTTTATTCTTTAAATTGATTCACACTTTTATATTCCTGACTATTTTAGATCCAACGCTTTCTGATTTCAATGTCTCTCATAGGTTTAGTTATTCTATCTAATTCTTAATCCGTCATCTGATTCATCCTCTGATCAGTCGATTGAATAATGAAATATTGTAAGATACTAACTTATCTTAATTGATCGATTCTAATACGCTTTATCTATAATCTCCTTCTTTGTTTCATATCAGTTGATTTATCCTCTGATAAATAACTCATAAAATTACCAAAGATTCTGACTTACCACCATCATATTAGTTGATTTTCTCTGATTAAACGTTTATCATACCATCTTGAAGTTACTCTGTGTCATTGATTAACCGTCTGATTCACTCCCAGATTTAATTCATTTAGTCTCTAATATCTCCATTAGCATAAACATTATTTTGAATACCAACATTAGCAGGATGATTAATGTCACCGTCATTATCATCACCTTTATCTTCACCTTCATCTTCATCCTCATTTTCACCTTCACTTTCAGATTCACTGATACTGTCATCTTCTTCAATATTATCATTGCATTCATACTCACCTTATGTAATTGGTTAAAAACAAATCAAAAAAGCTTGCAAAGGTATTGAATTGCCATCAAAGGTACTTTGTAGCATATCAATTGATTCATCATCTGACACATTCTTTAAGTTAGTTGAAAATCAATCATGAAGTTTCTTTAAAATATTTTAACTTACCATAACCGATTTATTCTCATTCATAGTTGACTCCATCAGATTCAGCTTATTAAATATTCTCACGAAATGGATCTTCTGATTCATCCCCCATTTGATTCATCCTCTGATTCATCCTAATTCACTTTCACCTTGACCTTCATCATAACAATTGAAACATCATCTGATTTCTCCTTTAGTTTATCAAAATATTTTTACTTACCATAACTGCTTTATTGACTCCATCAGATTCAGCTCATCAAATATTTTAACCAAATGGATCTCTCAATTCATTCCCAGATTTAATTCATCAATTGGTTTATTCATCTTAACATCAACTTCATTTTCATTTTATATTCATTTCATATACTTGACTTATCAAACCATAAAATTTCCAAACATTACGTTGTAAACTAATGTTTATCTTTTAATTCATCCTCTGAATCTTCCTTTCAGTTAGTTGATTCATCCTAATCAAATCATGAAGCATTCAAAGAATATTGACTTACCTCAGCTGTACTAATTGAGTTATTCTGATTCACCCCAGACTTCATTTATCATTAAACTCAAGTTATCATTTAATTCATTTTCTAATTCATTTTCTAATTCATTCCTTGATTTGATTTATCATTCTCTCCTTTTGATTTTTAATCATCATATATTGGTTAGAAAACAATTCATTAAATTTTTAAAAATTGACTTACCTTCATTTTACTAACATCAAGTTCATATTCACTTCATATACTTGATTTATTCTCTGATTCATTCTCTAACTCATCCTTTCAGTTAGTTAGATACCAAATCCCAAAATATTCAACAGATTTTGACTTACCTCTGCTATATTAACGGATTTATTCTGATTCATATCAACTCTGATTCATCCCCAGATTTAATTTCTGATTCATCTTCTGATTCAATTTATTTATTCACTCCTTTTGATTTTCAGTCATAATATATTGGTTAGTAAACAATTCATAGAATTTCAAAAAGAAGATGCCAACTTACTTTTATTATATTAACTGGTTTTATTCTGATTCACTTCAATCTTCATATATTAGGTTAGAAAACAGATCATGAATTTTTTGAAACACACATTGCAAACTTACCATTAATGAATTTGTATGCTAATTCTGACACATGATATCAATTTAAAAAGTTAGATAGGGATTCACAATATTTCAAAAAGTACTGACTTACCAATATTGTATCAATAAGTTTCATGAACTTTCAATTATTGAATTGAATGCATCTGTCATAACAAAACAATTCATCACAGAAAACAATTTGACGATTCCTATTGCTTTCTTCCAATTATATAATCTTCATTTCATGATTGCTGGATTGCTTTAAACTTTAAACATTAATGTTGATTTCCTTATTGATACCTTTTATCGTTTCAGTAAAGGTATAAAGTTTAATCAATTGGTAAATGTCAAAGATGGTCATGTGACCAGTTTGTTAGTGGCACGTGATCACCATGCTTTTTCCGTGCCTCTACTGATAATTTTGTATGGCGCACGTGACCAATTATTGCTTAAAAGCGTAAAATATCTTTTTTCATTATTCTTTATAAATATAGTCTGTACCAGTGTACTATCTTCTTTTAGGAGGATATTAGATATCGAGATTGATCATTTTATGACGTTTGGCATGAGACGAGAACAGATATTACAGTTCTACGTACTTGTTCAAAATTTATGTAACGGATTAGATATAGTTGGTGGCGCTGCTTATAATAAACTTTTCAAAATACACTGAAAGCCATGCGTTGACTCTACTCCATTGCTGCAATGATTTCAATATTGTTACCCTTCATCAATCAATATGAGTTTTGCTAGCCCGAATCATTGCCAAGGTCAAAGTAATATCCACATCCTTATCTCGACTAGTACATCATTCGTGAGCTCTCTTTGTCAATGTGATCACCTAGTACTATAATTCTAGAGGTTGTCAATAGATGTTGTTTTGAGCACTAGTTTTCAACCAACTCGAGGCACTGAGCTGTATATAGCTCCAACGTACCGGCTTAAATAAACTTGTGTACATGATGATCCAATCATACTCAATCTTATAACTTCAGTGGATGTGTCATATTCTTGATTCAAATTCTGCTTTCGATTTGTCGAAAATCAAGAAAGCTTTACGTCACCACTAAAATAGACTCCACATTAATAAAGAGCATCACCGATAACCTGCGAATAAATCACAAAGAGCCGCCTTTTTTTAAAGAACTTTAAACCTATAGCTTTGACCATGAAGGTCATTAAGCTTAAACATTACTGACTCTTGAGAGATTTGAGATGTGTTTCTAAAAGATGGCTACCTATATCTACAATATTGTTTTGAATGTGGTCTGTGCATCGTATTTTGCACAAGAGAATCATGCATCTCTGGGATATAACCAGGTATTTAATCACCGGCCACCGGGCTAGAAAAAGCTGTTCTATAAAAAGTCCTACAGGCTACAGCCTACAGGATACGGACATGAAGGAAACTTCCAACTTGTACACAAGAACTGCTCAAATTTTCTAAATTTATCCACAGTGTAGAATAGAGGTGAGCACAAACAGGACTACATTATAGGCTGTACATAATTGTAGTGTAATACAAAATTCAAACAATAAATCAACAAATCAACATTTGATTGGAAAGTTTCAAGAATTGAGACAAATCTGCAACCTCATCGTGACTCGTACCTCTTTGGTGTAAAAGTTTGACCCATCGGGGTCAAAAAAAGTCAGCTTTTGAAAAAAAAAAGAAAAGATTAGTCCCTTTTGGTATCTCATTTGACAGGCACTTGGGCCATAGCTACAAATCGTAGGCTGGACCTGCTCACACTTTTAGACAGGATATCAAGTTTCTCCCTTTCCAAGGGAAAATCTTCCTGCCTAACCATGGGCAGAAAAGGATCAAGCTTCAACTGGGCTGCAAAGTGATGAATCTGGATCTAGTGATGGTCTTTTTTCCTTCAATAATGGTTCGATTTAATTCAAAGACTACAATGTAGTCTAAGAAGTGTACATTCATATACGATTCGCCAACCTATTTGATCAAGCAGAATGTATTGTTTTCCATACTCTCAGTTTTGATTTGATTGTTTGGAAGTTTGAGCGGGCGTTTTTGAACACTACTTAATAATCACGAAAAAGTTCCACAGAATTCTCTACTTGAATTACATCTATTACCACACAGAATTCAGATGCAATACACTCATACAACAATCAGGATGTTAGATGTTACAGATTGATTTCTTGAATTCGACCGCCTAACGTTTTTAAAAGTTCAGTGTTCAAAATTAGCATCAATTGATGTTTTGCACTTTAAAATTATCGGACTTTCTTGGTGGTTTTAGACCTTTGTGTATACATCATCAAGTTTGACCCATGTATCGAAAGAACTTATGTACTACCCAACGGTTAACAGGTATGCAGTTTTGTAATCCTGAACTATGCTACTTCAAATTCCATATTAAATGATGAAGAGCTGAAGCATCAAGCCACGGGATCCCGTTAACCAATTTAATAGGCAGGTTGAAACCAATCTTCGCTCTTTCCTTAACAGATGGGAAACAATTTGTTGGACGTCTATAGGAATATCAGGGTTTACAAGTTTACTTCGCGTACGTGTAGAAAAGTGTTTCAACGTTGTAAAATAAATGTGCTTCAAAAATTTATATATCAAATCAGTTTCAAGTACATGTCTTTGACCCATCATGAAAAATCTGATCCTTGGTTTCACCTTAGAGCTGGTTGAATGAAACCTGAGTTTTCAATTAATCCGTGGTGACGTTAAAGAAGATTGATTCATCTTGTATTAACTTGTGAAATTCAATTCACCGCCATAGGTTTTCTCGACTAGGTAGTGATGGTGATGGTGATGAATATTTTAAGATGGTGTCT
The DNA here is from genome assembly GCF_001661255.1 of Hansenula anomala. Taxonomy (NCBI): domain Eukaryota; kingdom Fungi; phylum Ascomycota; class Saccharomycetes; order Phaffomycetales; family Wickerhamomycetaceae; genus Hansenula; species Hansenula anomala. The sequence continues at coordinate 1,676,444 of NW_017567112.1, forward strand.
GGGGAGACAAATCTTGTTTCCCATGGATATGCACGTCTTGTGAACTCATCGGGACAGCATGCAGCCTTTATAGTATATGTCCAACAATTTTGTCTGGGATTACGTGGCACTGCAGGGCTTTGGGCCTTGTCTCGACCCAGCTCATTTCTCGTGCGTCTTTTCGATTATGTCACTTGATGCAGCCTATTCTAATGCAAGACCTATTGTGTGCGCCTACGAGATTCTCTAAACTTTTTGTAATGCTGAAAAACCTTTTTTTACCCCTACCAATTTGAAGCTTTCCCTCATCTCATTTTCATATAAAAGAGTTATGAACTGCATCGAAAACCTCATCTCTTGAATTGGTGTTGTTATAATTTTCATATAATCAAAAGCATTGACATCAATACCAAAGGAAAACTAATTGTACAAAGACGTCAAAAGCTTTACAATCAACCATCAAACTCAATCTACTGCTTTTAATTGGCTATATTAGTTATAACATATCAAAACATATTTATAAATCGTTTTAGTTATTTAACACTCATCACCAATTGAACAATGTCCCAAACATCATCATACACAAGTGACAATGCTAGATATGAAGCTTACCAATTCTCAGACCCTTTTGCTACTGCCTCTTTTGTGTGTTGTAACAAGAAGTTGAACAAGGTGTGTCGTCCAAACTGTGACCATTATCCGAAAGTTACCTCAAAGGAAGATGTGTCATTTTTATTTGATGCCAACCAAGCTGCTTCAATTGGATTCGAACCTTGTGAACACTGTGATCCTTGCAATCCAAACTCTCAATTAGATTTGCCATTGATCAAGATCACTATAGAGTCTATCAACTATTCCATTGGTTTCACAAATGATGCTAACGAATTAAAGAGACGTGCCTTCAGTGTTCCATCAATAAATACAAACAATGGTCACTATGACCGTCAATTGACTAGAAATGAATCTGAACACATCAAGTTGGTTGAATTGGCTTGTCGTCATATTGCTGCTGCAGCTGCTCTTTCGATTTCAAAACAAAGTGAAGAATCTGCTCAAGGTGGTAAGAAGAAGAGAAGAGGTGGTGTTTTAGGTTTCAAAGAATTGGCTTCAAAGTCAAAATTATCACCATGGCATTTCCATCGTGTGTTCAAATCTGTTACTGGTTTGACACCAAAGAGCTATGGTGACCAATGTTGGAAGTTTATTAAAGATCATGATCGCCCACCAACAAAGAGACAACGTTCTCATTTCAAATCATTATCTGAAGTTTCCAACAATTTCCAAGCTCCTAAAAAGAGTGCTAAAGTTGAAGAAGATGTTGGACCAACTGCACCAGCTGTTCAACAACACAACATCAATTCAATCCCAGAAATCACTGTACCAACTCAACCACAACAACCAATTTCACAAGCTATTCAAGGTTTCAATTTGGATAACAACAATTTATTTGACTTGAATAAGAATAGTTTAGATATCAATATGGCACCATTAAGACATCACAGCTTAGATTTAGGTACATTGAGTTTAGATTTAGGTGATTTTAACAAGCTTGAGAATTCATTATCTCCAAGCTCAAACTTCATTCCAATTTCAAATACCACCACCAACAACTTACCACTACAACCACAATCAATTCAACCTTCACAAGTACCACAACCTTCACAAATTCAACAACAAGCCTCACTTCAAAGACCTTCTTCATCAACTACAGATTTATCATCCTTATCAATTAATCCAATTGACGATACCCAATGGCCAACTTTGGAAGGTTCAACTCCAGCAATGGATCAAGAGATTTCAAAATTGTTGACTCCACCTTCAAGTGTTGGTGAGATTGAATTCAATCAAAAAGTTGGTGCTCCACCTTCTCAAGAAACTTTTGATTTTTATGAAGGTATTAATAAATCACCATTAGAAACTGAAGAATTTTTATCATTAAATAATGCCACTACTGATTATACGTTATTAAATGATCAATATGGTAATAATGAGATTGGTGCTGGTTTATTTTTGGGTAATGATGGTAATGAAATTTTCAATGAAATTACTACATTCAAGAACCAAGGTAATGATTTGATGATTTAAACGAATATTTTATGATTAATTAATGAGAGTTGTGTTGTGTTTGGAATTTTATTGAGAATGAGGGGTTAGTATTGATGATTATTTATTGAGGTTTATATTACAGAAGTTGTGTGTTCTGTAATTTGTTTTGAGGTCGCTGTTTATTAAGATGTTGTTTATTGTTGTCTGGAATTTCAAAAGCTTGATGAGATATTAATTGATGATGTTTGTTTTTTTTAAATTGATGGTGATAGTGGAAGTTGCAGTTATGAGAAGTGTGTGTTTGGTTTATTTTTTTTATGTTTGATACTAGAGACTGAATGGTTTTTTTGTTTTGGTTTTAATAATTGGTTTTATATTAAAGGGCATGGATTAACACTTATTGTCTATTACTTAAGGGATTTTAATATTGTTGATAAATTAGCTTGACTCTACAAGGGGTCTTGATTATAAGAGACGTCAGTGATTGGTATTATCTTTTTATGAAATGGCATCAAGGTGGTGCTAGTGTCCAATCATACTGATCAATTACCATATCAACATTGTGTGGGTCCGAATGATAGATTAGAAAGATTTTTTTTTGTTTTTTTTCATGATTATGATTAATTAATGAAGTTATTTATGATTGTACATAATTAATTATGTCAAAGTCGTTTTAAAATGAAGTCATATTAACGTAGCTAATAATTACAATATCTATGCTCGGAGTTCCGAGGACTTTTTGATTTGTTCAAATTAAAAGTGTTCGCGAATAAATTACATAATATTGGTGGTGTACTCGACAGTCTTTTCTGCTGGTGGCAGTGAAAATTTCACCAGCTCATGAGTTGATCAGAACAACGTCCAATTTCACGATATTATTGTGATAACAGTACATGGATAGCCTTTATCAGCTTATAATAGAATTCATGATCTTCAATCAAATCAAAGACAGTTGCTCACTATATACACACTCAACTAAATGTAGAGCTGCCCCATCCATTAAATATATCTCAATTGCTTCAACCACCTCTAGAGCTGAGTAATTTATTAGATCATTTACAGTCAAGATATTTGAATCTGTTCCATAGGTTTCCATCTAAAGCTTGTGCCTGAAACTCTAATTGATGGATATAGCTTACTGTGGTTCCAACAGTGACAATCCAGGAGTTTATTACATCGTCAAAGACCAATTCATCACATCGATTACAAAATCTAGATTCTACATTATGTGTAGTGCATGATGAAATCATAGTGGTTTGTTACTAGTTACACGGTCCTTATTGACAGACGGTAAACTGAAGAGCTGTCAAGACAATAGGTGGTATATGCTTAGTGAGCCCAATAGTAGTTCTATAGGAGCCGTATACTCCTATAATTTCAAATCTTTCAAGCTGGTATTCCCGTTTCAATCAGAGATCTGATAAATTCCAATTTCGAATTGTTCGCTGTACTCGAAATTTGCATACAAAAATCCGTTTATGCCCGTTTTATTAATTGGCAGACCAAATTACTTGATCAAGTCAATTATATCACTTTCATTACAGCAATAACCACTCAATTGATTGTGATACGAATGCTCCAGGCAATTAGGTAAAGATACTCCATGAGCTGAGGATTTTGTAAAATCCTTCTTGTAATAGTACGTATCAATATATCTGTCAAAGCTAATTCAACGTCTAATTGGGTATATTACTATACGGACAATAGCGCCAATGGCCATCTGGTGCCTATCAACAATATCATCCTTGAAACAATAAACCAACTCATGAACGTCGTTGACAATGATTATTAGATAGTTATAATATTGTTCTCAACATGAATCTCTGAACAATTAACGTCGAGTTACAGGGCTGCCACAATATTGAACTTCTTGTAGAGTTTAACGAAGGCGTACAAGAACTTGGCGCTTGATTGTATAATCTAAGCATGGTGAGTTTTCTTTTCGCCATACTGATTGCCTAGACAGAGTACATAGGATTTGAAATTATTCAGCGCCATGAATTAATTACGTTCGACTAAGTTATATTGCGAGCTTCACGGGGAGATCATGGATAATTGATCCTTCGATGAGGTATAGTCGACCAATATCATTGAAATTAATTGCAGGAGCCTTAGAAGATCCATTACATTTTGAGGTGCATCCGTTAATGGTTAAAGAGGCTTTGAAACTTCGGAAACTTTATTATAAGCTAGGTCTGGGATACTAGGACGTCGAATGCCGGTTCAATCAACATAAGGCCGAGCATGATATATTAATTGACAAGACCAGCTGCAATTATAATAAAACGATATATTATCTTGATTGTTTCATTCAAAGAATCAACCTTAATAGCCCTGATTTAGACGTTCTCTGACCTTTCATTTGAGGTCGTGTGGAATGAGGATACAATCTGACTAGCTCACTCACTAAATAAACCGCACAGGTACCAAAGGGATCAAATAACGAACCCACCGTTGTCCTTTGGAATCTCTATCCAAATATCAAGCCCCCAGGGCCCAGACGTTGTGGTGTGTGAGCACTAACAGACCAAATAGAATGTACATTCACATGGAGAGTGTCAACTCTGTACAATGGTTTATAGTGCTGAGAGAGGCCTACAGGCAACAATGTCCTTTTCAACTACGATAGACGTCGCTAATTTAGCCACTGTGCTGACAATTGTGAAGAAATGTCCAAACCGTCAAATAACACATTGTGCATTCAAATAAATTAGTACATTCGATAAAGTTCTATAAAGACAGATGATATTGAATTTTGACACATTTATCATTGAATTGAAATTTTCATGTATGCAGTACGTAGATAACTTGGTGTCTAGTTGTCAACACATGATTGATGGTTGAATGTACTAGATGCTAGTGATATCTAGCCATTAAACATCACGCATATATGGACAACAACGTCGGTGTGCCACAAACTATTATCCTGGTTAAAAATATTCTAAATAGGTAGCTTGGAATTAGGTAAGGCATCTGTCAGGACTGGAGTCAAAAAGCTGTCAATCTTCATGGTGACCTTAGTGCTGATTTGAAACCAGCGTCTTTTCTGCTTAATTAGTGTAACTGAAACTTGAACATGTTGTGCGCATTTACGAAAGTTCTTCAAGCTTCTCTGGCCAGGGTCAAAGTACAATAAAGATAAGTATATACCTTGAAACTGAACCAATTCTATAGGCCATCCATGTAACCACTAAATCACCCTCACCTCCATAAAATAAATTGACTGCATGAGTGCAGACATGCTAATATTTGAAATTATTTACGAGGGAAACTCTTGGAATTTACCATGCAATGTGCTACATCAACTGCTGAGTCTTATGTTTCGACAAAGAAGTTGACCATACTTCCGATTTTGTATTGTTTCAGAAACAATATGGTGTAACTGTTGGTTCAGTTTTTGATTTTTCAGGACATACATTAATCAACCAGCTGTCTGCAAAGGACAAATGAAAACTAACGATCGCGGTCCAAGAAAATAGATGTTTTTTCGCAGATTGGATTTTTCGTTGTGGACAAATTTGTATTTTGTTGCGCCAACAGAGAACGAAAAATCCCAGAAATTTTTGTGAGCTGAGTTACTACGAAAAATTCGTAGCTCCCTCCCAAAATTTGTCCAAAGATGCTGCCCCAACCATGAAATTACATAATCTCCCAGCCAGGACAAAAAAATCTGATTTTTGTGAAATAACGAAAAATTTTGGTGTAATCTCACGAAAATACCCAGGTGCGAAAAAACGTCTAATTAACTAGGGGGAAGATGGTAATGCGAGCCATTCCAGGTTCAAGCATATCAATTCATTTTATATAAAGACGTTCTGAGTGCTGTGCTCATTTTAGTTAATTAGAAGTAATTCGTGGAAGTTGAATTGTGTTGAACAGGAAAGATTATACGCTAAGACATTATATTATTGAATCAACATGATAAACAGATTTCCATTTAGTCAGCGAACCTATCTGATCATGAGTACTTCTATTATAACAATATTATGGAAGTACATCTACATATAATTGATCAGCTCTGTACTACTCGAATGGAATTCCCTGCACTTAATCATCAAGTACATATAATTAATGATTAATTACATCAAATAACTAAATATAAGTGATCTGATCAACAAAAAAAAGACAGAATAATTTAAAGCATATTATGATTATTGAATATATTTGTTAAAAAAAGAATAAAAGGAAAGCGAAGCGTTAGTATGATAAAATTAGTGATGGACTAATTGGATGACTTAATTAATGACAACTTGAACTGAAAAGGCTTTTAAAAATGTATGAATTGTAATAATATGGATAGGAAAAAACACAGTAGCAATTTAATAAAGATAAATGTAAATGGAAAAAACAAATGATTGTAATAGAACAAACTGAAGGAGCTTCTTGACAAGGTTGATAGAGCAATAATATATTCAAGTCTATTTATCCTCAGCTTCACCTAAGGATAATGGATATTGACCATATTGATCTTCATCTTCATTTGTTGCCAATTGGAAATAATCATCAGTGACAGCAGCATCTTGTAAAGAACCTAAATCACCAGGTGTCATAATATTATTACGATCTCTTGGTGAGCCTGGTACACTTAATGGTCTTGAAATTTTAATTTTTGAATTAAATAAACTTTCAGAACCTGAACCACCATTTGAATCAGTGAACAAATTTGGGTAAGCTCTTCTTAATGCTAAATTTCTAGCTTTAATATATTCTAAACCCATACGTTTCCAGTCTAATAAATCTGATAATCTTTCAGTTCTATTTCTTTGATTAATACGTTGTCTTCTTGTCTTTTGACAGAAATCAAACATTTGATTAGTTAATTGATCAATTGATTCATCAACAGATTTCATACGTCTATCAACAATATAAATACCATAATCTGAAGAATTTTCAATTAAATTTTCCATATAACCACCAAAACCAGATAAATTGGTTGTAATACTTGGAACACCCATAACTGTACATTCTGCTGGTGTATAACCCCAAGGTTCATAATATGAAGGGAAAACACCCAAATGACAACCTCTAACAAATTCATCATAATCTAATGGTAAAATTGGATTATTTGCATTTAAAAATTCAGGATGGAAAATAATTTTGACACGATCACTTGGGTTATTAAATAAACCAACTCTTCTAATTTGATTTAAAATTGGATCATTTGCATCATCACTCATGTTATGAGTAACAATTGGTGGTAAACCATCTCTTTTCAATGCAAAGACACGTCTTTTCAACAAAACACGATCTGAAGAACTAATTAAATCATCCAAATCTGGAACTTCTTTACCATGTTGTTGATATCTTGAACAATGTTCTAATAACCTATGTCCAATTGAATTTTGAACTTCTTTAACTGTATTTTCTAAAGCTTTGATAACAGCTTGACCTTTTAAAGTTTCCACTGTATAAGAATGTGTTTGAGCTGGCATGATAATAAATGCAACAACTGTTGTTTTGGAACCTGATTCTTTCAATCTATGGTTTAATCTTGCCAAACTTTCAATAAAGAAATCAACACCTTTATTTCTATATTCATAACGACCAGAAATGAAAAAATACAAAGTATTTTCTAAATCAAAATCATAATGGCCATAGAAATGACCTTTAATAAACTCGTTGATCTTTTCTTTTTTGATAGCATGTAAATTTTGAAATTCATGAACAGCTTGAAACTTAACAACATTCAACCCATTTGGTAAAACCCCATCAGGTTTTCTTTTCAATAAATGTTCAGATTCATAAGCAGTAATTAAACTGACTGTAGTGAAAACATCAGCACTATGAGCAGCAGCTCTTTCAATACAATAACGATGATAAATACCTCTTTTACCAGCTTCAGCATCAACATCAAAATTTGCCAAATTGTTATAAAAATCAACAGAACCAGCACACAAATAACGACCTAATAAAGTAGCATGAGTGGTGAAAATGGTGGTGACATCAATTCTTCTCTTTCTACATAATGGCAAGGCAACACCCGCCAACCATTCATGGAAATGAGCAATAACAGCACGTTCACGATCATGATAAACCAATTCACCAAGAAACCAAGCAACAAGATAACCTAACAAGATGGCATTATTAGTTTCAGTATCACCATTTGGAGTTGGGATACCACTAATGTTCCATAAATCAGTTTTCCATTCATCTAAATGATGGCCAGCAGAACCAACATCAAATAATAAAACTCTTGGAGCACCTTCAATTAACCAACGACCGTATAAGTATCTAATACCTCTTGAGCCCATTGAATCCAAAGTTGCTTTAATAGCTGGGTCGGTGAATTTTAGTTCTTCAACTTCCACAGCGGCACTATCATAATTTAATGGTCCAATCAAAGTATAACGGTCCTTGTATTCAGATGAAGTGATAGGAGCTTTAGATTTTAAGACAGAATAGATACCACCGACTCTATTAGCAACTTCTGTTGCAACTTCGAATAATAAATGATTTTTAATATCTCTAGTCATTTTGAACAGCTTGTAAGATGATTGAGAAAAAAGGGTTGACAACAAGGATAGCTAGCAATTCAGTTGAAACCTTGCAGTTGTTGAGCACTCAGCTGATGATAGATAATGAGTGTTGATGGATGATAAAGGGTTGAAAGGGAATGGAGGAGCCTTGAAAGCAGAAATATTCTTTTTCGTTGACGATGGTTGTATAAGGGTGAAGGTGGTGATCATGAAGATTGATGATGGTGAGATTATGGGGGGTAAAGAAAAAAAAATCAAGAGACAAGGGAGCTGTGCACGGCCACGCACGGGGCGCTAGGTGGGAGGCTGCCTAGGGCTGCTGGGGTAGTGCGAGCTGATGAGCCTGCAGTTGGGCAGGTCTCAGGGTGTCGCTAGGCGGGAAGGGGTAATGTAGTGGGAGCTGCACTCCACATAGGGAAATACAGGCAGCCACGAGACACGAGCCTTCCCCAAAGGAGACCAAACGGAACAATTTTAGTATTGTTGATCTCGAATTTTAATCAAACCATCATGGCGGCCGCGTGATGGTCATCGAGTGATGGAGTGACTGAACTGGCCTCGCTTTCTCGATTAACAGAAGGCTGGTTTGGTATTGGAATGGTGTACATTCAAAAGGCTGTCTAGGTTGTAAAAGGAACTCTATGCAAGCTGGATATATTTTAACTTCAAAGTTATAAGGGCACGGATAATTAAATGAAATTATTCAACATTAACGACGTCTTCAAAATTACAATCACCAAGTGTACGGCTACTTCTTCCCTCGCTAATCACTGTGCATCTAGAAGACAGCCAGTCTTTGTTATTATCTTTTTCCAAGTTACTTAATAGATAGACAATCTGCAGCATAAGTATTAGTAATTTTCATGAATGAACTATATTGAACCAACCAATTTATTAATATTGAATATTATTCATGTATACAACTGTCAGCGGCCATCTCATGGCACTATAGCACTATTACAACTTGAAGCTTAAGATTTACACATCGTATTAATATTACAAGTGCTACATATACGCAACAGTATGTCAAGATGTACAACCAGGTGCCAGTTTCCACCTGATTGTGCTTCATCTCTTTACATACAATTCAATTCCGACCAGTATTATAAAGCTTGGGTATAGCTTCATGTATACAACCACTTTTTGCATAAAGTATGTAATCATCATTGATCATCAATATCAACACGGTACGATATTGTAAAGAAATTTCGGAAAAACTTGATGATCAGACCAACAGAATTTCATTGTGATCAGATTGTTAATTTTCCATGCTCTTCACCTATTGAGAGGTACACTGCAAATGGTAGCTCCTAGTAGATCAGATCTATTCCTTCAAAATGAACCAGCTTGACGAAATATCTTTAAATGAAAAGCTAGTACTTAGGAAAATTTGAGGATGCGAATAAACGCTGTGACAACGTCCAATTGAAAGATGTTCTCAAAATCTACCTGACCAGTTTTTCGCAGGACGCCATGATAGTTTTGACACCCAATCGGTTGGAGCTTCAATATTGAATACTGTTTCATCTTGGCTTGAGCCCTATGGTTGTATCGTTCCATCATCTCAGAATTAGAGGAGAATATTATTTAAAGATGAGCGTTGTAGAGGCGTAGAGGCTCCTGGATTAATATATCACATACTACACCAAGTGGTGTACTAGTATATATAACAACTAACACTGTAGTGTAGATACAATACGTTACATCTAGATTTTATACTCCTCTATTATAATAGCACCATGAGCATCATACTGAAGTTAAGGAGCACATTGACATTAAACCACATCTATACGGGGTAAAATAATGTTGAGCCTGGACGAGACAACCAAAAGACTGAAACCTATGCACATATTCTCTAGAGTTTACGTGTGTTTGCGTTGACTCAACTAAGATTCAAGATCAGACGTCAAATTTACCTGATCGCTCTCCGGATTGCAAATTTCCATTTTATTTTTGGCGTTTAAACTTCCCACTTCTGGAAACCATAAGCTCCTCTAAAGTTCAGACTTCATGTACACTTTTCACTGCTTGAATTTACCTGTACATATTTCGAACAATGTTGGTTGCAAATTGCAAATCATCAACCTAAAAACCACTTCGTATAATTTTGACTATTTTTAGTCATCGCGAATTCGTTCTGTGATTCCTATAAACTTCTCTTTTTTTCGCTTGGTGGAAAAAATCATCATCAACCCACGTAGACCGTAGTTAGTGTTAAAGTGAAACACACATCCTTTACGTCAAAGACTGCTCAAAGTGATGTCCCTTGATATATTAGCACCAGGCGATTTGATAGGTACTGAATTGAAAATCAAAATCAAGGATCAAAGAGAATTAGTTGGAATTTTATTAGCTTTGGATAATAAACCAAATTTGTTGATAAACAACGTCATTGAATACTCATTTCAACAAGGAAATTTAAATAAAAGAGAATTGGGTTTAGTCTCTGTCCCATTTGATTCTATAACCACTGTCAAGATCAATAATTCAGACTTGGATAAGACAATTAAGTGGAAATCAAATCTGATATAAATTTTATAAGGGTGATACTTCCAAATTCGCGAATTCATTTTTTTATTTCTTGATCGTTGGGCGAAAAAAAAAATCAAACACGTTAAAAAACCAAAACACACATTAGATAGAGATAACACCAAACATGACATTACCACAAGCTAGTGCTGTTCCAATAACGAACAAAGGCTCACTAGAGACAATCACATTAAAAAATTTAGTTGCCTTGGATTTGATTGAAAGTAATGAAAACTTGTTGAAAGCTTTCAGATTGTTTGATGATTCCAAAACTAAAATATCACTAGGTGATAACTTAACTAAAGAACAATTACAAAACTTGATTAAACAGAAACAAAATGAAATAAATACACAGCAAGATGAATTGAAAACTTTGAAACATCAAATTTCTCAAGATATGGATAAAGATAATCAATTGATCAATAGCTTAGCTTCAGAATTTCTTAAAGATGAAATTGCACAAGATGACACAGATCAGCTAATAGCAGAATTTGAAGAAAAAAATGATGTTAAAGTACAGTTCAATGAAAATGGTGATCATTTTAAAGAATTTAGTTTGGATTTAGGTATTAATGCTGCTACAAAACCAAAAGACGAATCAACAGATAGTCAAATCCCTGAACAATCTTCACAACCATTCCCACCATCGTCTAATGCAACAATACAAGTTCCAACATCTGCTCCTGAATCCACAACTATAAATAATGACACAACTCAACCACCATCAGAACAAGCAGCGTCACAGCAAGATAACGATACAGTGATGGAAGAATAGTTACACGTGTAATAAATGTGCATATGTATGACGATTATTAGTTATTAACTCAATATAGTAATGACATAAGTAGTATGATTGGTCAATATATTGGCCTTAAGCTTTTATCATTAAACCTAACTCAATAACCATTCTTCAGCTATGTCTATCCCAACATGTTCATTGAATAAACTAAAATAAGGGAGTGAGTTAGCCGTCAAAGAGCTGTTTGAGATGAAATGGGTTACTTTTGAAATATCTTAATTGAATCTAATCCAATGATCTGCCTCTTAATGTTGAACTGCATTGATGATACCTATCTGATTTTAAGGCCGAAATATCGGAAGTTTTGTGGTTCCAAATACCATGATTACAGAAACAACAGTCCAACGCGTGAAGCTTTCCATGTATCTATACTTAACGATTAATTGATTGCAGTAGGGAGATGGAATATTCAATAGTGAATGAGATCCAACAAAAAAGTTTTAAAATACAGATCTGTCATCTTTTTTCTGCTCAATAAAATTCACTTCCTAATCCGGCTAAATTCCTAATACGGACGAAAACATTTTTCCCATTTTCCTGTCACACAAATTTATTAAGAACAACCCATTTCCACACCAATTTTTGTTGAGATGAAAATCACAAGCTAAACAGCAACCAGTCCCAAATAATCAATTCAAGTGATTTGATTGATAAGTGAACTAAAGAACTATTCAAACGCTAGGGACCAAAAGGAACAAGTAACAATCAGATTGATTTTTTTGCCATTGATATTTTGACCTCTACTGATAAGAAAGAGTGACGCTTAGTTTAACAACATGAGGTGAGTTTGATTCAACCCTTTTATCCTGCAAATTAGTTCAGTATTAACAATAGTATAGTTCTCCAAAGAGAAGAATTGAAACAGATGTTATGAAACTGTGAGTATTGGATCATAATCACACCCCCACAAGCAATAGGGTTGAAATTTTAAAGGCAGGAGACATTAAAATACTAACATCAGTCCAGTCTTATGAGTGATTATGACGTGAGCCTAATCAATGATAGTATGCAAGAATTCTATGTAAGATTCAAAGGACCTGAAGACAGTAAGTTATTGAAACAAGAGTGGTTTTCGAACGTTCAATATGACTAACATTTGACAGCCCCTTTCCAAGGTGGTACATGGAAAATACATGTTGAATTACCAGATCAATATCCTTATAAATCACCTTCAATTGGATTTGAAAATAAAATATTTCATCCTAATATTGATGAAGGTTCTGGTTCAGTTTGTCTTGATGTTATAAATCAAACATGGTCTCCAATGTTTGATATTTTCAATATTTTTGAAGTTTTCCTACCACAGTTATTACGTTATCCAAACCCTTCAGATCCTTTAAACGGTGATGCTTCTTCATTAATGTTGAATGACAAAAAGTTATATGAAAGTAAAGTTAGAGAGTTTGTTAAAAGATATGCAAGTAATCCAAATTTGAAAGTTGGTGAAGATGATGAAGAAAGTGATGAAGAGTTGAGTGATGTTAGTTCATTAAGTGATAATGAGGATGAAGATGAGATTGATATTGAAGATGATGACGACGATGAAATGGTTGGTGAAATGGAAGTTTAATGAATTTCCAATACAGCACCCTTGTTGGAGTTTTCTTTGCTTTACGTTTATCATTTGTCATGTGCTCTCTACAATTTCCTTTATGAACTCTTATGAACTGGGTTATCATTATTATTTTATTGGCGTCCTTTTATTATCTTTTTTTTTGTCCTATATGATTATTTGGTTATTACAATACTCTTTTTGCCCGTTTTTTATTTTTTGTTTCGTGAAAAGGTAAATATTATTACCAAATTGACACTGCTAATCAACCCTATTACTATTATTTGATATAATATACAAATGTTGTTGAAATAATTTAGCACATTGTACTTTATACTAGTCAATTCCTATCAATAAACTATGGGCTTGCCAGTGCCCTTAACCACTTCCCAATCCGGTCGCTCTCGTGACATAAAAATTCCGGAACTTTTTAGTGACGTTTTATTGCCATCAAAATATCTCAAGTTTCAAATCCATTTCGTCTTTCAGCTTAACCCTTCAAGAAGTAAAACGTACCAAAAAGAGCGTATATTAAAATGAAGTTACTGAGTATCTTACCTCTGCTAGCAGTTGCTTCCTGTTTACCAATTTATGCCGTAAGTTAAGCTTTAGAAAACAGGGATGAATCAGGTTTCATCTGAATTTAAGGAGAGGCGCAATGTTAACTAACATTTCCACAGAACATTAGAGTTGTTAAAGTGAATAGCGATGGTATTACAAGTGTTAAAGATTACAAAAATGTCAATCTAGATGGCGTTGAGAGTCTAGAACAGTTAAATATTGCTCCAGAATTCAAAGATTTGGATAAATCAAAACCTCATGGTATTGATCCAAAACCTAAAGGTTGTCATGGGAAAAAATTCAAAGGTCCAAAAGTTGAACCTGATGAAAATGGTGTTGTTGTTGGTCCTTTCAAATCTTATGAAGAAGTTCAAGAATTCACCAATAGTTTGGTTCATAATGAAGAGATTGAATCATCATCAACTAATTCATGGATTAGTGGAAATGATTATGTCCAATCAACAAAGAACTGGGCTAATGATTTAGTTAAAGATGTCAAAGACATTGATTTCAAACAATCTTTTAAAAACATTGCAACAGATAATGATGCTTTAATAGCCGTTAGTGCTGGTGTTTTAAGTGGTGTCTTCTTATACTGCATCATCTATTTGGTCTACTTGCGTAAATTAGCTTTTGATTCTCAATTTGAGGATTATGAAGCTGCACCAGTCTCTCTTCCAGAGTACAGTGATGAAAAACTTCCATTATATGAAGATGAAGATTCTTCAGATCATGAATAAGCTTAACAAAATGGTCTGAATATATGATTGCATGAAAATAGGTTTTTTAGGTATAAGTGAGGTGGTTTTTATGGTTGTTTTTCTTGGTTTGTTTATACGTCTTTCGTTATTTACTCTATATATTATTTAGATATCTATTTTTTGAATATATTGATATTGAAATAACTACAATTTTACTTAAAAAACTAAATTTATTATATATACAGGGATATAATTATGCAAAACATTTCTTTCGTGTGTTTTTTTTCTCTTCCTCCATTAACTCAAACAATAACTGCACCATGATCAACTAATCCTGGTTTATAAGACTCATCACTCGGCACTTTTGGATCTAATGGTTTATACAAATACCAATTTTTCAAAGCATTAACAGAAGCTCTAATCTTAGCTTCTTTCAAAGAAGAACCAAAACTTTCACCTAATTTATTTTTACCACTGAAAACACCAACAACGAAAACTGGATTTTTAGTTGTTCTACCATTTTCTGCTAATAATCTTGCAATTGGAACTTCAAATCCTTCTCTTTTACATAATCTTGATAATTCTCTAGTTGGTTGTTCAAATTCAAACATTTTTGAAACATCTAATTTTCTTGACAAAATATGATCATTAATAAATTTCTTGGTAGCTTGTTCAGATTTTGTTGATGCATATAATGCACCGATAATTGATCTAGTTGCTAAACCATATGCAGTTTTAGTTTCATATTCATGCTTACCACCTGATAATTTTGTAACACCTTTTTCTGATTGTGAATTGACTGGAACAAATCTAAGTTTACCATAACTATATTCAATAGGTTCCTCACTAAGATATTTTTGTAGAGATGAAGTAGAATCCACTTCAATACCCCAAGCATGTTCCCCAATAGATGCTAATGATTCAGCAGATATATAAGAGTTGATAGCTGTATTTAAAATAACAGTTGGTAATCTTGGATATTGAACTAATAAATGTTCACTAACATAATAACTTAACAAGTTTTTACCTAAAATGTTTAACCCATAATTGTCAACTAATTTATTCTGTGAAGAACGACATGTTAGACATCTTGCTAATGTGGATAATTTGAATTCTTTTGGTAGTTCCAATCTTTTATGTAATGCAACTAATAAAGCTGATTGGCTAGCTTCTTCCTCCGTTAGAACTTTTAAATCTTCATTTGGTGAACGTCTTATGGATGATGTGGAAAATGTTTTTGTAATTGTTGTTGATCTAGTTATAAATCTTGTACTTTGAAATCCAAGTGATCTCGCAAGTATGAATGGGTTTCTTAGTCTATTCATGGTGATTAATTGTATCCCTTCACCACACTCTATAAAAAACCACTAGGATCTAGTTGTTTTCTCTTTTTCCTTTCTTCACTATAGATTTTTCATTTTTTTTCAACCTTGAAAATTTCGTTGAAAAATGTTACCCCCAGTAACAAGGAAATTATTTCACCAGATTGGGCAATTGATCAAATTGGGATGTGACCATATTGTTTTGGCAGTACAAGTGGAAAAAGCGAAAAAACGGATGCAACAACATAAAACAACTACTATTAACAACAACTACGGTGTTTTTTTTAAAGTCATAATATTTTATCGTGCATTGTCATTTAAACCTAGTGTTTATATGTTTGGTCAATAAATAATCATTGTTCAATGTTTTTTTGATTAGTGTTTCTTTAATATCTTCATTCAAGAAGAAAAATCAAAAAGAAGAAGCAAATGAGAAATTGAAATAGCAGAATCAATCTCTAGTCACTGCTGTTTTTCAAACTCTGCAACTTGTATTCAACATACTCTAGCAAGGGGGTTTCTATTGTTTTCAGCAAATTTTTCAAAAGCAAAGCTAGCATGAAATTTTCTCTAGTTGGTGGTTATATTGGCTGTGTCAAAGTTCATTATCATTTTCAATGATGACTTTTTTTGATGATATGTGGATAGTGGGGGTCTCATTTGGTTGTTGAATTTCTCTTTTGAGGATTAAATTTATAATTTGGGAAAACTTGACCATGAATGTCTTTTTCCAATTTAGCAAATTTAGCAAATTGTTCTTTAACAGCTTCCGATTCAGTGACCCACAATAAAGCAATAACATGACAGGTATTATGATGGTCCAATTTTGGTTGAACATCAACAATTTCATTTAATAGAGAAGATTTTGGATTTCTCTTCAATTCTTCATCCATCTTCAATAGTTCATCATGATTATTTTCTTTAACCATTTCAACAACTTTGAAAATGTTGGCAGCTTTAATCATTGATCTTTTGTACAGCATAAATTGGTTCAATGGTCTTTTGATTTTATCATTCTTTGAATTTTGTTCAGCCATAACTTTCAAACTTGAAGCCAATTCATCATACAATTTATAATTGACATGATCTTTCAAAATGTTCAACTTCAATAATCCACTTGGAATCGATTCATGTTCTTCAACTGGTGTATCATATCCACTTGATGTATTACAAATGATTTGAAAACTACCATTAACTTCTCTGATGTTCATTTTGGCTAATTTTGTGGATGATGAAGATGAAATTTTAGATCCAAGTTTTCTATTAATAAGATTCAATTTTTCTGAAACATCATTTTGTCTAAATGAATCTAAAATTTTGATAACCTTCTTCTTGTCCAACTTTCTTTGTCCAGCCAACTCTAAAACTTCTTTATAGCGAGCATCAGTAATTGGAGAAACATTAATCCATTGGAATTGGTTTGGAACGGCTGGATTGAAATCAATTGGAGATGGTGAAACGGAAGCCAATTTGGTTGGGATTTTTAAATCATTTAAAGTCTTACTTCTCTTATTGGCTGGTGGTTTAGTTACACCACCTGCTGAAACTGTTGGTGCTGGAACAGAGGTGTTTCTGTTTTTCTTTGCACTGTGTTCAAAATGTTTTGGTTTTTCTTTCACATATAACTTGGAATGGTCTGGCAACTTTTTGTTTGCAGAAGCAGTTGTGAAGTAAGGTTGAAACTCTTCAAAAGTTGTGTGGTAATTTGGTGAGTGTAATGGAGAAGACAATTGGGGTTTTTTTAGATTAAATGAAGGTAAATGGTCAAATGAAGAACCAAAATAATCAACATCTTCAAACTCCTTGTTAAAGCTCAAAACCTGGTGGTTGATATCAGCATTGTTGTTGTAATTGTTAATGTTATTAACTGTATTCAAGTTTGAAACTGACTGGTTTACTTCAGTGTTATCAGAGTTTGGTGGAGTTAAAAGGCCATTAACGAAATAAATATCATTGTTGAATAATCCATTGAGTTGGTTTGATTTGTTCATCTGTGCATAAGCGCCCTGTTGAGAAAACATCAAATCATCAGAATTAAACATTGAACTCTCTTGTGAATTGCTCTTGTACAAATCATTTGAAGTCAAAAATGTATTCAGCCCACCATGATTTGCTTCAGCGGCATTATTGTTAACAGTACTGACACATTCTCCAGTGGCCATTGTTTCACTTCTGAGTAAATGATCGTTATCACCAGTTAATTGGGTTGAATTCAAAACTGAGTAGTCGGGTGGAAACATTGAAAAATCCATCATATCCATAGTGGCTTCAAATGAAGGATGTTGATCTTGTTGATTGTTATTATGATGATATTGGTTATTGATAGATGTCACTTTCAATTGTTCCATAATGCTTAGCGCCCTGTTCTCCTTATACTTTAATAACGATAACTAATCTCCCTCAAAACACAGCAAATAATATAGGTTGAATCTATGATCTCATACGTTGATACTAGTAGTAGCACTTTTGATGATGTAGTAATTTTGATGCACAAAGGCGATTTATCAATTCAATCACGTTCTGACTCGTTATCAAAGAGAAACCAGGATACCTTTTCACATTTATATGATCCAAGACAGCTTTTTTCTGAACCCATTTTCATGCTGATAAAAGAAAAAAAAAAAAAAAATAGAAATCAGTAGATATGCAATATTATGCGCCATCTTGTCTTTAAGCAACCGAGGGCTATCATGCATAGTGAGGATTGTAGCTGCAGATTACAATTTTGCAACCCATACACTTGATGCAGGCCAGTCTCACACAGCTTTTCAAAAGACCATCTTATTCATGCACCAAGCTCTATTTAAAGTTTGAAGGGCCAATTGTGTTGACGTGGTTGCACTATTACAGGGTAAAGCTGCCCCAAAATAGAGCCAAAAAATAAGTGTTCCCATGTGGTGGTTGTACCTAGCAGTTGTGGGCGGGTTTTTATGAGCTGACCAGCTCTACGCGTATTAAAACTCTGGTCAAGGAATCCGTCTGCTGCCTGGACGGGGGCAGAACTTTGGGAGTTTGAAGGAGTGCGATGGTTCCTTGGAGCCTTTGACGGGTGTTGCAGGACGGCTTCATCCACATTCACTATTGAGTCGAAAGAATCCATAACATAGGCTCACATAAATCTATTGTGTGTTTGAAAGGATCAAACATTCGGTTCTGAGTATACTTTTGAGCTGGTGCTCTTCTGTTGTGGCTCATCCACTTAGTGCTGGACCAAAGTGATAAGCTTAGCATCCAGTTTTAATAATAATGAGAAAACTCAATTTTTCTTTGCTCCCGTATTACTAGAGGTCGGCGCTGTGGGCTGAACAGTTGTTGAAAATCATAGTACTCTTCGTCTGGTAGTAAACATGACTAGCGTGTTTAAGAAGTGGACCAGATGGCGATTTTCAGTTACCAAATTAGCACATCAATTTAGTGTGTCAAGGCTTTTCACAAGTTTTTAGAGCTGTTCAACTTTCAAGCACCAATTCAATGGGCTTGTTCAACCTAAATATGTGCAGTAAATTGTTTTAGTGCACAATGTTGTAGATGAGTACACAAATAGCCGCTTATTGTAATGGATCAATAGAGGTAATTACAGCTAAATGCTAAAAGTGCTCCATCCACGGGCTCAGTATTTTGAACCTGATTCAATTGATCGACTGCCAGAATTAAGTATTTGGGGTCGACGAGCTGTATATTAAGTTTCAAGTTTCAACCAGGTATTACAGGTAACAGCACCCCATTACAATATGAATTATATAACCTTCTTTTCAAATGCTAGACGTATTCATTCCACTCTTGGGGTTTTATCTCTCAAATTCTCAATTTGTTAAATGATGCTTAACTGCACCTTAGGGACAGATAGTGTCAGATTATACCCAGCATAGATTACCAGAACTCAATGTATGAGCCACTATATACTCCAACGTTATTCTTAAGCTTTCCCAGTGACAGAATCCAATTGAATAACATTGTAATTGTAAGCAAGGGTGACTAAATCATACAGCTGGATCGATCATTATGTGTTTCCATACCGAACAAGAAGCCAGGAACTACAAATAATAGAGATTGAAGTACGTGCACAAAACTCTCTTCGGGGCCAGGTCCTATCAATTAAGCGCTACACATGATGATAATAACATAGATGAATTGTCACACGTTAGAACTTTAAACTTTATGTATTTAACCAGTAATTCAGAGTACAAGTAGTACATGAAACAGTTGCTTTAATGA
Source organism: Hansenula anomala (assembly GCF_001661255.1). NCBI lineage: Eukaryota > Fungi > Ascomycota > Saccharomycetes > Phaffomycetales > Wickerhamomycetaceae > Hansenula > Hansenula anomala. Next base: position 1,696,624 of record NW_017567112.1, read on the forward strand.
CTACTACAGTGATATTAAATTCTGCAAGTTATTATATTGAAGCTCAAATTAAAGTCTTTATGATTATACTAATATCGCGCGTACTTTCTAACCTCTTGAAGCCGTCTCTGTATCAAATATCTTGATCATTAACCCTTCGTACGATTGATGCTTGATCGAAAAATCATTAATAGTATTATCATTAGGCGCTTAATTATGCAGAAATATATGGGTCTAAACGGAACATAAAAAGCGACCCAAATTTGTTTACATAAAGCTTGAGCAGCATATAGCTGTACCAATGTTAAGGTAAAACCGTGAAGAGCTAGCAAGTAACAGCTATATAGTTCTAGAGCTTCCACTCATTATGAACTTCCTAAAGCTGAAATTATTTTCAGTCACAAGCAGACATGTACATAATCTGACGTCCTAGTAACTAGTAACCTTCCCGCACAATTGATCAATTGCATTAGTGTTACAACTTATTAGCTCTTGATTCTCAGTGGGCTTCTCAATTCAAGCATTGTTGACTTTATTATAATAATTTTTGCTGTAATTTAATCAAATATCATCCTCAACAAAGTTGATTTATGAGTCGATGGTGAAATCACATATGTAATTCCACATTTGGAAGTCTCCTTCGAGCTACAATCATGTATAACAATGTTGAACTATTAATCGTCTGTATGTGAAAAGAATAAATTATCGATTTGTTGAGATTAGCCGACGTTACAAAGGTTGTTTACTGTACTTGGATTTTGGGGAAACTTAACGTTTGTCGGTTCGGTAAGACGTCAGATAATATCTTACACTGATATCAATTGCCAGTGCATTAGATAAAGATATAAGCCTCTAATGTGCGTCATCTTAGTATACTTCGGGAAATATCAAGAGCCAGCACTAAAGCGCAATAACTAGTTGTTGATCCAGCTTTCAACATTAGCCAAATTATATTCTAGCTTTATTCAATTAATAGAAGCATTGTCGCTGGCTTCAACAAGAGTTGAAATATATGGAATATTAAGCATGGGTTGGTCTTTCCAATGGTCTAGACAATATTCGTATCCACTACTCCATTGAACAGTTAGCTTCCAATGACTTTCATAAGCTAGTAAGCTTCAATTATTCCATTACAACGTGAAATGTGGGCCTCGTATAATCGAAACTCATTAATTATAACAGCTTGCATAAAATATGCACATGTAAATTTTGACGAGCACCACAGGAACCATCTTGCTCCACAGAATTATCAGAATTGAAAATATGAGGAGCTAAACATGTGTACTGTCAAAATGAGTTTACATTTTGAAGTTTGAAGCTAACAATAGTCGACTAAAATTCGATTTTGGGGACCTCTGCGATCCAATTGATATTAGAAACCTCTTCTCTGACTCTAGCTGCACTATCGAGCCCAGCAGACCAGGGTACAATAGGGTTGAACCCAGCTTTCAAGGCGTGAAGCAGTACAGTACTGAGCTCTAGTGAAGTATAATCCAAGAACTATAAACAATTATTGTTCTTGGTACAATGCTAATCTTTCCAAACACCTGCATAAAGATGGTATATATATCATGTCATCTAGATTTGAAATTCGAACAAGCGGTGTATTGAACACAGGCTGGCCTCTACAGTCTTTCAATCTTGATTGATGTACATTGGTTACAGAGTACAGTTCCGCGATCCGATCCCCAATATGTACTAAACTGGAGATGACTCAAGTCCAAAGATTAGATAGCCTTGCAGAAAGTCTGTGATTACAGAAAGCAGTATGAGATGTGAGCAGCATACACAAATACTTGAATAGTGTATACATACAGCCATTTGTGCTGGGCCTCCGAAGTTCCAAGAGTATGACATGTGGAATCAATAAGGTTCGATTGAAAAACAACAATAGAGCAGTTTGCGTTATGAAGGAGTTAAGTGAACTACGTTACATAATACAATAATATGTGACTGGCTGATAAGATTATAACGTTTGAAAAAATATTCGAAACTAATTAATTGTAGTTACGTCTGACGTATATTAATTGGAATTAGCTAGCTGCTCTTCGTGGCTCGCGTTATAATAACATCCTTGGCCTTTTCAACTAGCGCTGGTTATTTGGTCACTTATACACATATAAAGCTGTGATTTTTTTTCACATAGGTCCTCAGCTTCTGGAGTTAAGACCAGCGGTACTATATAAATAGTCAGGACTCAGGATGAATGCACTCATGTGTACAGTGGGTACTTGTACTACCTAATGTAATTGGCTAAGAAGAAATTATATCACAAATACAAGTTCCGCATGATTAGTAGAGCAATACCAGAATCATTATATAACGCCATAACAAGATATCGCCGCTACAAGTATTGAACTAATACAGCTGAATCCAATTCAATTATATCAAACACGTCACGTCACGTCATGATTAATTCATCAAATACTTATACGTGAAATGCCAACCTCCATAATTTTATTTAACCTCACCAACTCAGGCAAATATATATAAGTGTTCCGTCTATTTGATGCTCTACAAATACTTCTGAAATAAGCAGCACTTAGTTACTAGCGTACGTGGTATGTTTGTATACATTCAAAGTCTACGACTGCAATCATATAGGAACTCAAATATTTATTGAATCCATTGGCGAAGTCTCAATTAAAAAGCCTATTCGACGTAAATAGTGGTATAAAAGCCGTGATCTCGTTGGCCATTTCTACGTATGTAGAATTCACCCCTTGGTCCTGACTCCTTGACCATCGTGTAGTTGTAGCCAGATTTCCAATATGATTAGCTGAATTTAGCCGCTTCGAAGGTCTTTGCAATATCGTAGTATTTAAGCAACTCTAAATCTGGAACCTTTGCTGCAACCACTCACCACTGGACAGTTATAAGGCCTTAAAGTTGTAATCAGTTGTAAGGTGTACACATGAAGTGATAAGGTATACACAATACAAAGTCTTCAAATTTCGAGCTAGCTGCAAACTGATAGCGCGGATCCTTTTATCAGTTGTAAGTTACCATCTAATTATGCGCTATGATGCATGATATCCGAAGCTTTATTAAACAATGCATAGATGTGGGTAAGTATCGAGACAATGCGCCATACTCTATTTTATATATATGTGTAGAGGATAGTTATAAGCTGTGAGTGTGTAATAGATCATACAAACTAGGTACCGACTTTCGGCGAGCTGCAGGTTGGCAAGGCTCGCAAATGCTCGTTGAAAATATTAATATAATGATCAATTATTAATGTATTGTTTATTTACCGTCGACTAATTATTATAATATATATATTTTGCAGATCATCAGCCGAGTACACTGGTCCCTGGATCACTCAGCTTTATATAATATTATAAATATCATTAATATCATGATCAATATATATCATCATGAGCTAGTAATTTTAAAAACTTCAATATGTGTGAGATATTGTATTGTTGCGACGACGCCGGCATCGTAACTATATTATAATGCAGAATATCCGAATAGGCGCTAGCAAACACTGGCCAGGCTCTGATTAACTTATAATGCTGGCTGAGTGTTCGAATTGATGGTTTGTATATAAAGAAGCAGGCTTCATATAACTCAAAGTGAGGAAATTTTTTTTTTTTGTGAAAATTTACTGGTAGGAGCACACCCAAAGTATAGTACAGACATGATACAGCTGTTCCGATTATTAATCGGCCCCCTTAGCTTAGTGGTAGAGCGTTGCACTTGTAATGCAAAGGTCGCTAGTTAAATTCTGGCAGGAGGCAAATGTTTTTTTGGAATTTTTTTTGCCGCTTTTTAGCATCATAACGCAGTTTTTGATGTTTCTTTTCAATTAAATGCGTTTTATAATAGATATTTTCTTTAAAAATTGACATTTCTGCTCAAAATCGAGTACATTGTTTAGTATTTACTGTTCCATGATCATGGCGCGCGTAAAGGTGCAGCTTCAGTATGTAGCTTGGAAATTCCGCGATTGAAAAACAAAATTTTTGGCAGTTCATGAACAAAGTTAAAACCATAAACTCGAAACAGTCTATCTTTCAACTCTTCCATGAGCTATATTATTACGGCATTTGAGTCAATCATGGCATGACTTATGAATTATTACTTCTAGCTCTTGAGATTTCAAGATGGTTGGGCTCAAATCACGGCGTTTAAGCTAATTACCGGGGCAGAATATATAACGTCTAGTTGGTGTACTGCATCGACAAGATTCTCAATTAATATCAGATTTTGGAATTGGGGTGGGCGCTACTGATAAAAGCATATATGTGTACGTTGACGAACTCTCAAAAGTCTGTCAATTATCTACTATATTATTGGTACTTATAACATATCGAAATATGATACCAAAGACATGGCTCATGAATATGCAGTGTTATCGTGAGACTGAATTCGGATATTGATATTAAAGTTACCATTGGTGATATGCCACAGCTCCAACTGTTTCTAGAAGTTGTACTGTGAAAGGCTAGCACAGGTCTGAACTGCCGTGATGTTCCCTGTGTTTAGCGTCTTCACAATTCTGAGTTACGGTCGATCCTTTAGATGGCATGAGGTTACTTGGTTTCGAGAAACAATAAATGCACAAAAGAGACAGCATTACTGTGAATATGAGTTACTGTTTTGAGCTGTTGGAGGCTTTCTTTTGTGGCTGACCCTTCTAGGTCCTCGGCTCATCATTTTCTTTCACATTACGATTCGCACTAGGTGGCTCCCTGCTAATGCTCTTTAAATTGACGGGTCTCGACATCTAGGAAGCTGGTCTATGACTATAATAATTGGTGACAGAAATCTTGATTTGTGCTGAGATTTTGTTGATTAGTTTTTATAAGCGAACCTTAGAAACGATCTGGGTGTTAACTGTTAAGCTTGGTGTGTTGAACAACTGGTTAGCCAGAAGCGTCGAGGCTAGAGATCTCTTGAAGGTAGCCCAGGAATATTCTAATCAGACTGCTACGATTCTAGTTGTGTAACGTGTCTGTGATTTTGTTAAATATAGCCCAACAAAATGTCAGAGTCAAATTGTAGTTGTTTGATGAACGGTATTATGGTGGAATATACTTAATTATAATTTGACTATACCCGCTCAAACCCATATAACCAGTAGCCAGATATGAACATAGAGGCGTACTGGAGCAATTAATATTTTGCATTCTTTCTATGGGAGCCAGTATAGCTTTCAATAATCTGGTCTCAATTTCGGGTCAAGTTTCCCAAGGATGAGTGCCGGCAGTGTGTTTTAAACAACAATTGACCAAGCGCTGATGCCAATGTCCAAACGTTTTTAGAGTGTAATACTGGTGTTTAGAGTGTTTAAAAAACGTCCTGGGTAGCCAATTCAGTTAGACAGACACATATCTAACCTTTGCATCTATGCGTTTTATCCACCATAATGTTCAAGCTCATACAACACACTGGCTCTGATTCCTGAACCTACCACTCAGCTATATTATTGGTTAGTTAAATGGACACAGCTATAAGACATATGCGTCGTCGAAGAAACCAACTTGAATAGGAAATGTACTAATTAATTATTTAAAGAAGGATATAATTTGGCTGATTTTGACAGCTGGTTCTTGTGGGTTAATTATATTGTGAAACTGTGAAGCTCAACCTTCCCTAGTACAATTAATTATCTAATGTGATCATGAATATATGGGAGCAGTATCACTAATGCTGAAAACTTTTGAATTGCTGGTCCAGATTCCATTCCCTACAAATTATATTAGACGTACTAGACTTCAGTGTGCAACTCAGATCTGGTTGAAACTTGATCCAATATGTATGCTCAATATCTCTCGGAATACAACGTTATTAATCAAAGCTTTTAGAGCCTGATGTCATGATCTTTCTGGTGAAGATTTTGTGTTAGCCTACCTTTCAGTAATATGTACCTCATTTACGTTGTTGTAGAATCTAGGTACATTACCACTTCTAAGTATCAAGTTAACGCTTGGAGGCCCTCTTCACGTCTATATGCTCTCCAAGTTCTAACGGTCGGGACACGGATGTCGGTTCCCACTCTTTGATGTGCATATACGTCATGCATATACGCTGCATCTGCATGTTCAGAATCCAAATCTGAAAAAATCTGACAGAGCACAGCGTCTAATTCATGGGTGTACCTCAACTCTCTTTTCAGACTCCAGCACTCTTCTTATTGTACCTCAGACAACTTAAAGAACAGAGCTGTGATGAGATAAACGCTAGACTCTGAATAGCAGAGAGTTTGATCTTCAAGGAAATATGGAATCTTTACATCACCTTCAAGTACTTGAGGCGCCAGCTCTGTCTTTTGAACTCACAACTAGCTAGCCACACTGAGTATATAATGCATTCGACAATAATATTATTGAATTAAGACAATATAGCTGATACTCTTAAATTAGGTGCTTCTGCATCATTAAATTGATGGTGATGGTGACAGCTCTAGCTCATGTAGTACTACTATTGGACGTAACGTAACTAATAAATAATATATATTCTAGTTCTCGCTAATTATAATAATATTACGCGCTATCATGACCGTATATATCATGAGAACGTTAGGCCGCTTGAAGGCAATCACAACTAGACGAACAAACTCTTATAAGTCTCGTTCATGAATAGATCATGTGTATATTGTATACTCATTAAAATTGAAACTGATAATTCATCATGTACATTAATATTGATCATAATTTAGTTCTACCTTTGCACTGTGACGTCCTGAGACTTCTAGATTAGCAGAATTCATAAATCTAGCTGTACGAGTTGATTCTAACAGCTGGTGAGTAACTCTTCCATTGCAGTGCAATAAATTATTTTACCAATTAAAACAAATTGATATTTAATCAGAATCTCTTTGGTTGATTGTTGATCCATCCGTATGAATAGGAATTTCAAACGTTTCAAAGCACCAGAAATTTATGCCAAAGATGAACTAGAAATTTGCCATCGTATTCTTGCTTATAATATTAATTAATTTGGTCAGCTAGCAGCTTATAGATTCCTTACACTGGTATGCAAGTATTCAGGTAGCAATTGGTATTTCAAGACATTTGAATTCTCAGCTATTCTTATGGATAGAATTCGAAACGATACCAGCTGGTTGTACACCTGTATTAGCCTTCAAATAGTTGTCCAATGCAACCAACTAGTTTAAGGTTGTGATCATTCATCTATCAGTGTTCAAATGTCAATCAACTCCACCAGCTTTGAATGTCGAGACAATTGGACCAACCGTCATAAAATACTGACCCTCTTAGTTCCCACCTGCTTCACAACCAAAGAGTCAAGCCAGATTAATTCAATAGCTAGTATCCAATATCCTATACCTTTGTAGCTTCAACCAGCTGACAATCACTCCCGTACATTTCGACTTCATTATGCCCAATATGGCTGCTCGACGCGACGCCCAAGTTTTTATGACAGCTTCGCGAATTCGCGAGTCACGATAAGCCGAAGAGTCAAAATCCTATTAACCGAGCTCATCAAAAAGCATTTTCGAGTCTAACTTCAACACTTTTAACTCTTCTTAGTCTTTTACATTACTTATCACTTGAAAGCTGGTCTACAATTGTGCAGATATGTCACGTTTGAGCAAGATTAATCTTGAGAGTCCCAATGCTGTTGGTTCGTTTGTTCAGTTTGCCAGATTACTATCCAATCCATTAGTTTATGACAAAATTAATGACTTTATAACCAATAACAAAGATTCAGTCTTTGATATTGTTCAATATTCCGCTATTTTAATATCAGAAATCATAAGAAACTATCCAAAATTGAAGCATTTGATTAGAAAACTACTGTTCAGATTCAAATTGATAAAAGTTGAAAGTAATGAAAAAGTTGATGATCAAGAACCACAATTAACAGAAACCCAACAGTATTATTCCACGGTATTCAGATCCATGTATGGTTATATTTCAGATATAAGAATTGCGCAAGGTATATTTGCTATCTTCCCATACATATCCACATTTCTAAAAGATTATAACTCTTTGGAGAAACTGAAGAATATAAACACAAAAGATAAACTATTTGATTTCACAACATGGGCAATTTTCGCTATTTACACAGTATTCGAAAACTTGGGGTTCTTACTTTCACATGACTTCATCCATGATAATTTCAATCACCTTCTTTTACCACAACATAGAAAGGACAAGGGTCTTTCTTCATCGGATTGGTATTATGTTTATTCATGCAGATTTTGGTGTTTATGGAATGCAATTGAAGTGTTGAAAGATTTGAAGAATGGTGTTCAATTTAATCTACTGTGTGATTTGATTTTAAGTTACCATTGGTCAACTACTACTGGTGCACTCGATAAAACTTCATTTGCAATTATAGGATTTGCTAATTCATTTACAAAATTTAGAAGATTACTACGTCAATAGATGTCATTCAACTCCCTAAACCATGTAATTTATGCAAATTATTCATTAATTATTGTAATTATTCAGGATTCTCCTTCAAAAATTTAGTATGTTCTATCAATTGTGGACAGAATGTTTTTGGATCTTGACCCCAGTATTCTTTAAACTTCAAACCAATTCCTATATCTGTAACTGGTGATTCACCTTTATAGTCTTTACATAAAGCAGCAGTGACAATCTGGAATATTCTCAATTCAAAATCATAACCTGCAGCTTCTGTTGAAGACATATACATTCTAATATGTTTACCATCAATGATAATCTCTTCATCGTGTAATAAGGCAAATGGTACCAACTTTGGATAACTTAGATGCATAAAGAAAACATCAGCTTTTTTAGCATTAGGTGCTTCAATCAATTCATTATGTTCACCTAAATGTGAGCCTTTCAATGAGTTTTCATAGTCTATTATTGGATCAGCTTGACCCAATGCTTTACTGCTAAATTCACCAGCTTTATGATGATGTCCAATGAATTTAAAAGGTTGTAAGACTTGATAGAATTTGTTTCCAAGGACAAACGCAGCTGCAATGAAAGTTTCTTTATCACCTTCGCCTGCTGAACCTTGGGTAAACAAAGTGTAATATAATTTGGGGCCAAAAACATTATAATATAATGATAACAACAAAGTCTTTGCATGTTTTGTCTTGTTGATCAAAATCATACCACTTTCACTTGATGGGTTTGGTAAAGTGATTTCCAAATCATGGAAACTAACATCTTTGTTTATATCAAAGTTTGTTGGATCTTGACCTTTATAAGGGCCTCTAACGATTTGATTTGTTACATTAACTCCTGCAATTTCAAAGTATTTTGGATGTGTTGTTCTTGCCCATGCATCTGGCCATATAACCAATCCATGATCTTTCATAACTTTGGAATTAAATAATGGGGTTGGATCTCTCATTGGAACATTGTCAGCATCTAAAAATAAAATGTTTTCGAATTTTGAAACCAAGAATGCAAGATTTTTATATTGATATCCTGAGATTTTAGCTTCTAATTTTTTAGAAATATCACCAATTTCTTGATGTAACACTGAACAACGAGAATTAAATTTTGGTAAAATAACTTCACATAATTCTTCTTCATATTCACTTTCATCACCGATAAACACTTCAATTGGTAAATTACATCCTAGGGTTCTCAATTGTTGAATCCCAATGAATGCTAGCCAAGAAAATTTAATACCACCAACAAAAACAATACCATTACCAAAAGGTTTTGAATCATCATTATGGAAACTAACATGTTTATCTGCTAAAATATCATTTAAATATGATTTATGAGATTCTTTTAATCTTCTGAATGAAACATCATCAAATTCTAACAAGTTTGATAAATAATCCTTTGAATAAACAAAATCATCGTCTGTAGCGAATTTTTCTTTAGCCTTTTCACCATTTTTATAATTTATTAATGGAGCAACTGATGGAATATTGTCATTAACTAATTTGAAAACCCAGTTATATCCCTTTTGATGTTTTGTTTCACCTCCAACGACACCTTGGTCAAGATTTGATCCTGTGAAATCTGCAAACTTAGCTTGGAAAGAACTTTGGGTGGTTTTAGAAGTGGTGAAATATAGTACAGTTAAAACTATACCAAAAAAGATTGTTATCCTCTGAACTCTTTTTGGAATGGCCATATTGAAGAGGAAATTACAACAAAAGCTTGATGAAGGTATTTTCTCCGATTTAATGAAGCCTTTGAAGAATTCTTGAGTCTTTCACTTGGATTTGAATGCTGTTGAAATGCTGATGGTTGTTAAATTTCACTCTTTGATGTTTTGATTCAATCTTCAACAAAAGAAAAAAAATAAAAAAAACTTGATCGCGTCTGGTAAATGCACTACTACAGCAATTACTTTTGACATGTAAGTACAAAATTAATGATAAATACTTATGACCTTTGAAACAGATGAATAAGGGTAGTCCAATAGGCTGGGTAGACTAGCTATCATTCTTTTTTTATCTGACTTTTTGTCGTTCGTAATGGTCTATTTTTGTCTTTTCCTACTTCAAATGGACAAAATTTGGTCTACAACAAATACAAAACAGTTGAATATCATAAACCCATAAACAATGTAACCAGGAAACAGCCAATGATTATTGACTTGACTACTTTGCAGCAGCATTAACCTCAACACCAGTGACAATAGTGACTTTTTCAGTGGTTGGTTTAGCTGCCAATTTCAAAGCAGCAAGTGCAACATCTTCACCATGTATTGGAGACATTGCGAATCTAGCTAATGGTGTACCAGCTGTCCAGCCTGCCACTATTCCAAAATATTTATTCCCAAACCATTTTTGCTCTTTTCTTTCCCCTAATAAAATACCTGGTCTCAAGATAATGGTATTTTCAAAATCCAATTTAAGAACAGCATCTTCTAGTTCACCTTTCATTTTCAAATAAGGAAACATCGATCCACTGGAAGCACCAATAGAAGAAATCAAGACATACTTTTTGACTCCTTTGGCCTTTGCGGCTTTTGCCATCTCCAAGTTCAGATCATAATCAATCTTGTATTGTTTATCAAGACCTCCAGCTTTTGCTCTTGTAGTACCCAAACCTGAAAAGAAGGCATCAATAGGCCCTTCAACCTCTTGAAGTTTTTCAGCCCACTTGGTTGAATCTTTCTCTAAAATGACCTGGATTTTAGAATCCGATGCATTATCAGGTTCACTTCTACCTAAACTGAAGATTTTCTTGTAATACTCTGGAGAGTGTTTCAAAATGAAGTTACCACACAAACCGGTTGATCCAATGATGAAAGCAGACATGATTGATAGCTTTGAAGCAGTTTATTGAGAAAAAAAAACGGTTACTGGAAAAGAGCAAAAGTTTCTACAACGACAAAACAAAAACATTTGTGCAGGCCACTCCATCAACACTTTTTTTTCGCGAAAGTGTTTTGTTTTGTTTTGGCGCTGTCCTTTTCTTGCTTAAGTTACACATTACAAAATACAACTACACGGTTCAAACAGGTTACAATGTGGATCAAATTAGTTTATAAAAGCGTGGATATTTTCATGAAACCATTAATATAGAGAGTGGAAACATTCGGAGTGGTTTTTCTCACCAAGTTTGAAGCTCTTCAAAATAATCAACTCTACCTTTGGTTGCATCAAGATTTTGGCTAACTGCATCTCTAATACCATCAACCATTGCATTATGAGCACATGTCATTACACCAACACTATTTTCTTCAGCTTCCTCCAAATCCTCTCTGATGAGCTGGTCAATATTAGGTCTGCCAAATCTGAATTCAACAAAATCAAGATATCTAGAGACAATTTCATGTGGCGTTGAATCTTGTGGAAGTTTCTTATTGCTGTTCCGTTGACTCATATCATTGATACTAGCATCTTCCTTTTCATTAAAGTAAGATTCAGATGAGATTGAGCCAAATTTGGAACCAAGACTGGAATCTGCTTTTGTGATATAAATTATGACATCCAATGGTAGACTCTTTAAAGTCAACAACTCTTCATAAAACCAATCAATTGAATGCCAATTCCTGATAACCCAATACAATTTGATATGTTTGTTTGAAATTTGTGCCAATTTTTTAGCATAAGCATAAATACCAGGGATACCATTACCGCCAGCATATAGAAGACAAGTATCATAATGTTTCATTGGTTTGGGATCGCCATATGGACCTTCGACTGTGACTTTGATTTTTCCAGTCTTGTTTGACTGACTTGCCAAATCTTTGTGAACCTGAGATGTTACACCACCCTTGATTTTGGCGTAAACACAAACTTCATTTTCATTATCCGAAACTAAAGTGAATGGATGTGATTGAAAAAATGTGGTTGGTCTCAAAAAATGAATATAACCAAAAGATCCTGGAAATGCATTCCAATATTTGGGTTTGGGAATACGAATCTTTAATGTTTCGTCAGAAACAACGGTCACAGTTGCTGTTCTCACCCCAAAACTGAAAAGTCTTCCAATCCTTACAGCCCTGTCAAAAGCCCAAATAGCAGCCATAGAGTATGCAAATTCAGAATATTTGAAATTATGGATATGAATCCAACTCGCAGTTAAAAATAATACAGCCATTGCAATATGTATCAATAAAAACAATTCATAATAATGAGTTCTAGTCCAATGTATTGCTGAAACCATGATTATTCCACCAACTATTCCTGCAACAATACCCCATTTATACCAGTGTGTTGCAATCCTTTGTTCAAATCTACCACTTGCTTTTGATTGGATGTGTAAAGAAGCAGCATGTACAACAATCAAAAGGAAATTGAATCTGGAGATCCATTTATGGTAAGTTATGAATGTTGACTGTTTCCAACCGGTGAGCCATATTAAAAAATTGTTCCTTCCAGCAAACAAATATGTTAATTGGAATCCATACAAGGCAAGAATTCCTGCTCTTATACCAATGTAAACAGACATTTGACTTGTTTGATTAGGAAAGAAAGTATTTCTTTGAACAAAATGATATCTGGCTCCTTCAAAGATAACATTGAGCAGGAAGAAACCAAATATCACAATAGATTCACCCCTTGTTGGTAAAAGACCTGAAAGCATTGATAGTCTTCTCCCGAATGGGTAAACAGCTTGGGTATGTTTTTTGTTTGAGAACATAGCTGGCATGGTGATATTTTTTCTTATTTTGTTCACGAGACTATAGTTAAAATGCCCACTAGCAAATGCCATCTTTGAAGTTAAATTAGCTAGAGCAGCACCCAAAAAAATCACAGCCCAATAACCCATTATACCACCTCCAAAATATATTGAGTCGGCAATCATTCCATAGAAGGCCCAATAAGTTCCATAAGCACTATCATAAGCTGTTGAATTGTAATGGTCAATTGGACTTTTGATCACTGAAGAAATGTTGAACCCAGAAATATCAGTTGTTTTAACCATATACTTGGTACCATTTTTATATGCTTGTCTTAAGTCAGCGGAGTCCAAGGTAACATTAAGGTTTTCACAGTATTGAATCAAAATATATTCAGCTTTTGTATTGTTGATTGATGTTTTTTCATAGATACAATTCATTAATGAAGCCTTTGCGGCAGGATCAAGACATTGACAAGAATATGACTGATCATTATCATCCTCACAAAACAATGCAGTGTGTGTCAAGGCATATTTACAACCAATTACCACCAGCTCGTCATGACTATAACGGAATTTTTCAACTGCTGAAACTATGATGAATAAGTGAAGCCAGCTTAATATTGATGTCAGTTTCATATCTGGCGAGATTGTGCGTACTAGGTTATCTGTTTACTCAATTACAATCAGCATTGAGCTACTACTCGAAACAGCGCGAAGTGTGCTTCATATAATCAAAGATCATGATGACTGTTCTTTCTTGTTGTTTGGTTCTGGAAGAAAATGTGCCTTTTGTGAGTGCTACTTTAAGAACTTTTCCCTATAATCAATTTGTCAGGAAGGCCAAGAGTATATGCACTGGTTTTCAAAGTTTAAGTGTATTTCTTTCAAAAGGACCTGCGTTTTGGAGACAGTGCTGGTGGAGTTTGATACAAAAGAAGCCCAGATATGTCAGTTTTATGTCAAACATGAACATACTATAGCCCCGGTTTTTATGAGAAGGGGCTGAAAACATGGGAAACTTATTCAAAAATTAAGACAACTTTGGCTATGGCCGATGCAGAAAGCACTATTATTTTTTACAATTCAACGTAATTATGTACATTTGGTTTTAGTTGAAGAGGTTGAATCAGATCATGGTTTATTTAAAGATAGAAACAAGTATGTCTCAAAAGCTATCCTTATCCAAACTTTGGTCAAGGCTTGTGTGCTGGATGGATAATTTTTAAATGTGAATGAACCACTATATTCAGGCATACTTACAGTGAATCAATATCTAATGGAATACCTGATTTCTTTGAGTTCCTGCTCATTAAAGTTCAAGTTCGATAGGCCCCAAATAAGTGGATCAATGATCTCTACATCCTTCAAGGAAACTCGGGCTATCAGTTCATTTAGGCAAAATGCAGATCATCATCAATTTAATTAAACCCTTGTAGATTTGAATACATACGTCGTTTTCAAGAACTTTTTGTTTTCCGCAGCTGTTTGGTGACTGTGCCATCAAAAGAGGCTGTCAACACTGCGTCAAGTATGCAATCAAAGAAAACAGATGCATCGGGATTCGGAATTCTTGTTCAGCCTCCGACACATACAAGATCGAAAGATACAACACTGAAGGCAAGTATATTGTATTTCGGCCATACCAAGTTTTATTTTGTAGTTCAAGAGTAGCGATCTAGAACCTGGATAGATCAGCCCAAGACTCGTGTACGCCGTTAATTGCGACCCTATACAGTTCTAGGGATCGGCCTTCCATCAACTTATCGTTTTCATCTACGATCTAGTACAACCTCTGATTTTTTTCATTAATGCTCTCAAATCTATGCCCATACTCTCCTATGATAGCTTCTTAAAAGCTTTGTCTAGGTGCGATGTGGCATCATAATTCATTTTGGTTTTGGTTTGAACGATTATAACCTCATGACTTTTGAAAAGGACGAGCTTGATATGTAGATATCAGACAATATAGAAGCTGAGCTGTACCCTCATAATACGTAGGTCGCCAAGAGCATGGAATTAGGCATTAGTAATTGTTGATAATCATTTGTGGTTGTATACTTGAGAATCGAGATCTATCTTTCGCAGATAACGTCTGCTGCCACCTCGCCCATTAGAATGAAGAGATAAAATATACAAAGCCTTCATATGGATCAAAAATCGGCGCAACTAGAATTCATGTAGAGTTTGCCCAAAAATGAGGTGAAAGAAGTGTACCAAGGAATCATACTTCAAGCAGCTGTTGACAGATGTGAAACCGACTACTCTGATATATGTAATTACTTTATAAAAAACTTTTCCATAAACTCATACACAATATCCTTAACAACATTCCCAAATACATAATTAAATACATGAATTACCCAATCCAAACCATTATTTACAAAGATGGGGGGCTCAATTTTGGTAATTCTTGGATATATTGATCAAATGCAATTCCTTCTTTTCTTTTTCATAACATTCATAAACAAACTTCAATAAATAAAGTTTTCAATTCATCTTCATGATCAAGCCATTGCACCAATTCCAACAACTAACAGTTGTGAAGCAACAGTTTTGGACCACATTGCAATTCTTTTATTTCTTTGTTCAATTTCATATTCATGAACATGTTTTAACCAATCAATGTAAATCTCAGTTGAAATCAAATCTAACAATTTACATTCACTTAATGTTGAAACATTTTCTAAATCATCCAATTTTTTAACAACTCTAAAATTCAATGGTGGTAAAATATTTGGAGAACTTGTTTCAAAACTTTCAGTTCTTTTATTATTAACATAACTGATGATTGGTTTTAAATCCTCCATTGAAATTAATTTCTCACCATTTGAAAAAGCTGGTTCCTCTGTTGGGATTTTAGCTTTTAAATCATTAAATTGAATCTTAAAATCAACAACAATATATTTTGAAGAAGTGATTTCATCATCTTCAATAACTGGCTGCATTATATCAGCTGTTATATCAGCTTTACCATCAACTAACCAATTGAATTGTGTGCCATTTAAACCTAAAGCATCAATATCAATTGGATCTAATTTCAATCTTGTTATACGTTTCCAAGGATTCAAATCATCTTCAATATCACTAACATAAGCATATTTATGTTGTCTTTTATGGATGGTATATAATGAATTATTAACTGAACCTGTTATTGTACTTGCATTGAAAAAATCAACTAATAACCATTGGATTCTAACTTTTGGTAATTCACAGTTATAAATTGCAAATTCTAAAGGTTTTTCACCATTTTTAGGATAAATTTTCAAAAAAGAATCCAAAATTTTCAGATTCCCCAATTCATAATTCTTATTTGTAAACCAATCAACTTCTGATTCATTTGAATTCATATCTCTTCTATCAATAGTTCCAGTTAATCCATGAATCTCAACATTTTCAATCATACCTTTTATATGATAATATTTTTTAAATGATAAAGTCAATTTAATATGATCAGCTTTTAAATCTAATTTTAAACCTTTATCATCAACTGTGGTGATTTTCACTTTTTTAAAATCAATCATACCATCTTTCCATTCAGGAACAACAGCATCCTCAAATTTAATGTCAAAACTTGGATTTAACCAAGATATAAACTTCCCAGTTAATTTACCAACTAGTTCTTTAGCAAATAATGAATTCAATCCATAAAATAATAATGAAAAAAAAGTTGTAGTACCTAAAATTACCCATATTATATGACTCAATATAAACCAAGAGAAAAAAGCACTAATTTCATCAATGTTAAAAGGGCGATAACCTTTAATCAAAAACCATTTGGATCTAATGGCGAATCTTTCCCAAGGATTATTAGCCTGGGATAGCAATGTTTCTTTAGTTATAGTGGTTGCAACCTTACCGCCAGCAATAGTACTACCGACAGCAACATTATGTTGATTGATGGTGGCTGGTAATTTTGGAGCTTCATAGTTTGTTAGAGCTTTAGAATCCCTCCATATTGGGTTTATTGAATGGATTTGGCGATACCGTATTAATGATTTTGATGGGTTGCTGACGATAGTGTTCAAGTTGTGGTGTAGTAGCGAATGATCACGATGCTGGTGAAGGTTCCAAGGGTTTCTTGCTGCCACCACCTTGAACAGAGGTGAAAACAGGCTCCTTGAACTGAGACTCAGACGAGATATGGGTTGGAATGGGTTGATCAGTGGCATGTCAGTTCAAAAGGCCATAACTTATGTTTTTTTGAGGTTTAATAAAGCTTCTCACGTACTTGTGGAGGTGTGGTGAAAATTCTCGGGATATGGCAAGCACTTAGGTTATGGGGATGAAAGCAAGCTATAGCAACTGGTTTGGAAATATGATCTATCTTTTACAATAGTATATTCTTGACTTTCTCAACTCTTTTGTATCTTTTTCTCTCTTTAGCTCTTGATCCTTTGCTGCTTTCCAATTAAAATGACGTTCCAATCAAATTTCCTTTTTATAAGCACAAGATCAAACGAAAAAAAAGTGTCAGAAAATTAAAATTCGCGAATTCACTTTTTTTTTTTTTTTTGGCAGAGGGTAAAATTCGCGACTCATCTCTTTAAAAAAAAAAATTTTTGTATAATAAACATAAAGAAACTTATCTATTTAAAAGAGTTAATTATCCATTTCATACCACGATGGCTGCTCCTACTGCTTTGAAGAAGACATCTCCTGTATCTCAAAACCAAGAACCAGCTGAAAGTAGCAGCATACAGGTTCCACCACCAACTCAACAAGATGAAGAAGATGAAGTTCTTATAGATGCTTCAGGTAATATTGAAGATACAGAACAACAACAAGAAGATTCCACAAAGAAACAATTAGAGACAAAAGGAGTGGTACTTGATGCTGAAGGTAAACCACGTTTCAGTTCTGCTGCTAAGTCAGGTGAACACGTCAAGATTGAATCAAGAAAAGTTCCAGTCCCACCTCATAGAATGTCACCATTGAAAAATGCATGGCCAAAAATTTATCCTCCATTAGTTGATCATTTAAAATTACAAGTTAGAATGAATTTGAAAACAAAGACTGTTGAATTAAGAACATATAAAAACACTACGGATCCTGGTGCTTTACAAAAAGGTGCTGATTTCATTAAGGCATTTACATTAGGTTTTGATCTTGATGATGCAATTGCCCTATTAAGATTAGATGATTTATATATTGAAACTTTTGAAATTAAAGATGTTAAAACTTTACAAGGGGATCATTTATCAAGAGCTATTGGTCGTATTGCAGGTAAAGATGGTAAAACTAAGTTTGCTATTGAAAATGCAACAAGAACAAGAATTGTTTTAGCTGATTCCAAAATCCATATTCTTGGAGGTTTTACACATATTAGAATTGCAAGAGAAGCCGTTGTTTCATTGATTCTTGGTTCTCCACCTGGTAAAGTTTATGGTAATTTACGTACTGTTGCATCAAGAATGAAAGAACGTTATTAAATGTTTTGAGTCATGTGTGTTTTTAGGTATTAATATGGGTATTTTTCTTTAATGTACATTAGTCATTTGGTTGTATAACTACATGTAGTATATAGCTAATTTAATTGTGATAATTCTTTTTTTTTCTATAAGTTAAACAAAGATCATAAATTTTTTTCATCAAATAAAGAAACTTGTTGGAAAGACATCATAAGTCATAGGGAAATCAATAAAATAGGAAAGAGTAACTGCGTCAAGCTAATTACTCTGAAAAATTCTATTTGACTCTTTTTGTTTCATTGGGAATATAATAAAAAAGGCAAGGGATCATGAAATTTATAACAAGTTTCTTTCTTTGAATTGTCTCAATAAACCAGCACCTAATCTAGCTGGAGAAGCTTCAACACCAACACCAGCGGATTCTAAGGCTTTGATTTTATCTTGAGCACCACCTTTACCACCTGCAACAATGGCACCGGCATGACCCATTCTTCTACCTGGTGGTGAAGAAACACCAGCAATGAATGAAACAACAGGTTTTGGAACATCTCTTGTTAAATTGTATTGTTTTAAGAATTCAGCAGCATCTTCTTCAGCGGAACCACCAATTTCACCAATCATGATAATACCTTCAGTTTCTTCATCTTTTAAGAATAAACTTAAAGCATCAATGAAATTAGTACCTGGGAATGGATCACCACCAATACCAATAACCAAAGATTGACCTAATCCAGCTTTTGTGGTTTGATCAACAGCTTCATATGTTAAAGTACCAGATCTTGAAACAATACCAATTTTACCTCTTTTATGAATGTTTGAAGGCATGATACCAATTTTACATTGTTCTGGAGCAATAATACCAGGACAATTTGGACCAACTAATCTTGTTTTATTTTGAGTTTTCAAAATGTTTGCAATTCTCAACATATCATGTTGTGGAATACCTTCAGTAATTGCAACAGCTAGGGCAATTTCAGCTTCAATAGCTTCTTCAATAGCTTTGGCGGCAATTGATGGAGGAACGAAAATACCAGTAGCAGTGGCACCGGTTTGTTCAACCGCTTCTCTAACTGATGCAAAGACTGGTTTACCCAAATGTAAAGAACCAGCTTTTTTTGGATTAGTACCACCAACAACTTGAGTACCATAATCTAAAGCTTGTTGAGCATGGAAAGTTGCTTGTTTACCAGTAAAACCTTGATAGATAACTTTTGTATCACTGTTGATTTTCAAGTTTTTAATAGTATCAGCATAACTTCTTTTAATTGTTGAAGTTGAGAATCTTCTTGCTTGATTCAAGAAAATTTTTGATGATGATGATGAAGACATGATGTATAAAATTATCCCTTATAATCTAACTTCTATATTATTATTTTGACTAAAGATCAAAGAAATGAACCTTTTATCTGTACTGTATGTGCCAGGACGTTAGAGGTTAATTGATTGGACCGTTAAGGTGAAAATTTGATATGTTTTTATAAAAGAGACGAGAAACGGATTAGGGGTTTATTTAATACCTTTTCCAAGGTGAAGTCAACGCAACACAACAAGTTTTTTTATAGGGAAAGAAAAAAAAAAAAAAAGTTCAGGTTTCACGGGTGGGCACTGGGCGGACGCGTTCTGTCATAAAAAATGGGCCTAGGCAGAAGGAATAAACGGGGGCGGTTCTCGAATCTCAGCCTGGGGGCCTGGGGGTTAGACGGGTGTCTGCCTAGAGGCCAGCAGAGCTTCAGGAGGGAAGGGGGGAGTCCGGGAGAACGAAAGCGAGCGTTGGATTGGGCTCCCCGGACAGCTGTAGGCGAGGGAAATCCAGGAAGGGAATGGGAGCTAGGCAGGGGGAGCTAGACAGGAAGGGAAAGAGGACATTGGGCTTAGGAGAAGTATTTTAATTGGCTATTTGTAACAGATTCAAACCCACTTTGTCAGTCCATGTAATCTGTTCTGAACTGAAGAGCTAATTGAGCCCATGGACATGTTCGGATCTTTGCGTGGATGTACCGATCCACGGCTGCTGTTGAAAACAGTTGAACTCGATCTTTTCCCGAAGAGAGAAACTAATTATTGACTGGATCATCATCGAGGGTATAGGCTGAAGGTATATTTCCTGGTTAGACTGGGTGGACAGGCTCACTATTAAAGGGGTCAATCAATGCTACCATTGGCACTCGCTTTTAAGAACGCTGGCTCCCTGTCTTTTCAAGCTAGCCTTCTATGAAAGGTTTCAAATATAACCTCGAATCCAGTTTGAAAAGTGCCAATTATCAGTCCTCAACACTTGTAGTTCCACCACCCCCATGCCCATAGAAACAAGGACAGGATGATTCATTTCTACGCTAGTAACCCCATCACATCACTTATTCACATCTACATTTTGATTTAAAAGACTACGCTTTTCCATCCTGGACATCAAGAAAGTGGTTGAAAAGTTGCCTATGAGTGCTCTAACCAGGCGTTTTGATGGACTTTTAACTAGGGTGGAAAAAACACACTACAAACCACTTTTTATAGCTCAACCAAGGTAATCCAGAAAGATGTCTGAAGAGTTTGGTAAAGATGATAATGAAGTTCAAATAAATGATAATTCCATAGTTGAGACCTGGACAGAAATCATGGATGGCTATAGAAAGATCCATGCTAAGAAAGATAGTGAAGAAATTGAATTGGAGTCAATTTCACAAGAACCCGAGGAAAAAAGTAGAAGTGAAGATGTTGAAATAAAAGACACCAAAAGTTGATGTTAAGTAAATCAATTGAGATGTTAAGGTGACCCAAGGAAACAGCTGTGTCGGTGAAGTGCAATCTCATGTCGTATAGACTTCCTTTCTTTCACTGACATGTATTCATGACTATAAGAACCCAAAAAAAGCTGTCAGAACAGTTTGATTACAGGTATCAGGTATCCAAGATTCAGCCTAGACCATCGAACTAAAAACTTGAAATCGAACTCATTTCCAACTGCTTTAAACCAATTTGTAGCTACAATAATTTTGTATGTTCACCTTTTTTGAACATTACACGACTTCACGAACTTTTTGCCAAAAATCCTTTGAAAAACAAAAAACGTCAAAGTTGTTGATCTCGAAGGCAATTTGAACAGGGCGCTTGCAATCATCAACGGACATTTAATTCAAACAAGCAATTGCATTCATACTCAAGCCTTCAAAAATGTCGGAAACTCCTCAACCTTTATCACCAACTGCTGATGCTGAAACTCCATTAACAGGCTCACCAGCTCCAACTTCTGAAAACCCAAAAAAGAAAAACTCACAAGCTGGTAAGAAGGTCAGTGCAGAGATCTTGGAAAGAAGAAGAGTTGGTAGATTAAAAGCTGCTGAAACAATGGCTAGAAAGATTAAAAAATCTGGTATTGAAAAAAGAGAAAATGCTTTAAAATTTTCAACTTTTGAAAGTGGGAATTTAATTAACCAAAAGAATTATTTCACTGATTATTTGAAAAAAGATGATCAAATTTTCATATTACGTGAAAGGAAACAAATAAGATTGAATAAAGTTCAAATGAAGCAAGGTAAATCAGTTAAAGATCAAGACACTCCGATCCCTGGTGCAACAACTCCGATCCCTGGTAATGCTGATGAAGATGATGAAATGGATGATGATGAAGCCGAGGAAATTGATGAAAGAGTCGGATCTAAAACAATCGTGATACATCCTGGTTCAAGAAATATAAGAATTGGGTTAGGTTCAGATGTTTATCCTCAAACTTTCCCATTTGTGTTAGCTATTCCAAAAGATGATGAATTTAACAAGCAAAATAATTATGAATTAGATGAAGAACAACAATCAATAATAGAGGATAATAGAAAACTATTACAAAGAGATTTCAAAGAAAGAATGAGATATTATAAAAGAAGAATATTACCAAATTCAAATGAAATTGTTACAAATTTTAATAAAAAAGTTACACCAGAGACAATACCTGAACATAATGACATTCATAAAACTGAGTATTTCAAACCAACTGCAAATGATAGATGTTTTATAGCTGATGAAGCACTAAGACTTGATTCTACAGATTTCAAGTTAAGATACCCATTATTAACAAATGGAAGATTTAATGAAGATGAATATAGATCCTTTGCAGAAACTCTTGGTGATATTCAATTATTCATTAGTAAAACATTGGAAAAAAAATTTCAAGTTACAAAACTGAAACAGTATAAAGCTGTTTTGGTGATACCTGATCTTTATGATAAAGTTTATGTGGAAAACTTTATTGAATTATTACTTCAAATGAGTTTCCAAGGTGTTGCTGTTATACAAGAAAGTTTAGCATCTACTTATGGTGCAGGTGTTAGTTCAGCTTGTGTCATTGATATTGGAGCTAAAACTACTAAAGTTTCATGTATTGATGAAGGTATGATTATTCCAAATAGTCGTGCCAATTTAAGTTATGGTGGTGATGATATAACAAGATTATTTTATAAATTATTGAAAGAATCAAATTTCCCAATTGATTATGATGTTAATAATGATTTTGATTGGCCTGCTTTAAATCAATTGAAGGAGAAATTTATTACATTTCAAGATGCAAATGTTACTGTTCAATTATACAATTTTATAAAAAGATATCCTTCAAAATTATCAGAAAAATATGAATTCAAAGTTTTTGATGAAGTTATGCTTGCGCCAATGGGATTGTTTTTCCCAAAAGTTTTCGAAAAAGTTAAAGATTTTGAATCAACTCCATTCACTAATAGAAAATCATTAGATGTTTATAATGGACAATCAAATAATCCAACTTCAACAACTCAAAAAAATTGTTTCGAAAATAATTCATATGCAGATAAAATTGATTTTGAGGTTTTAAAGGACTTGTTAAATCCTGATACGTTAGAAGATGCTAAAGAAGATGAAGTGCCAACCATTGCAGCATTAGACAAAGTTATTATTCAAAGTATTGCAAATGCTTCAAGATATGATTTTTCAAAAGCTAAAACTTTCTATGAAAATTTATTAATTGTTGGTGGTGGTGCCAAGATTGAAGCTTTAGATTTCATATTAACAGATCGTATAAATATTTGGAGACCAAAAATTTTAGCATTATTGAACTTGCCAGATTTTTTGAAAAAAATTGAAACATTAAGTACAAATTTTGAAAAAGAACATGAATTTTCAAAAATTCAATCTGAAGAAGAAATTCAAACTTTACAAATTGAATTATTTAAAATTATTGAAACTGAATTGAATGAATTTTTGGAAAGTGTTAATAATCCATTAAACCCAGTTGAGGTCTTGCCAGCACCAAGAGATATTGATCCATCAATTTTAACATGGAAAGGTGCTTCTGTTTTCTCAAGATTAAAGTTGATTGAAGAATTATGGATAACTGAAGCTGACTGGGATTTATTAAGTAGCAGAACTTTGCAATATAAAGCTTTGTTCAACTACTAGTGGACCTGGAAACTGATGAGAACTTGAGTACATAATGAACAATTATGATGATGATTATATTCAACTGTAATGTAGGATAAATAGGACAAATGAAAAGCCTGTGTTTTCTTAACTTGATGTAATAAATAGATATAAAATGTGCAGGATAAGTAGTGCCCTAATCGATTTAGGTACGTCCGGGTAACAAAAAAGTAATCGACCCCGGACAGGATCGAACTGTCGATCTTGTGATTAACAGTCACACGCCTTAACCAGCTTGGCCACGGAGTCTTTTACGAAAGCTGTAAGTCTGTTGAAACTTCAGTATCTTTAGCTTGCGCTTGAAAAAATCAGCAATTTTGACGTAAACATGACCAAATAATGTAACAATAACATATCTCATAGTCTCTTTGTCTTTTATGCAAAATTTTAATTAATTTCAGCAGTTTTTGGCTGAAATATATGCGAAAGCGGTATTCCGAACTTCGAATATTATAAATATTTTGATGATCAACTACAACCGGCAGTACAGCTGTTGAACATATTGAACACATGAAAACACTACCTGACCACCAGCTAATTATTACATATTTATATAACAATGATCCTGATGTCGACAGTTATAGTTAGCCGGCCCCAATTATTATTATTTTTTTTTTTTTTTAATTAAAGACCAAAAATGACATATTGCTGTCCATTTTTTCTATATATTGAACATTTTCCTATTGAATTTTTATATTGTTTATACGTGTTTAGAAATTAACATTATTCTTATTGTGAATTTGAATTATAAACTCCAGTCAAAACGACAATTTGGTGCTTTCCACTCAGAGAATTTGAATTGAACTGATCGTGTTAATCAACTATTACTATTACATCAACTACTACAACTATCTATTATTTTAACTATGTCTGAATTGAACTTGAAAGAAGCTAGAAAATTAACAGTTGAGTTAATCAAATCCCAACCTGGTCCGTACTTTAAGTCATTGATCTTTTATTTCAAATCTCATGATTTGAGTAATGTTGCAAAATTTATTTCGAATCCATCTGCTGAATCAACTATTAAATTGGATGATGAAACCAATAATTTTATTCAAAACTTATTATTGTTAACTGCTGGTGATTATAAAGTCTATCTGGATGAAGATGATGCAATCATCAGTTTGAAAAACTTAATGAAAAAAACTAATTATGTTATTGATCCTGATCAATTCTGGAAAAGATCCAGAGGTATGCTTAAATATGCTGGTGAATATCATGTTGATGATTATATTTTGAAAGTGGAAACTGTTAGATCTTGGGCCAGAAGAAGTTCCGAATTAGGAATTACTGATGGTGCATTGAAATCATATGTTATTTCATCATTGAATGGTAAATTGAATACATTGAAGGATATTTTGTCAATTTCCAAGGAAAAATCTTTAGATGAAGTTTTGGAAATCATTAAAGACTATTGGTATGCTAACAGAGGCAGATTGACTGATCAAGCAAGAAACAACAACGATCATTCAAGAAACAACAACAACAACTTTGGCAAATCAAACTCCAATACTTATGGTCAAGGAAATACAAATGCTGGTAATAAACCAAATTTCACTAAATCAATTGGTAACATTGTTTTTGAATCAGATGAATTAGCGAGTTCTCCCTCAACAGGATCTTCAAACGCGAGTTCTCTCTCAGATAGAAACTATTTGTGATTCGGGAGCCAATGCTCACTTATTCCACATCAATTTTCCATTACTGTACAATATTGAAACCTTTGCTAATGATACATCTGAATCTGCTGTTGGTGTGAATGGTCAAGAAATCCACATTAAAGGGATTGCAAAATTAGATTTGAAATTCGGTGATTACCTAATCACAATTGATGTTTTGGTCACAGAAAATTTGAATTACAATTATCTTTCCACCAATAAACTCAACATTTATCAGATCTTTTATGAAGAATGCAGCTCAGGTCTATTTCTAAATCATCAAGACAAGAAGTATCCATTGCTCAAGAATAATGACAACTTCTCAGTTGTTCCACATCATCATTTTGTTAAACCTCAAGTGACTACCAGTATAAACTCTATTCATCAAAAGTTGTTACATCCAAATAATGAGTACTTGAAGAAGATGATCAAAGATCAATTGATTAATACTTCAGAAACTGCAACAACTGATCAATGTACAACCTGTTTACAAGCCAAAACTACTTCAGCACCAGCTAGAGCAAATTCAAGAAATATTCATCGGGTAAAATCACCTTTCCATCAAGTTCATACAGATATCTTAACTATTACATCACACAATAACTACAAATCTTATGTGTTGACTTTTTATGATGATTTTACAAAATTGTTGAAGCTATATCACTTACATTCAAAAAATCAAGAGGTGATCTATGAATGTTTTCAAGATTACATTACGTTCACTACAAATCAGTTCAAAACCAATATAAAGATGTTTACAAGTGATAATGGCTCAGAATATATTAACAAGTCAGTTAAAAGTCTGATCAAAGATCGTGGAATTGATTGGATGTACACTTCTTCTTACTCACCAAATCAAAACGGATCTGCAGAACGGATAAATTACAGCATTATCAATAAGCTAAAATCAGCACTTATTGATTCACCTGATGTCAGAGTTGGTACAAAATACATTAAATTCTGCTTACCATACATTTTGAAATACATTGAAATCATTTTGAACATCAGCTATCATAGTGCATTGAAAACTTCACCATATAATTTCATCACTACCAAGTTATCTACAGATCAGTATAGTGCTGAGATTGGTTGTTACAAAAGTATAAATTTTGACAAGATTCCTGTTATTGGTCAAACTTGTTATATCACAAACAAGACAAATACCATCAAGACAAATTCAAGAACTGTATCAGGTATATTTATTGGTCTGGATAAAAATTTAAAGATTTTTTATGTTCCAGATGAAAACAAAATCATCAAAACCAGAAATTTCTCATTCAAAAAGATTCCAGATATTCATTTTAGCATATCATCTGATGAATCTCAAACTGAATCTGATGATGAACAAGAAGATAATGATGCTTCAGAAGATGAGGAAGATATTGGTCAACATGATTCAAATGATAATAATCATGATGGAGATATTGACATGGACGATGCTTACAGTGAAAATGAACAAGATACTGAAGATCAAAATCTTGAAGATCCAACTTGGACACCTGAATCAGAAGATGAATTTGAACAACATGAAGAAGAAGAAGATGATTTACATGATGATGAATCGAACATTGAACCTGATGAAAATGAGATTGTTGAAGAACCACAAGAAGATGTAAATAATGTTGAACCAAAAGTTACTACTATGGATAATCCAGATATTGATAATAGAACACCAGAAGTTGTGAATGATGAATCAGTTGAAGAACCAATTGTCAATGATGAAATACCAGTTGTTAATGAAGAAACAGAAGATAATACTGTTGAAGAAGAAGTTGTTGAACCAGAAGTTGTTGCTGATACTATTGAAGAAACTGTTGAAGAATCTATTGAAGAACCTGTTAAAGCTCCAGATGTTGTTGAAGAAATTATTGAAGAACCAGAAGTTGTTATTGATAAGACTGTTGAAGAACCAGAAACTGTGATTGATAAACAAGAAGGCCTTGAGGCTACTGATGAAACTGCTACTGTTGATCCAAATTCTGATATAGTTGGTGAACCAGATGACCCTCCAGTTGATAAAACAAATGATGATTCATCCACACCATTGGTTATAGTTAATGATACGATAGAAGGGAAAGAAGAAAATTTCGCACATGAAATGTTTGACTCACCAAATGATGATAAGATGTCTTCAAGCCATAATGTTAAGATGAAACCTTCAAAAGTTGTGAGAGTTGGTCCAGATACTCAACCAACACCTGTGATCCCATCTAAACGGAAACTAATATCATCTGAAGCCCAAAGAAACATTTCTGATTATATAAAAGATAGATCATCCAAAATTAAACGAATTGGATCAGTCAACATATGCTCTATCAAAGAATTGAATGATAAGGTTGAAAGGAATCATTGGTTATTAGCAATTTTAAAAGAGTTGGAAACTCTTATTAACCAGGGAACTTTTGAAGAGGTGATCATTAGGAAAAATCAATTGTCCAACTATAATATTGTTCCAACATTATGGTTGTTAAACAAAAAATTTGATCATACCAACAATCAAATTTTTAAAGGCCGTCTAGTTGCTAGAGGAGATTTACAAGAGTATGAAGGTGAAACTTATTCTTACACTTTGGAAAATCAAATTTTGTTGTCATTATTAGCAATTGCTACCAAAACTAATCAACAAATCACTCAACTTGATATCAAAAGTGCTTATGTTTCTGCTGACATTGATCAAGAACTTTACATCAAACCACCGCCTTTTTACAAAAAATTTCAACAACAAAAAGTACCAGATGATGATCATATGTTGATATTAAGATTACGGAAGAGCCTCTATGGATTGCGTCAAAGTGGAAGACAATTCTACTTTCATTTAAGAGACATTTTGCTTAAAATTGGTTTTACAAACAATGATGCATATCCTTGTGTTTACAAAATGGATTATCAAGATCAACGTTGTTACTTAGCAAATTTCGTTGATGATTTGTTACTTATTGGTCCAACAAAATTTAAGAACTTCATTCTCAAAAAGCTGAGTGATCAAAATCTAGATGTTAAGCACTTAATGCCCACAACAGAATCAGTTGATGATAAAACCATATTGAAAAGAAAAATAGTTGGTGTTGAACTAGAAGAACTATATGAAGACAACATTAGAAAATCCTTGAAAGTTCATCAAAAAACTTATTTGGAAAAGATTGTGAACAAGTTTCTCAAAATCAATGATTCTACAAAGGCAACCCCTCCACCATATTATATTGATGCTTCATATACAGAAGGTGCTGATCATGAACAAAGAGTAAAGAAAGCTCAAGAAATTATAGGTTCACTTTTATATTTAGGTTGTCATACTAGACCAGATGTGATTTTTCATATTCATTATATTTCTCAATTCCAGAAACAACCCTCAGATCAAGTTTTTTATTTTCTTGATAGATTACTGAGATATTTAAATGGTACAAAAGAATATGGATTGAATTATTATCATTCTACAGATACAGAAATTGATGAAAATAGATTACAAATTTATACTGATGCTTCATTTGCTGCTGCTGCTGATAACTTTAAGTCTTCCAGTGGTACTATTGCTTACTTTGCCGGTGGACCTATTGGGTGGAATACCGAAGTTTTATCATTCAATGTATTATCACCTGCTGAAGCTGAAGTTGTTGCTATTACTGATTCCGTTAAATTTGATCTATGGCTAAGAAGATTATTTGATTTTTTATTGGAACCAAAAGTATTAAATAAATCAATTCATTACTCAGATTCATCTGCTGGTATTGCTATGATAAATAAGGATTATTACAACAAGAAAAATCGTCACTTCAATATCAGATTGGCTTTTGCTAGAGATAAGTTCAAAAGAGGTTTTTATGATTTGAAATTTATTGCTACAGACAAACAAGTTGCTGATCTATTAACAAAACCTACAGATGGTGTTCAATTTTTAAGATTGGTAAATTCACTGGTCCATTAAGTTGATACTAGACTCACAGATTCATTTTATTTTTATTTTTTATTTCATTTTTTATTTCATTCTTAAAAAACAAGTGGCATGTCGTGATGTATATCACGATGTGAATTTTTACTATCAATTATTTCTATTGGATAATTTCAGATTGATGTTGTTATTTTTCCAGATTTTGTTACAGCTGTTTCCATTAATGGAAACATCATTTTAGTTTTCATGCAGAATTGGTTTCTATAATTTTCCATAGACCAAAAATGACATGCTGTCCATTTTTTCTATATATTGAACATTTTCCTATTGAATTTTTATATTGTTTATACGTGTTTAGAAATTAACATTATTCTTATTGTGAATTTGAATTATAAACTCCAGTCAAAACGACAATTCCGAATCATTTAACATCAAAAAAACACTCTATTACTGCTTTAAATGGTCAAAAAAGGGAAAAAATGACGCCTAAAAAAATTTTTTTTTTA
>NW_017567112.1:1728773-1912126 GCF_001661255.1 Hansenula anomala
CCATGATTTAATCCTTCAATCTCAGATGGTGTTAACAGTCTCACAATATCTAGTGTAAAACTATAAGCCAATTTGGGTTTTTCAAAATGTCTTTCAATCTTTCTTGGTATCTTAATGGCTGGCAAGATTCTAAATAAGATATCTTCAATATTGATATAATTTGTTTCAACATGTAGATCTCTTAATTCACCACCTTTGAAGAATTTCTCGAAAACATCCTGTTTCTTGAAAATATTGTTAAAAGCTCTTTCAAAATTGCCATTTAAAAAATCAGTCCAAGGAAATGATTTGTATAAAATCTCTTTTCTTTCAAATCCTTTATCCCATGTTGCCCAGTTCTTGTAATTCAAATCATTCATAAAGTCCACCTCATCAGCAAAGAGAGTTGTGAAACACAAAGCTAACCATTGAAGTAATTCTTTGTTGTGTATTTCAACTGGCCCATCACCAACAATTGTATGAAAAAGAATTTTTGCCCTTTTTCCATCAAGTTGATTTAATAAGTCCATGATCTCAAAACCACCATGAATAGTCATCATTTTTAATTTTTCAACACTAACCTTATTCTTAAAATGAGCCTTTTGGATCATATTATCTAGAGTTTTAATCTGATCTTCACTTAATGGATTGTGTGGATCTCTCCCATAAATTTGTGACATGATGTAGATATTCATCAATTCAGCTCTTATATTCAACGGGACATCAGCTAATAGTGGGTACCATAATTGCTTCTGGATTTTTCCAAATATTTCTTCCCAGTTACTTTCTCCATTAATTGAGATACCTAAAAATTTTATTGCAGATGCTTTTTCCAATGGTGTAACCTTTATAGCATTATCTTTATACTCTTCTTTATATTCTTTTTCCATCCATTTTCTCAATGTAACGATATTTGACTTGTCCAAATTAATTTTCATATTTGAAACATCTTCATAATTCTGAAAATTGGTTGTGATTTTTTCCAATTCCTCCTTTGACTTAACTAGCAAATTAACATCATCAGCATATGCAATCACCGTTAAATCTTTAGCATCAAAAGGACTATGCATCTTAATATAATTTTGACAATTCCATATCATTGGCTCTATTATCAAAAGAAAGATCGACGGGGAGAGCGGGCTTCCCTGGCGGATCCCGTTTCCAAAACCAAACGAATCTTTTGAAATTTTGTTGTTGATAATTAAATTGGCTCTTTGTAAAGATGTAAATGACATTATTTGATTAATAGCATTCCTTGGAAAATTTAAACTCTCTAGAACAATTTCCAAAAATTCAAAACTTCCTCTGTCAAAGGCTTTTTCAAAATCTATCCCTAATGCAGCTATTTTATCATCATTTTCAACATTTCGGCTGTGAC
Source organism: Hansenula anomala (assembly GCF_001661255.1). Classification (NCBI taxonomy): domain Eukaryota; kingdom Fungi; phylum Ascomycota; class Saccharomycetes; order Phaffomycetales; family Wickerhamomycetaceae; genus Hansenula; species Hansenula anomala. The sequence continues at coordinate 1,730,131 of NW_017567112.1, forward strand.
TTTTGTTCACTTCATGTCTCAATTTTTGTAACAAATTTATTCCTTGATCTAGATTTCTATCTTTAACAAAACCAAATTGTAATTTATTCACCACATTTGGAATAATTTTTATCATTCTGTCATTGACACATGCTGAAATTATCTTTAATGTTGTATTCATTAGTGAGATGGGTCTCCAGTTTTTGATATCTGTTTTCACCTTTTTCTTTGGTAAAAGTTTGATTAAAACTTCAGTCATCTTTTCAGGCAATGTTCTTTTTTCTCCCATCAGATTCAAAATTTGTAGAAGTAATGGATCAATTGCTTCTCTTGATAAAAATAAATACATATAGCTTATTCCATCACTACCCGCAGCAGTTGACTTGCTCTTGTATCTTCTCCATACTTCATCAATATCTTTTTTAGTGTAGGGTCTAGAAAGCAAATCATAATCTTCTTGACTTAAATTTTTCTCTTCTCCAAAATCCCTAACATAATTTTCAGCTTTGATTCTCCATTCGTTACCTTGAAATGGGGTTTCAATGTTGTACAAGTTATCATAGAATTTGGTGGCCAATGTTTCCATGTCTGATTCATCAGTTATCAGCTTTGGGGGATCATGTGAATAGGACAAAAGTCCCTTCATTTCAATTTGTTTTTCTCTTCTCTTGAAAAGTTTATTATTATTTTTCTTTGAAAGTACCACTTGATCTTTGTTGTTCTTTGATATCCCATGAATATCTCTTGTCTTTCCAATGTCCAACATAGGTTTAACACATCTATAGAAATTTTTGGTTTCCCTAATTAGGAATTCCTGATATTTCTCCATAACCTTATCAAACATTTTAATAAACTTTTCAGACCCTATATCATCACTAATATGTTTTTCAAATTGATTCTTGTCATAGTCCTCACATAGATTTTGATATAATTTCAAATCTTGTTCATCTGTAATTAATTTATCAATATCATGTCTATCCATTCTCATAGCTTCTTTCATTTCGGGGTAATCTTTCAATATCTCATCAATGGTATGAAACCTTTTTTGTGGATTATCAGATTCCTTTAAGATTTCCTGTTTTGTTTTGAGAACTAATTTAATTCCAAAATGAGTGGATTGTGGAATCCTGACTCTAGTTCTTGAGTAGAACGCCACTAAGTTAAAATCAGTGAAATAATTGTTCTGGATCAAAAATTTATCCAGACGTCTCCTTCTTTGATCTCCGCTCATTTGGTTCGTATAGTTGTTGGAACTATCTGGGTGTTCAATAATGGTTTCATCTGAGAGAAAAATATCTTCAAGTGAATTTTCATTCATAATTTCTAAAACTTTATTGGCACTGTTTGACATCTTGTAATTATCATATGGCATTGACACATCTGATTTATCATTAAGTATTGTGCAATTAAAATCACCAACCACAATTAAAAGTGTTTTATCATCACCTTCTTTGAGCATGGTTTTCCTAATAATGTTTTGTATTTCTTCATAGAAATTTAGACTTTGATTCTCTTGAGGAGAGTATAAGTTGAGTATGATGTAGTTGGGCTCATTTGGATCTTGTGTTATCAGTTTTATTATATTGAAGTTATCATTGTATGAACTTTCATTGACATCTTCTAAATCTTTAATTTCTTTAAAATGTTCTTTGTTTATAATGATTTTAGCTTTGTTGCTGGCTTTACCAATCATCACATGCCCAGTCTCATTTAATGATTTAATGATTCTGTCATAATTTCTTGCTGTAGTTTGACTCTCTTGGAGGTTTAAAATGTTTTTGTTTTTTTCTTGTTGTTCTTGTTCTCTCATTTTGTTGATGGTTCTGTCCCAACCACTTTCATCTTTGCGTTGGATGTTTGCTGATCTAATACAAATCATTTTCAATAATCTTGAACTTCAACATCTTGATCATGTTGATTGGTATCACCATCACCATCACCAGCATTGTTGTTCTCAGCTATTAAATCATCAATATCAATATCTTCTTGTTGTTGTTCACTTTCTAAATTGGCTTCATCTTCCACTATGTGGTTCCTTGTCGGTGTTCGTCCTCTTTCAACCCTTTCAACTTCAACACCATCTTCAGCATCAACACGTCTATCAGTGCTCAACTTTATCTTATTTAATTCAACACTAGCCTGATGATAATAGCCCAAATAATTCAAGTCAGATTCGGTTAAAGTGGTATGCTTCAAAATATCTTTATCCTTGTTTTGGATCGCTTTTTCCATTGCTGTTTTAGCAGCTCTTGTTATCCTATTAGGTGATGTACTTTTCAATGAGTTTAATTCAATTGGTCTTGCTCTTGTTGCTTTGGTTGGTGAGACAGATCTTGCTGGAGATCTAGCTCTTGTTGGAGATGATGATCTAGTAGGAGACGATGTTCTTGTTGGTGATCTAGATCTTGATGGAGATGGAGATCTGCTTTTGGTGACCTTTGCAGGTCCTGGTTTTCCCAATTTCTCCTTTAATTCTGGGATAACATTTGAAGCTGTTGCTCTTGATTTGCTTCTTTTATTTGAAGAGTTATTTTCTTCTTCTTCTTCTTTTCCTTTTCCTGCTTCAGCTGGTTCTTTTTGTTTAGCTTCTTCAGTTGAAGCTGTTGTTGCATTTTCTTCAGTTGATGATGATCTTGTGGTTCCAGATGTTGTTGTTTCCTCTTCTTCTTCTTCTTCCTCTTCTTCTTCAGTTGCTATTGGCTGGAAAGGATTACTCTTTGGAGTTGGTGTTGCTTTGGTTTTGGATTCAGTTCTTCTGTTAAAAGTTGCTCTTCTTCTTGGTGAAGCATTTTGGAATCCTGTTTCATCTTCAGCTTTATTTGTATTGGTACCATGGTTGGAAAAGTTGAAATTGTATTGATAACCGTTGTTGTTTTCAGTGGAAGTTGAGTTTGAGGATGTTGCATCAGGGTGTTTTCTTGAACCATTATCATTGAACATTTTATAATTTAAAGGTTCCATGTTGTTTCTTTTCCTTTCCCTATCACTTTTATTAAATGAACAATTCCTCATTTTATGACCCCTACCATTGCAGTAGAGACAACGGTGTGGACAAAAGCGTTTTTGGTGATTTATGGAATTGCAGTTAATACAACGCATATAGTCCCTGTTGATAATCTCCATCTTCACTGAGTTTCTGTCACCAAGAAATGGGGTTTCGTTTGAGGTTGCGTCTGCAAGAAACAGGTATTGAAGTGTTGCAATGCCCTGGTGACAAGTCTGTTTTCTTCCATCTGGGATGAAAGGTCCCGCAATCTTTTTCCATTTATTTTTCCCTTCAATTAGTTCAACAACCATTGCCGAATCATCAATTTCCTCTAAATTGAAATCAATATTAATGACCAGAATTTTACTTGATAATCTTTGTTGTTTATCCATTTGTTCATCTATTTGCTTGAGAGATTCATCAGTTGAGATCAATTGAAAGCTAATTTTGGCCTTTTGTGTTTCAATTTCAAAAGTTTCATTCTTCAACCAGTTTTTAAAGTTCTTTTTGATTTTTTCAGTTTCTTCAACAATGTATTCGTTCATGTTTTGTTTACCAATTTGTTCCAAATTGGCAGAGACATAATACTTCTTCAGTAAATCTTTGAAATTATCAAAAGTGGCCCAGCTATGAAAGATTGGGAGTCTATAGGTGCTAGTTTTTTCACCAATTTTCATTGTAGCTAAGGTCCAATAGTTGTAAAATTCTTCAGAACCTGGTGTTTTTAATTTCTGTTCACCTTCAATACCACTAGCATTGTTTTTGATAAAACGTTTTTGTTCATCTTGATGTCTAATTATAGCATTTTTGATTGTTTTATCATCAATATCTAACCTCTTGTATAGCTGAGCTTTATCGGTTGTAACCGCCTCCTCGGAGTTCCAGCCCATTTCGAGATTATCTCCGTCTAGATCTAAATCTTCAGTTTCTCCGATTTTCTGAGTTTGTGTAATTTTCAATTCGTACTCATACTCATGTGTTGGGGTATAATCTTTATATTGATAGAAAACTTGTTCACATTCCTTGGTGATACCAACATCTTTAAACTTCTCATGTGTAGCTTCTTGCTTTTTATGGTAGTTTTTACCTATTTCTTCAGCCCAACTACCAGTTTTCTTACCCGGTTGATGATTTTTTTTTTCGGAAGAATTAATTTCATCAGTATTGGTGGATTGGTCAGATTTTTTTTGGTTTTTCTCATTGTTTTCTTCTTTTTTTTGTTTTTTTGATCATTTTCTGTTTCAGTATAATAAGTTTTATTTGATTTTTCATTTTTTTTTCATTTTTTTGGGTTTGTGGTTGTTGTTCAAAGGTTTCTTCTTTTTCTTCAGTTGAAGCTTCAGAATGACTATTTTGACGAGGAAAAGTGCTTTCTGCACCATTCAAGTTGGATGAAGATCCTGGAGGATCTGTAGAGGATATATTATCCTTAGATTGTTCTTTATCTCGTTCCATGATTTGATTGCAAAAAAAAACTTTATTCAAAAAATTAAGCATAGCGCTGCTCGGTTTCGATCCGAGGACATCAGGGTTATGAGCCCTGCGCGCTTCCACTGCGCCACAGCGCTTAATTTTTGTTCTTTAAATCTGCTGAAGTGCCTGACCATATTTATAGTTTTGGTAGGGCCAGTATCAGATAGGGTAAATTCACCCATTTCGCGACCCATGATTTCAACAGATCCTTTACTTTATCTAAGCATCACATCTTCAATTCGAAGCACATCTATAAGGTATCAATTCAATTAAAGAAAGGATTATTGGATAATCATTACTCCACAAGTATTAAATTCATTTCCTGTTACCAATTGCTATTGCTATTCATCCATCTACCATAGTTCAAGTGTATCTTATATTGTTGCTTTGATCCACGTTGTACCATCAATTATAATGCCATTTGTTCAGCCTGCTTCTGAGCCTGATGGTCATAAATTCCAAAAGTTTTTCAACAAACTAAGTGGACAACCACCAAGTTATGCCCAAAAGACGGATTATATATTTGGTCGTACATTAGGAGCTGGTACTTTCGGTATAGTGAGACAAGCGAGAAGAATATCAACAAAAGAGGAAGTTGCCATAAAGATTGTTATGAAAAAGGCATTGAAAGGAAATGAAAAAGTATTCTATGAAGAATTGGGTCTCTTGCAAAAGTGTAAACATCCAAATATTGTTGGATTTAGAGACTGGTTTGAAAGTAAAGATAAATTTTATATTGTCACTCAATTAGCCACTGGTGGTGAATTGTTTGATAGAATTGTGAAAGAGGGAAAATTTACTGAAAGTGATGCAGTTATAGTCATTGTTCAAATTTTGAAAGCTGTTTCATATTTACATGATGAACTGAATATTGTTCATCGTGATTTGAAACCGGAAAATTTAATTTATATTACTGAGGATCCAAATTCTCAATTAGTGTTGGCAGATTTTGGTATTGCCAAAGAGTTATTAACACCTGATGAGGTTTTAACTAGTGCAGCTGGTAGTTTTGGTTATTGTGCGCCAGAAGTCTTGATGGGTACAGGACATGGTAAACCATGTGACATATGGTCATTGGGTGTAATTGCATTCACTTTATTAGTTGGTTATTCACCATTCAGATCTGAAAATGTGAATGATTTCTTACAAGAAGTTCAAAATGATCCTGTTGTTGTGTTCCATAAACAATATTGGAAAAACATTTCTCAATATGCAAAAGATTTTATTAAAAGCTGTCTAACAGTTGACCCTAAGAAAAGACCTAGTGCAAAGCAATTATTATCAGATCCGTGGATAACTGCTAACTCAGACGTTTATGCCACAGATGATTTAGCTCCACAAATTAGACAATTCAATGCTAAAAAGAAATTCAAACAAGCTGTGGAAATTGTGAAACTGAATAATAGAATCAAGAAATTGAGAGAATTGGAAGATGATGAAGGTGAAGAAGATTCAGATTTGGCTTTGTGCAAACAGGACCCAGATTCTTCAAGTGAAAGTACTTCAAGTAGCGAAAGGGCATTTGATTTATCAAGCATAGTTCAATCATTGAAGTCTGCTAGCTCATCATCTTCCTCAAAGTCAAAATCTGAATTGAATGCAAGCTTATTTCATCAAGTGGTTAGAGCTGCTACTAATAATAGAGAGAAGGTGTTAAGTTATGATGAAGAATTGGCGAAGAATAAGGATGGTGAAAAATAATTGGTGTCTTTGTGGTTTTAAATAATAGTTTCGATTCATTAGTGAAGTTACGTTCCTATAATATACTGACAGTCATTTAATGGTGTATCTTAATCACTTTCTGTAAGACTTGTCCTACCTGTTTAACGTTAATGTGTTATCTCCGTTGTCCTGGATCAAATCACTTTGTCCAGTATGTCGTTCGTGATATATAGACCCATAGACATGTCTAAAGGTACTAATTTGAATTATTCGTCTTTTGAATCGGTTCTAAAGTCCAAATTGATTCGAAAGCCTGTATAGTGACAGCATGTTAAGGTCTTGAAGACAACTGTCTACCAAATGTAGAGAAGGTTATTTGATTAAAAATAGTGTATTCAAGTCACCAAAGGCCGACTGGGTTTTTTTTGTACCTTGGTCTCAAACTGATTCGTATTTTAACGTATTGGCTGGTTGATGATGTATCCCATACCAAGCTCCAACTCTATTTGGTTCTGCGGTCAAAGTCCAGATTTCAGAATCCAAATCTTGGAGACCATTTGAGTCTATCATCCACCAAGTGCCGACGGATAAGAAATCAAGATGTATTGTATCGTCATCTTTCATCACTAGCTTAAGGTTAACGCACTTTTTGACGTTGGGTTTCTCATTAAGGTTTAGTTTTGAGGTGGCCAAAAAGTAGAAACGGCCATCTCATCGCATGATTTTTAACCTTTTTCACTTTGGCTGGTAACACGACTTTCTTGACAGATGGTGTAGAGATCTCATTTTAAGGTAAGAATCTTCACTGCAGCATTTGATGCACCTAAAGATAGTACAAGTATTTAAGCTTTAACCTGTGATAGACACTCATAAACATACCTATTCAGGGAAAAACTGGGGGACCAATGTTCTCGAAGGGAGAGCTTTCGTAGTTAAACTTGGTACCATCTCATCTATATGCATTCATGATGAAATGAAGTGACATTGACATCTGGCTTAAGTTAAAGAAATAGGCTGGTATCAAATATATTCGACAATTCTAGTACAAATTTAGTATGAAATAGCCAGGTCAGACGACAGAAACGTCTAAAATAAGCTTACGAAAACTCATTCTCAAATCTGAAGCTGCCTAATCTGGAATTTGAGGTTCCAGAGGAGGAAGAACAATTAGCCAAAAAGAGAAGAGGAACCAAGTAAGGTTCTTATCTAGTGAAACACGATTGAAAATGGGCGTTCCTAAATCCCAAATGTTGAAGTGTATAACTGAAATATTTCGATATTGAGTTATATAATTGAATGAATTGTCTCACAGCTTGCCGTAATTAAGCAATTTATAAGGACATGTTATAATTATAAAAATTGTATGATCAAAATCTTGGAATCAAAAATAGACGTAGCAAAGTACAAATTACCATGAGCTAGTCATCTCTGATCCAAGGTCCATCGGCAGCTGGTTGATCATCTCATGGCGTTAATTGTAATAATTAGTAATTCAAATAGTTCCAGTGTTCTATTCGGCTAACAGGCCTACAATCCCGTTCTTGTATACGGTCGTCTTCATAATTCTTTCTAGTTGGAACTTGGCAGTGCAAAATACATCAACATGTTATTGGGGTACCAACTCCTAGGTGGCCAGTCGAACCAAACACCATGTATACCCGACGGTTTAAAGCGGTGATTGACCGTTGGGATGTGTAAATAATTCAACTAATCATGATGGTACTAAATTTTCGTAACGATAACGTTTTGACATTGTATATTTCCGCTGTGCATAAATGTATCATCGTTGTTTTTTCCAATCACTTCATACTTTCTCGAGAGTCTCGCAAATTTCCTTCAACAAAACAATACCAATATTGAAAAGAACTTCGTCAACGTTCAGCCCTCTTTTTCCCGTACAACTTCTATGGACAACTGCACTGCAAAAAACAACACAGAATCTAGATGCTTTTATCAATCAAACAAAGGAGTGATGAAAAGCATATAGAGCAAAAATAAACACAAACTTTGAACTATGAAGCCATCTTTTGAATGATAATATATATCCCAATGTACAATAATCAATAATCACCTAGATCCATGCCTTAAAAAAGATTTTCATTAGATGAAGTAAAAAAATTTATGCCCAATGGTTTTAAGGCATAATAGTTTGCCCATGAAACAACACCATGGTGAGCTGGATGCTTGGATCCCCAATTCTCTCTAAACTTGAGTTTATGAGGCGGGAACCATCCATGAGGTTGTCGAAACAAAACGAACACATATTGATGGATCCCAGATCCACTCTTTGGCCTTGGGCCATAATACTTCATTAAATCATCACCACCACGAAGGTCGAGCTTTGTCTTGAAGCTTTCCTTTCCATTTACATGCTCAATTATCTCATAGTTTTCATCATTGAATGGTATATTCACCCAAATTGCCTGGCATGTTTCAAATCCATCGCTGTCAACGCCGTTCAAGACCAATGTATAAAGTTCATTCACAAAATTTGGTGACAAGGAGAAGAAAGACACAAATTCAATCTCAACTGGTGGCTCCAAGCAATCCAATGGTGAAATGTAATTCCCATAAGTGACAGGTTTTGAATAAATTTCAAAAAATTCAATATTCAATTCTCCTGGCGGTTTCCAATGGTAGAGGTAATCTTTCAAAATATCACTTTCTTCTAATGTTTCTTTGATCCCAATAGACTTGAATTTGAATTTTGGAAGTATTTGGTACAAGTTTTGCACTGTTTCTGGTTGTATTGAAAAGCCAAAAGGCGATAGAATTAATAACCAAATAACTGTACTGAGCAAATGCACCATCTTGATTATTTTCTTTCTATTTACCAAACGGGTCAGTGGTATTAGCAGTCACTAAAGGGATCCATGAACAGTCAATCATTCACCATTACTGAAATATCTTCAACCAAATAGCCGCCGAATTTATTTGAACTTTTGTTTGATATTTCAGCTTTTATTGAAACCGACAGCAGCACCAAATTTTCATGATGGATTGAGCACAAATCAAGCGAAAATAACTGAGCAGCACCAAGGAGCTCACTCTAAGCAGAAGTACATTAGAAGATTACAATCTTGACAAGTGAAAACAGTTCATTTGTTACCAAATTGTATTGTAAGGTGTTTTTCAAAAAAGTGTTGCCCTTACCAGTTTTAGCATGGTGACAAGCTTCAACAACTGTAAGCGGACATAAGTGGCTTCACTAGCTCAGTCGGTAGAGCGTCAGTCTCATAATCTGAAGGTCGACAGTTCGAACCTGCCGTGGAGCACTCAATTTTTTCACTTTTTTTTACTACACAAATCGACGCAAAACCTATACAACAATCCACTGTAAAATTTTGGTAGCATTTGAAGGTGCTTTGGGTGTGTTATGCCATTTTGTTTCTTCACAAAAATCATTTTGTTAATATCGCGAATTTGAAAAAATCGATCAAGTACACAAATTTCCGTAAGAAAAAATCAAAGTATTTCGTAGAGCAGTGCCGCTGTTAATTGTCAACTATAGTTTGATAAGTAATACAGTTCTCAGATATTATACAATCGGCAGTCATGAATAATCAAGAACCAATAATCTAAATAAATGATATTGTTGTTGCTTGCTTATAAGTGAACAGTTTCCTTGGTTACAGATGTATTGATTATATTGGTGCGAAGATTACACAAAAGCGGTTCTCTTTGTGATATTAAAAATCAATCATTCTAATAAAGTTTTTAAAACTTGATTATGAACACTTTCATTTTGATTCATCCTATTATAAATTACTGGAACTGTTGTTTTTGTTTTGCCTAATCTTCAACTATAACCAAAACGTATAAGATATCAGAAGTCATGTTGTTCATCAAAATCGTTATTTCTTTGATTTCAATCATTTCCCTTGTACAGGCTACACCCCCTGCCTGTTTCCTTTCATGTGTTCAAGTTATTGCAAGATGGTGTGAAAAAAACCATGCTGATTTTCTCTGCATTTGTGATAATAGTCCTTCTTTAGTAGGTTGTTTGGTTGATATTTGTCCATATGGTAATTTTTTCAGCGCTAGAGATCATTTTTGGGGTACTTGTTTGGAAAGATTGAGTGAAAATAATCCTGCGAGCTATGGAAAACCAAAAGACCAGATCGATTTAACTGGCCCTAAAGATGATGGCTTGTTTGAGGAATTTCCTGAAGAATGGGATCAAGATGAAGATGGAGATGAAGATGAAGACGAAGTGGATGATGGAGAAAACGACGAAGAGGAAGAACAAGGTGATGAAGATGAAGACGACGAAGAAGGGGATGAAGATAACGATGATTATGAAGAAGAATATGAGGCTGGTTGGGATGAGGAAGAAGATGATGAGGAAGAAGAAGATGATGATTATGGTGAAAAAGATGGCAACGATGAGCAAAACGGAAAGTTTTATGAAGAAGAAGATATGGATCTCTCTGAAGAAGATAGTTCTGAAAATGATCCAAAAAGTGATAAAAATAGTGGGTTTTTTAGTCCAGACGAGGAAGATTTTGAAGCTACTGTCGCGTCTCCAAACTCAAAACGTCGAGATCGGCCTGACCTCAGCTACTAATTCAGAGGTAAACATTCAGAAACTGGATTCTGGTGATTATCATGATCTTATATTCTTATCGTCTCCAGGTTTAAATGACCCAAACTATGTTCAGCCATCTGCACCGAGAAATTATGAGCAGAAAAGTGAAATGAAATCTAAAACCCCCGAGAATTCCAACAACCGTGATATTCAAGAAGGATCCTCAAACTTCATCAACATTCGTCCTAAAGAAGAAGCCTCCAATATTTACTTGGATTCTCCAGATGCAACAGATCAAAGTACTGAAGGTGAAGAATATGAGAGCATGGAGGAACAAGAAGATGAAAACTATGAAAAGGATGAGGCCGAAGTTGCTGACTCTGATTTTGAGCCGCATGATGAGGACTTTGATGAAGGTAATGAAGAAGAATATTCTGATGAGGAAGAATATGAAGCAGAAGACGATGAAGAGGAAGAATCTGATAATGATGACGACTTTGAACAAAACAGTGACCAGGTAGCATCAAAAGATGACTTGAATTATGATCCATTGACTCTTGAAAAAGAGGATCATGTTTTAGATTCTGAGTCTGCAAAGTTCGATGAATCGAAAATCAAGGAAAGGGCCGAAAAACTCGTTGAACAAAAAAAAAGCTTTTAGATAATAAGTTTTTGAAAGAATTAGAAACACCTGTTAAATCAAAAGGATATTCATCGAAACAAGAAGAACATAGTCCATTCAATTATGTCGGTCATCGGATATCACATTCTAAGCCATTCAGGTCATTTAAAGAATACTTGGAGAAAAGTCAGAATAAAGTCAAGGTCATAAGCAATTCTCTAAAGTCAGATGATCAGGAAGAAGATGAGAGCTTCGATACTGGCGATATTACTAGCCAGAAGGTTGCAAAAAATTCACCTCCAACAGACCCGTCAAGGTACAACACAGATGGTACTATTGAAGAAGATATTGTGAAAGGGATCCCAAAGAAAATCAAGAGAAAAATCAAGAGGCTACCTAATGATGTTTCTGAGAAAATAAAGAAAATTAAGAACAAAATCATATGATTCACCTAAGGAGACAGTTGCTTGTGTTTTTCCCACTTGAACAATCAAATATAAAGACATAGAATAAAACTTGTAGGTCTGCCAAAACAGTCGTGCCTGCACAAGTGTCGCGACGTGGCGTGTCGTTTTAATCCGCGCATTTTTTTCTTGTTCAAACAAAAATTTTAGCCCATCGAATATAACCAAGTCTTTGGTTAAGTGCGCTGGACGAGAGAAGCACTTCGCTAGATCACAGGTACCTTTGGCAGATACAAACTATCTTGAACCTGCTACAGAAACCAAACAAGTTATTCGCTATGGACTCACGCTCAGCTGCTGTTATCACTGCTGCTATTGAAGAGCAGAAAGCTCAAGAGGCTGCACATGAAGCTCAAAAACAATCACAGGGGGAGGTTCAAACATCAAAAGAAAGCACCAATAATGAAGTGGTATCAGAGGAACAGCACCGTGAATTACAACAACTAGCTCAACAACATCAAGCTCAACAGGAAGCCGAGCAACACTCTGTGCAATCTGAAACAAATCAAAGGGGCGAACAGCCTCAAGATGAACAACAACATCAATTTCAAGTTATGCACCAACAGCTCAATAACCATTTGAAAAATGAAGTAACAGATAAAAAAGCTCTCCCTAGAAAATCAACACAAAGGCCTTTTCAAGTGGACCCCGACCTCAATGTTGCCGTTGGTATAGTTCAAGATATTGTTGGTCCTAGAGCTAATCATACTTCTTCATCTGGTCAACCGGAACAACAAACACAACAATATGAAACTGGTTCTGATGTGACAGAGGCACCTCTCTGCTCAAGATGTAAAAAAGAGTTTGCTCCATCTTTAGATGGGAAAACATTCAAGCTTTGTCCACATTGTCGGGAATTGCAAAGACAAAGATCCAGAAGATGGCAACAAAAAATCAAACAAAAAGAAGGTGCTTGTAAAAGATGTGGTGCAAATATTCCACAAACTGAGACCACATATGTCTTATGTCCTCCTTGTCGTTTGAATTTAAGAACCAGAAAAGCAACCAGATATGAAAGTGGTAAATGTGTTCATTGTTCAGGAATTAATGACTCCACAGAGTTCAAAGTATGTACAAGATGCAGAAACAATGATAAGATGAGAAGAAAGAATCTTGAAGATAGTGGCTGCTGTAACCGTTGTGCCAACCCATTGAAAGCAGAGGATGAAAACCATAAAGTTTGTAATACTTGCAGATCAAGAAAGAAGAATATAGCTAAAGCTCATCAAAATTCTCAACATCCAACTGCTTCTAGTACAGCTCCAAACACAGCAGATCAAAACATCAATTATCAACAGCAATTTGCACAACAAGCACAACAACTGGAAGCAAACTTGTTTGCCCAATAGAGAGAACAATAAATATTCAATTTCAATTACACTTATTGCAAACAGTAGTACTACGCTGGGAAGATATATTTTAACAAATTACAAATTTACTTAATACTATAAAAACTTCCTCTCTAATTTAAAATGGCAACAGCGACACTTTGGAAATCATCATGGCTGATACTGACTTTGATGGTTGAACCTTTTGGAGCAGCTTTCAAAGCTTCACCATGTAGTTCAACTTGTGGAGCTCCGTTTGAATCACGAATAATTTCAATATCTTTCAATTGGGCACCAGCGCCTTTTGATTCAACACCTAAAGCCTTGAAAACGGCTTCCTTAGCTGACCAAGTACCAGCATATGATGATTGTGGTGATGGAGCACCTTGACAATATTTGATTTCAGCATCAGTGAAATTACGTTCAATGAAGGTCTCATTTTCAACATTGATTGATGAAATCAATTCAACATCAACACCAACATTCTTTGAACCAGCAACCTTTGAGCTCAATTCACCTAATACTTTTGAGGTATCTTTTGATGAAGCAGAAACAAAAGATTCAGCACTTTGAATAGATTTTGAGGCATATTCTAAGTTACCACTTTTAGCTGGAGCAACTCTAGCTAATGGATCCAAGTAAACTGGGTTTTGTAAATCATCATCATATGGAGCTTTATCTTTAGCTTTGAACAAAGAGTTGTTGATAAATGACTTGTGGAAGTGAGAGTAAGCTTTGTTGTGTCTTTCATTGAATTTCTTAGCATAAGTTTCATATTCTTCTTTAGACAAAACAGCAAACAAATAATCACTGTTAATAGCAATAGCTTGAGCACCTTTTTGACCGAAACCGAATGAAGTAACTGAAACAGCTTTAACACCATCAGTTCTAATTGATCTAGATGGGAACAACAAGTAATCAAAATCTTCCAAGACTTTATCAATGTTATCAGCATTTCTATTACCTGGAACAATACCACTGTTTAAAATTTGTAAAGCACCGTTGAACATCCATGCACCAGCAGCACCTTTTGGATGACCAGTCAAATACTTTTGGAAAACAGCTAATGCTGGGTTACCTTCACTTCTACCCAAATGTCTAAACATCATATCAAGAGTAGCTGATTCATTCTTATCATTAGCTTTGGTTGAAGTACCATGTAAAGAACAAACATCAATATCATCAACAGTTAAACCGAAAGTAGCTAAAGCACCACGAATTGGAGCAATTCTTGGATTGTTTTGGTAGAAAAAGTTACCATAGTAATCTTTGGCTTGTTTGATTTGTGATTGAGCTTCATTTTGAATTTCTTGAATTCTTTCAGCAATATAGGTGTTTTGTTCATCGGCTGATAATTCTTTGGCTTCCTCTTGTAAAAATTCATATTCAGAATCAATCCATTGTTTAACTTCTTTAACTCTTCTTTCAACTTGACGTTTTCTGTATGAAATATCCAATAATGAAGATTTGAATTTCAAGTCACCGTGATGTTCTCTAGCAGTGGTCAAAATACCTTTACCTGGAGCTGGGACAGATCTACCAATTTTATCAGTAGCAGTAGCAGTCATACCTAAGATACCATAGATTGGGACACCCATTTTCAAAGCTAAATCAGCATTCATAATAACTTGGATACCTGAACCTTGAGCTTCCATGAAACCATTTCTTGTTGTAGTAGCTGGTCTTGACATTTCACCTGGAGTACGACCATGTTCAAATTCATCTAATGAGTTTGAAGTAGCATTCATGTTACCGAATTCATAAGAACCTTCTTCTTGGAAGTCATCATAACCACCAACAATACAAACCTTGGCCTTACCAGACAAGATAGTTTCAACACCGATATCTAATGATTCAACAGCAGTGGCACAAGCACCAACTGGAGTCTTGATAGGACCAGATGATGATAATAACAACATATTCACCCAAGCGGACATGGTGTTGATAAAAGATTCTTGCAAGATATCATTTTGAACTGGTTGATCCTTATAACGATCTTTGAACATACCACGCAAGGCAGAAACACCACCCATACCTGAACCTGAACAGTTACCAACTTCAGAAACATGAATATATTTGTATAATTCATAAGGATCTTTAATACCAGCAGAAATGAAAGCTTCAACAGTGGCAACAAGAACGAATAAGGTGATTGGATCAACTTGTGAAATAGTATCTTCTGGAATACCATAACGTCTAGCATCCCAACCAGTTGGAATTTGACCAGCAACCAAACGGTCGAATCTCAAAGCTTTTGGAATGTATAATGAAGCACCTTTCAATAACTTAACGGTGAATTCACCAGTTTCTGGGTTTTCTTGAATCTCAACCTTATCACCGTGTTCATGCTTGAAATGTTCAGCTGTTTCTTTAGAGGCTTCAAATTCAGCAAGATCTTCTTCAATAACAACCTCTTGAATAAATTCTTTCTTTTCTGGGTTGTAACCATTGAATAATTCAGGTTCGATCAATCTAATACCACAGTGATCTAAGATGAATTCCTCATATTTACCTTTAACATCTTTATCTTCAACTGGTTCATTAGTTTTAGCATCAACCCAACCTGTATATGGTCTACCTTTCAAATTACCATTGTGGTATTTGATCAAACCCATGATCCAAGCAATTTCGATACAACCTTCTAATGAGAATTCACCAAAGGCTTCCATTTCCCATCTAGTTCTTGAAGAACCCCATGGACCAACTTCTGAAAAACCAGTAACAACAACAACTTTTTCCAAGTTTAACAAACCTTCCAAGTTTGGTGACAATTTCTTGATTTCTTCATATGGTTTCAAAGTTGGGAAATCAAATTTCATGTTGGCTCTTGGGTTGATTTGAGTCTTTGCGAATGGAGCATCAGCATTGGCACCGTTAACAACCTTATGTTCAAGGGCAGTTTCAATAGAAACAGCTCTTCTAATATCAGAAGTTTCAAGAATTTCAGATCTTAATTTGTTGGTACGTTCTTTCAATGAGCTAATGAATTGTAAACCACCATTCAAATCAGCTAAAACTGGTGATTTTTGACATAATTCAGTAATTTCCGGGGTTAATAGACCTAACAAGTTGAAACCCATTTCAGATTGACTGAAAGTTCTAACACCTAATTTTTCAATACCTTCTGAAATAATGTTGTTGGCACTCATTAAACCAGTACCTCTGGTCCAACCAATAACAGCACCACAAATGGTTAATTGATTAGCCCAGCTTTCTGAATGCCATCTGTTGAACAAAGTTTCTAATGACAATTTGGATTCAGAGTATAAACCATCAGCACCAAAAGTACCATGATTTGGAGACATTGGTAAAATAACTTGAGCAGGTCTAGTTTCAATACCTCTTTCAAATTTATGGTTTTTAACAGAACCTAAAATTCTCAACAAGTTGGTCAACATAATACGGTGAGCAAATTCTGATTTAGAATCAATTTGGTTCATTTCAATACCATTTTCTGGAATAGCTGCAAATGGAATGATAGCATCCAAATCCCAGCCTAAACCACCTTTCTTGACATCATCATAGATATAATCAACTAAAGCTTCAACATCTTGTTTAGAACCTTGGTTAAATGGAACGACAATCAAAGAGGAGCCTTTAGCACCATAGTTGGTATAGATTTCTTGGTAGTACTCGGTGACTTTCTTGGAAAATCTTGAAGTGGTTAAAACAACATTAGCACCACCTTGAATCAAACCTTTCAAGATTTCAGCACCAATAGAACCAGCACCGGCACCTGTGATCAATACATGTTTACCTTTGAAAGTAACACCATTGACAGCAGCTTGTTCTAAACCATCCAAATAAACAGAAGTTAACGAACGGTCATAAGTCCAAGAATCATCAGGTAATCTCTTTTTCAAATGTAAAAATGGAATAGTTTCTGGTGGAATAACTTTAGAAACTGGGTTTGAAATTGAGGAAGTGGTTGGTAATGAGGCAACTTCTTTGGTTGAATCAGAGTCCAAATTATCATCATTCATACCAGCAATAGTGGTGTTTTTCTTGATTTCAATCTCACTTGAGGATTCCAAAAATTTGATCAATTCACCATATAACTTTTCAAATTCAACTTTTGTACCAGATGATAATTCAGCTTGTTTTGAAATGGCATTGTAAACCTTAGTTAAATCTTGTTCGATAGTTGGTTGAGGAATTTTGGTAACTTCAGAACCTTGAGACATTTCATGGACATATTGTTGTAATTTACGAACATTTTCTCTTGGTTCTTCAGAGTATTTGACGTTACCTTTATGATCAACATTAGTTTTTGGACCTAATGGGTATGAAATATCTTTGTAAACCGGGTCTAAGTTCAAAACTTGTTTACAGTTTTCAATCAATTGAGTACCTAATTCTTTGGCTAAAGCATAGTTTTCACCTTTGGTAGCATCAGCTTTGTTAATATGGTATTCCATAAATTTAATTAAAGTATCATTTGAACGGTTCATGATGTTGATAGCTTCAGAAACCAATTCCCTGTCAACCCTTTTCAAACAACCATGGATAATTTCAAAGTATAAAGTTAGCAAACTTTGTCTTGACCAATTCCAAGAACTGTCATAAACTCTGGCCTTCTTTCTTGAGAATGAAGAAGTGATACCTTCAATGAAATATTCACCCAATTCATTGGTCAAGTTATCTAATTGATCTTGCAAAGCTTTCAAGTTATCCTTTTGTTGATCGACCAATTTGTTACTTTTGTTCAAATCAAGTTTCAAGTAACGAGCCAAAACTTGCAATTGTTGACGAGCCAAGATTTTGTTGTCCTTGGTTAATTCTTCGAAAGCAGCAGCGTCAATAGTAGCACCACCTGAACCACCTGAAGATGAAGCAGCAGCTGCAGAACTCAAAGAAATGTTGGCAATAGAAGCGTATTTTTGAGCAACACCGTCAAGGTAAGCTTTAGCATCAGCTTCAGCAGCTAAACGAGAGGCAGGTTCTTGGGTCAAACAAATCAACAAAACAGAATCTTGTCTACCTGCACCTAGACCCCAACGGGATTGCAAATACTTTCTAGCAGATGAGACACTGAAACCACCAGGCATCTTAGAAGACATTAATCTAGCAATCAAAGATGATGATTGTTTACCTAAAGCACCAGCAAAAGTATCTTGGAAAGTTTCAGCCAATTCCTCTAATGGAGTTTCTTCTGGTTTTTCTGGAGTTGAACCAAATTCCTTACCTAAATCACCTAAGATCTCATTTTGAATTGTAGATTTACCATTAACCAAATCTTTGATAGCTTTACCCATTGGAACTTGATCCAAAGATTTCTTCAATTTTTGGGCAACCAAGACGTGAAGTAATAATGAGGCTTTAACTGGTTCATCTGGAATTTCAGCAACAGGGCCTGATGGAGCAGCAGCTGGTGCTGGTGCAGATGCGGCAGCTGGGGCACCTGAAGCAGCTGGAGTAGCGGCTGGAGTAGATTCAGTAGCAGCTGGAGCAGAAGCCGCTTCCTTAGCAGCTAAATCAGCAGGATCAGGGGTGTAGTAAATCTCTTTAGCATCTTTAGCATAACATAAAACTTGTCTTTGTAAAGATAAAGCAGCATCATAAGATTCGTATTTACCCTTGATGGTTCTTGAAGCCATACCAGCCAAAGTTGGTGAAGGACCAATCTCAACCACTCTTTCAGTGTTGTAGTCTTTTAAAAAGACATCTTGAGTTTCAATCCATCTAACTGGACTGGCAAATTGATAAGCCAATAATTCTGTCAATAAGACGTGAGCAAGTTCTTGTTCAACTTCTGGACGCATTGTGTGTATCCTTTAGTCTGTGTTCAAAAAGAAGTTGAATCAATTGCAGAAGTCCAAAACGTTGAATATTTATCTTTGTTTTAACAAACAAATTTTTGAAGTTGTTGAATTCCCATCTGTCAATAATTTGGCACTTTGACGTGTCTCTAATTTTTTTTGTTGGGATTGTTGAGAATTGGGCTTCTCAGAGTGGCCCTGTCAATTACATTACATAATTTCTGATGTAATATTGGTGGTGTCTGGATGCATTGATTTTTTACGCGTTTACATGTTTTTGTTCAAAAGGTACTTGTAGAACGCGTGTATAAGTTTGTTATAGAGTTGAATATCATCAAACAATAAGTGATGCACATCAAGAAGATTGTGATCCAAGGGTTCAAGACCTTCAAGAATACGACGGTCATTGAGAACCTCTCCCCTAGTCACAATGTGGTTGTTGGGCGTAATGGTTCTGGTAAATCAAACTTCTTTGCCGCCATCAGATTTGTTTTAAGTGACCAATATACTAGAATGTCTAAAGAAGAGAGACAAGGGTTGATTCATGAAGGGTCCGGTACTGTTTTATCAGCCTATGTTGAGATTGTGTTTGATAATTCTGAAGGAAGGTTTCCTACTGGTAAGGATGAAGTTGTCATTAGAAGAACAATTGGTTTGAAAAAAGATGATTATTCTTTAGATTACAAGTCATCAACAAGGCAAGATATCATGCAATTGCTTGAAAGTGCTGGTTTTTCCAAATCCAATCCTTACTATATCGTCCCTCAAGGTCGTATTACCTCATTGACAAATGCCAAAGATTCTGAACGTTTGAATTTATTAAAGGAAGTTGCTGGTGCTAAAGTCTTTGAAAACAAATTGAAAGAAAGTACAAAAGAAATGTCAAAGACTAAAAATCAAAGAGATAAAATCGATGAAATGTTAGAGTTCATTGAGGAAAGATTATCGGATTTAGATTCTGAAAAGGAAGAATTGAAGAATTTCCAAGACTTAGAGAAAGATAAGAAAATTTGTGAATTTGTTTTGTATGACAGAGAATTGAATGAAGTAACCAATTCAATTGAACAGATTGACAGTGAATATCAAAATGGAGTTGATGAATCACAAAACTTTATGAATGAGCTTGAAAAAAGAGAAAGTTTGATCATTGAGATAGAAAATGCAATTGATCATTCCAAACAATCTTTGAAATTACTAAACATAGATAAAACCCAACAAACTTCAACGTTTGATGAAATTTCAAAGAAAATTTATGATGTCAATGCCAACCTAAATGAAATTAAAAGTAATTTGGAAAGTTCTCAAAAGTCTCAAGACTCTAGTAAAAAACAAGTACAGAAACTTGAACAGAAAATCAAAGATAGGGAAGCTAAAGTTTCTGAGAAAAAACCTAGAGTGGATGCTTTGAGATTATCAGAAGAGGAATTGAAAGAAGAAGTTTCTTTCTTAAAGACAAAACAGAACATGTTATATTCAAAGCAAAACCGTTACTCAAAGTTTTCTTCAGTTGAGGATAGGAATACATGGCTCTCTAATCAGATACAGAAAGTTCTAGACGATAAAGCAAATGCTGAAAAGGCACTAGCTGATAATCAAAAAAACTTACAAAAGTCGACTCAAGAATTACAAGAAATAGAGACAAATGTTTTGGATTTACAAGACACTATCAATGGCCCATCAGCACAAGCTGAAATACATGAACTTGAAGATAAATTGAATCAATTAAAACGTCAGGCAATTTCTGAAAATGATGTTAGAAAGAATCTATGGAGAGATGAGGCCCGTATCAAAACCATATTAGACTCCTTGGATGAAGAAGTTCGCAAAGCTGAAAGACAAGTTAACCAAACTATGGATAGACAACAAAGTGCAGGTTTGGAAGCTGTGAAACGTATTACTTCGAGATTGGGTTTAGGTGGTGTTTTTGGCCCTCTTGGTGAATTGATCAATGTAAACGAAAAGTATAGAACTGCTGTTGAATCTGTTGCAGGTAACTCATTGTTCCATATTGTTGTTGATAATGATGAAACTGCTAGTGCAGTCATGGATGAATTGGTTCGTGAAAGAGCAGGCCGTGTTACGTTTATGCCTTTGAATAGAATCCATCCAAAAGATGTCGTGTATCCGAATTCAACTGATTGTGTTCCTTTAATCAAAAAAATTGGTTTTGAACTTGAAATTGAGAAAGCTGTTAAGCAAGTTTTTGGAAAGACGATTGTCTCTATTGATTTAGAAAGAGGTAATCAGTTGTCCAGAGAGTATAAGTTGAGTGCAATCACATTGGATGGGGATAAAGCCGATAAGAAGGGACTTTTAACAGGTGGTTATCATGATCACAAGAGATCAAGATTAGAATCAATGAAAACTAAACAAGATAGATCACGGGAATTTAGAGAACAAGAAACACAATTGTTCAAAATCAAGACAGAGATAACCAAAAAAGATCAACAGATCATTGGAATTAATGATGATATTAAAAGAGTTACAACTGATTATGAAACACTTTTATCAAGCAAAACCCCGTTGAAATCAAAATTATCAAATCTCTTGAATAAAAAGTTCAAAATTCGAGATGATATAAAACTCTCACAAGATCAAATCTCTAAAAGTCAGCTCTTCATCAAAAATGTTCAAACTAAATTGAGTGATTTGCAAAATGAACTAACTTCTGAATTTCAAGAAGGTTTGACGGCTGAGGAAAAGGTTGAATTGTCACAATTGTCACAAGATGTTACAAGGGTTGAGAAAAGACTAAATGAAGTTTCAGATGATTTGTTGACTCAAGAATCTGATTTATCAAACATAGAAGTTGAACTAAGTGAAGACTTGAAACCACGCTTGAAAGAATTGGTAAAGCAAAATCAACAATCCAATCCGGTGAATTTAGACACTGAAATTCAAAATTTAACTGAAGAGCTCGAAAATTTAGAAGAACAGCGTGTTAAAGCAGAATCACAATTATCTGAAACCCAAGACAACATCTCATCAACTGAGGCTGAACTCAAAAAGAATGAGGCTTCTTTAACAAAAGCTAATGATCAACAAAGAAAACTGCTAAGAAATCTTGAAAACTTTCAAAAAAATTCAGAGAAGTATTTATCCAAGAGATCCTTGTTGTCAAGCAGAAGAGAAGAAATACAGCGTAAGATTAGAGAACTAGGAGCATTGCCTGAAGAGGCCTTTTCTGAATTTGAAGACATCACGTCCAGTCAATTGTTACACAAGTTGAATAAAGTTACGAAACGTCTTGAAAAATTCACTCATGTTAATAAGAAAGCTCTTGAACAATATTTAAACTTCACAAAACAAAGAGATGGCTTAGTGGATCGTCGTAAAGAATTGACTAAATCGGAAGAGTCCATTCTTGAATTGATCAATGTTTTGGAGACAAGAAAAGATGAGGCCATTCAAAGAACTTTTGAACAAGTTTCTACTGCTTTCACAGAGGTGTTTGAGAAGTTGGTTCCAAGAGGTATCGGTAAATTGATTATGCAACATAGAGATAAAAGTTCTCAGCCAAGAAATACCGTTGACGAAGATGGCGATGTTGAAGTTGGTGATGATGAAATTGATTTAGATCAAAACCCAGATTCAGTGATTGATAATTATAGTGGTATTTCAATTCAAGTCTCTTTTAACTCCAAAGATAATGAGCAACAGCGTATTGAACAATTATCTGGTGGTCAAAAGTCATTATGTGCTATTGCATTGATTTTAGCAATTCAAAAATCAGATCCTGCACCGTTTTATTTATTCGATGAAATTGATGCCAATTTGGATACACAATATAGAACTGCTGTTGCTAATTTGATCCATGAGTTGAGTCAAAATGCTCAATTTATTTGTACAACTTTCAGACCAGAAATGTTACAGGTGGCAAACAAATTTTTTGGTGTTATGTTCAACAATAAGATTAGTACTGTCAGTGAAATCAATAGAAGTGATGCGTTGGGTTTCATTGAAGGACAACAACAGCGTTCATGAGTAATTAATGAGGTTTATTTTTTGGTGTTTATGTTTGATTTCAGTTCTGTGATATAAGCTACGTGTTTCTGTTTTTTTCTTTAATTTTAATGAGCTAATATTAATACATAAAACTTCTGTTGATATAATTCAATTACAATACATAACGTCAATGGTGTAGTCTTAATTCTTTTTGGCGTCCTTCATCAAACCTTTAAATGCACTACTAGTTCTTGTTGATCTCTTTCGACTACCAACCATTCCTTTAGCCGTTCTAGCACTCAAATATTTTTGACTACTTTTAAGTCCCTCGTCACTGCTGCTGTCATCATCTTCTTCGTTATCATCATCCTCATCTTCACCACTACTTTCATCAGTATCAGAATCTTCGTCACTTGAGTCATCACTTTCTTCTTTTGATGATTCTTCTTCCTTTTGGGGAGCTTGCTTGGTTGATCTTAAACTTTTTGGGGTCAAGGAGTCCAAAACATCAGGAACACCACGGGAAACTAACTCTGACAATGAACTCAAAGAGTAACGAGAATTTGGTTTCTTAGCAGGCTGGGCTTCTTTTTTAGCAGCAGTTGGACCTTTGGATGGTATAGATTGTGCACCTTTGCTTGTCGGAGTCACTGGTGCTGATGCAACTTCTGGAACTTCCACGAGCTTATTAGCAGCAATTGATTTTCTCAAATTTTCGTTTTTGGTAACCGGTTGACTAAAGCCTTTTGGAGTATTCACAATTCTCGGTGGCTTTTTTGTTTTGTCATCATCATCCTCGCCTTCTTTATCTGAGTCTGAGTCTGAATCTGAGTCTGAATCTGAGCCACTACCTGAATTTGAGTCCGACTCTGAACTCTTAACAAACTGTTCAGATTTTGCTTGACCTCTCCTTGGATCACGACCACCTGGTAAAACAAGTGCAGCTAAATGATTGCGAGGAGATATCAGTCTTCTGGCAGCAGCAGTTTCTTCATCAAATTTTTTGGCACTTTTCAAAGCTTCTTGTCTCTTCAATTCCAAGTCACGTTTTGCTTTTTCATACAGTTTGCGAGTTTCTTCAGCTCCTGGGCTCAAAGCAGCAAGGATGGCTGTAGTGCTGGTGTTCGCTTTAGTGGCACTTTGATCAACAGAATCTTGAGAAAAGTATGACATGGATTGGTCTGGTTGGGTTGATGGCAGTAATACTGATGAAGTAAGCTGGGAACTTCCCCTTTTAGAGATATTTTTGGTCTCATTTTGTTCTCTTCTCTTAGCGCGTCTCTTTGCATTGTAAAGTAATCTTTTTCTTTCCTTTAAAAGTTCATTAAAATCAAAGTCTGATAGATTTGGGTCTTTTAATTGTTCAAGAACTTCAGCAAGACCTGGAACCTCTTCAGTTGGAAATTCTTGAAATAATTCATCAACGTTGACTTTTGGAGGTGGACCTTTTGGAGCTCTCTGTTTCTTTGGAGAAGCTGCAGTTTTCTTTACTGGTATTGGTTCGGATGTTGGTTTTGCAATAGTGGGTGTAGCAGCAGCTTTGAAAGCAGGGTCAACTTGAGTAGAAGTGAATACTATCTTTCCTGGATCCTGAGATAACGGAACATCGAAGTCATCTTTTGTCGTTGATTGCGCTTCTGTTCCTGAAACTTCTACCACAGGTGATGTATCAATTGCTGGAGTAACTGGTAAAGCTTTTGGTGGTGGAACAACTTTCGATGGAGTAACTTCTGTCACCTTTGCAGGCTGTGAAACTTTTGGTGCTGCAGCTTTTGATGGGACTGGCAGAACATGCTTGGTGGTTGATTTATCAACATCATTCATCTCAACATCACCATCAGAATCTTTTGTGGTTTCAACCTTCTCTGGTTCATTAGTCTGCTCCGATTCACTCTCTTCATCAGTGTCATAATCCACGCTTTCCGATTCACTAGACTGTACAGCTTCTTTCGTAGCTTCTTTCGCCGTTTCTTTCTCGGTAGCTTCTTTAGGTTGTTGGTTTGACTCTTTTGATGGTTCACTTTGACTTTCACTTTCACCTTCACTTCCACTTTCACTTTCACTTTCACGTTCACTTTTACTTTCACCTTCTTCAACCGAAACTGAAGCTGGTGGTGCCTGTGGTAGAGAGTTTGTTGGTGATTTGTTGTTCACTCCCAGATTAACATCTTCTTTTTGATTATCTTCGCTGTCATCATCCTCTTCCTCTTCTTCATAATCATCTTCCTCTTCTTCGTCATCTTCTTTAGCACCATCTTCTTCATTATCTTCTTCCTCGTCATCATCCTCTTCTTCGTCCTCTTCTTCTTCGGTTGTTTCGCTTAATTCACTAACTTCACTAGCTTTTTCTGACGTAACAGCAGATGACCTCCCAGATGATCTGGTGGATCTAGTGATTGGAATAGCCATTTTTTCAGCAGCCTTCAAAGCAGCAGCTCTAACTTGTCTTGGTGGAATTGGTCTCTTGCTATCATGCTTAGCAAACTTCTTTTTAACAGATGCAGGAACTCTTTCACTTTTAAAGATTTTGATGATTTCATCTTTGGTAAACTCAGGCTCATTGACACTTTCTTCGTCTGAATCTTCGTCTGAATCAGAAAATCCATCTTTACTAGTGATGTTGGCAGAATTTGAAATGATGTTTGAAGCTGAAGTATTTTGAGACTTGACTGATTCATCCGATGACTTTCTCGTGATTTGGGAAGATGGAGGGAGGGATTCATCTGTAATTTTCTTCAATGGATGAGAACTTGAGAATGGGACCCCAATAGGTTTTTGTGGAATCTTTGAGACCTCTTCACTTGTTTTAGCTGAAGGTTGGTTATTAGCAACTGGTTTCACTGGCTGTGGTTTTGGATCTTGCTTCTCAACTGATTTCTTTATTGGCTGCTGTGCTGGTGTTGGATTTTCACCCGGAAACTGTAGTTCATTTGAAGGCAACGCAGCTGGTTCAGATGGTTTTTGTTCTGCTGATTTATCATCAGATGGTTTTCTTGATGGTGTAAGAGAAATGTTTCCCAAAGACTTTTCTTCTAAGGATCTCTTCACGGGAATAATACGTTGTGTGATCTCTTCGTTGATTTGTTTCTCCTCAAGAACAGCTTCTTCGGCATCTCTCAATTGTGGTTCAGGCGCAACAAGCATACCTGATGTGATTCTTTTAGATGATGGAGGTAATGGTGAAGCAGTAACTGTTGATTTAGATTTCTTAGGATCCAGATATCTAGTATCATCATCTTCTGGAGGTGGTAGTGACAACTCAGTTGAATCTTCTGCATTTATAGACACATTTCTAATTGATAAGTTAGCATCTTTTTGAGGTGATGGCTTATTATCCTCGTCATTCGGATATATTTGGTTAGATAAAGGGGTTGACCTGCGAGACTCAGCAGATTCCCTATCACCTTTCCAAATCGATTCACGATTATCTTTGAATCTCTTTTTTGGTAACACTATGCTTGAAAATATTTGAGAAGCTGGACGTTTTCCATTATTATTAATATTATTATTTTGAATAACTTCACCACCAGATGTCATCCCATCTACTTCAATTTCATTGGTAAGTAAGACTCTTACCACATTATCATAGTCAAACACATCACCGACTTTATAATCAGGATCCAAATCACATTCCTGAGAGTCTTGTAACTTTAATATCTCCAATGGATTTTCATCCGGATATAATTTTTCGAATCTAGCACTGATTTCATGAGCCACTTCTAATAAATTCTTTTCCTTTTTAGTGATGTGCAGAAATTTTCTCAACGCTGGTGGTTGTTCAAATGTCAAAAAGCTTGAATTTGGTAGTAACTGTGAATTGTTGTTATTAAGGTTGATGTTATTTGGGGTACTTGTTCCCATTTCTCTATTAAAGAAGTTTGGTGATGAATTGATGACAGAGTTTTGGATCCCATTTGCAGGAGTCAGTCTCTTGCGCTCCTGCTTGAGTGCGCTTGGAGGCACTAGCACCACTTGAAGCTTTAACATTGGCACCAGCAAAAGCAACAATATCAACTAAACAAAGTTGGTGATGACTTGTGATGTTTTCAATAATTGATTTAATTTTTTTTAATCTAACCTCACATTTTTTTAAAAGCTATTTTTTTTTCTACACCAAACAAAAATATATTTCAGCCAAATTCGGTATTTCCCTTTTAGGATACACATAATAACTAGAAAACGAAAAGAAAAATTAATTAAACTAAACAATTGAAAGCAGCTTTTCTAAAGCTTTGTGCTGGTGTTACGGACAACTTCATCGATGGCTTTGGCAACATATTCAACGTTACTGCTGTTCAAACCAGCCACAGAAGCTCTACCAGAGCTAACCAAGTAAACGGCATGTTTGGATTCTAATCTGGCAACTTGTTCTTTGTTCAACCCTGTGAATGAAAACATACCTTGTTGTTTGACAATATGTTCCCAATTACCTGGAGTCCCCAATTTAACCAACAAGTCTCTTAGGGCAACTCTTTGAGAGTAAATACGTTGACTCATGGTGACTAAATCTTGTTTCCATTGATTTCTCAAAGATGGAGTAGTCAAGATCTTGGAAACAATCTTAGCACCATAAGCAGGTGGATTGGATAACTCTGATCTGATGAAGACCTGTAATTGAGACAAGATGGCAGGTTTGTTATCTGGAGTTGGTAAAACCAAATGGAAAGCACCAATTCTTTCACCATACATACCAACATTTTTAGCAAATGATTGACAGATTAAAATTGGGGTTTCTAAGACTTCAACACCCTTTTGGATAGCCCAAGCATCATTTTCCAAATCACCACTTGCAAAACCTTGGTAAGCAGAGTCAAATAGTGGTAAATGATTTTTAGCTTTTATAGCATCCAATATTTTGACCCATTCTTCTCTAGTTGGGTCTAAACCTGTTGGATTATGAGCGCATGCATGTAACAAGAATATTGAACCTTCTGGAGCATTGTTAATATCTTTCAAGTAACCTTCAATGTCAAGACTCTTGGTTTCATCGTTCCAGTACGAGTATGAGGCGGTCTTTAAACCTAATGATTCAAAAACTTGGAAATGGTTCGCCCAAGTTGGTCTTGATAAGTAAACTGTTTGGCTTTTTTTGTAGAATTTTGAAATGAATTTAGCAGCAATATGTAGAGAACCTGTTCCTGATAGTGTTTGAATTGAGACTAGTCTATCTTCCTTGATAGCTGGGGATTCATCACCAAGAATAACTTTAGCAGCAGCGCTGACAAAACTAGCAAAACCTTGAATTGGTAAATATTCATGGTTGAATGCTGGGTCTTCGTGGATCAATTTGTCAGCTTCTTTAACAGAGGGCAAAATCCAAGGTTTACCATTCTCATCACGGTAAGCTCCAATACCTAAATCAACCTTTTGTGGACGAGAGTCAGCGACAAAACGAGCCTTCAAACCAAAAAGGGCATCAGGTGGAAGTTGTTCAATGGATGCAAAGATATGGGACATTTTCTAAAGAATAACAAGCTAATTCAAAGCAAAGATACTAATATTCTCAGCTGAATTGTAATTGTATTAAGTACCTTCGGTGGATTTGGGTTTTATTTTCCAATTTCTCCATGACTCAGTTTATAGCTCAAACAGGCGAAAAAGAGGAGTGAGTTCCGAGGCTAAAATGCCGGTCACGTGAAGCTGCCCTCGCTATTCAGATTTGTGTGATAAACAATCAAATTCAGATTGTATAAACGGCTTTTTGTGTTTGATCTGACACATTTCATCATATAACTCTGGCTAGCTGGCTCTGGTCAATTCCTCATGTCGTCTACCACTCTCAACAACATCACAACGACAGAGTTCAACACAAGCTACATTAATAAGTCTTCACAATCATGGTTCGTTCCCCGTATATTTAATTCCTTTACCAAAGCGGTTGAACAACAAGCAAAAGATGCTATACCTGATAGAAATGCTACGCTGAGTTTTGGCTACTTGGTTAGCCCCTATGCTGGTGCATGTATGACTATGGCTATTATCTTAAACAGAACAGTGGTGTTTGCATCTTCAAGAAGAAATATCAACAGATTATCCACAGTTCCGAAAATTGCATTAAGAATTATTTCAATAGCTGTTCTAATCAAAGCTTTATGGGATATTTTTATGCAGTTCACTGTTATCACACCAGATGTTAGAAAATTTGTTGGTGCTTTTGTCAGTGGTGAAGTACCAGAGGTTAACATTTTTCTATGGAGAATCTTTATTTCATTATGCATTTCACAATTTATTGAAACATTTGTGTCAATTACTTCAAATCAGTCAGCTCTTAATGATACCGGGTTAACTTTGTTTGAGCATTCACTAGCTTTCCAAGAATGTCAATTCCTATCAATCCCATCATCACAACTACTCTTCATATGTCTTTTTTCGATTATCAACCAGCTTGTGATACATACCCTTGGGATAGCTAATTTGAAAAAATATCAACTCATACCATCAACAGTCTTGGGTGTTTCTTTTTTGATCTTTTATTGTTATAATATATATACTGGTGGGCTGGTGTTTTTCCCAACAGTGGTTATTGTATCAATTATTCCACAGTTTCTGGTGTTTTCAATAATATTTCTTTGTCTTCTGATTTATTTTCTAGCTGTGCTCGTGAATCAAGATTCATCAGGCTTAACATACACAACCATGGTGAGAAACTTGAAATCCTCTATCAATCTGCAACTAAATGATGATTTTCATTCAGCATTAATGAGATTTGGTTATATTATGTTCAATGCTGTGGAAAAGGAAGAGTATGTTAATGAGTTATCAAATTTGACCCTGCCAAGTACAACATATCTTGAATCAAATGGACATTTGGTTAGTGGGTATTTAAACAATGTTCAAAGTAACCCAGAACTTTCATCTCAGCAATCTCAGAAAGTGGTGGATGATGATGAATTCAAAAATTCAAATTTTGCTAGAAGAATGGTCAATTGTGCTAAATTGATGGGTGGTATCGTTAGGTTGGTATTCAAAAAGAAAAAGAAACCAACTAATGATTTACCTGCATCCATATCTGATCAACCTAAGGCATTTAGTAATTATGAAATAAATTCAGATATAACCCCATCAGATTATAAGCTATTTTTATCAAATGATTCCAAAAGTTTATTGCCAGAAAATGATTCTTCTGAAGATTTTGTTTACGAATCTGAATCTGATATTGATCCATTAGATTTCGAGTCAGACATTGAGGATATTGATGAAATTGAATCTCCAGGTTATCTTTCATCAGCTGCAATGGCCAGATTATACGATTCGGGAAACTTAGCTCAATCTATTGCAACCGAGAGCCCAACCAAACAAAGATCTCATTCCAAAGCCATTGATGAGTTAATTGGCTCAAACGATTTATTAGAACTCATTACACCGAAAAATATAGAACAGGTTTCATTCCTCAATAGTTTAAGAACACACATGATTGAAGATAAGAGATTGACCAGATCATCATATTCAGAAATTAATCAAGATGAATTATTAAGAGAAGTCATTTTACAAAACAGAACCGATCATCATAATCATAGTCATCATGAAGAACCTCAAGAACTTGCATGTGTTGTTTGTCAAACGAACAATAGAGAAATCATTGTTTGGCCTTGTAAGTGTTTTGCATTATGTGAAAATTGTCGTATTTCGTTAGGTGTGAGAGGTTTTAGTATTTGCGTTTGCTGCAGAAGAAAAGTTGATGGTTATAGCAAGATATATATACCTTGAATTGATAGCTTTGTATAATAACTACACTTGTACTAGTGAACAACTAAACGTCTTATCAAAACATTATTTGAATACATAACTGTCGAAATGAAATAAAGCCAATACTATCATCATTTTTGAAGTTTCGCCAATGTATCAAGTAAACTTTGAACATTACTTCCAGAATTTTGAGGTTGAGATTGTTGAGGAGGAGGCTGTTGATAATTTGTTGGTTGATAAGAATCGTTACCACCTAATGGGTTGTAACCTTGGTTGCCATACTGTTGTTGAGGTTGAGCTTGAGATTGAACTTTACCCAATAAGGATGCTAAATCAACTTGAGGAGATCCATAAGAGCCTGCTGCTGGCTGTGGCTGGTATGGTTGTTGATAAGGTTGTTGAAATTGTTGCTGAGGAATTGCAGCAGGTTGTTGACCTTGTGCCATTGCCAATAGATTTTGTAAAGCACTTGGTGGTAAGTTTTGTAATGATTGCAATAATTGTTGTTGTTGAGGAAGTGCTTGTTGTTGAGCAGGTGGTTGATAAAAGTTATTAGATTGTTGACCATATGAAGGTTCAAATTGTTGTGAGAAATTATTTCTTGAACCATATGAATTAGAGTTATAACCACCTCTTGGAGCTGCAGCTGATGGGCCACCACCGGTGAATCTGCTTTGTTTAGCTCTTAATAATAACTGGGTGGCATCTTCAGCGCTAACACTTAAATATTCATCATATCTTATACTTCCATCAGGAGTTTTCTCATAAATTTGAACATCACTGTTTCTATTCTTATTGATCAAAACAACACTCAAGATACCATTATATGCAACATCATTGATTTTTTTACTTAAATCTTGGCCAGGTTTTAAAAATTCATATTCAGTTGCAATACCTGCAGATTGAAATTGACGAGCAACATCTCTAGCATATTGAGGATCAGCAGTTCTTTTAACAAAAATTTGACATTCAAGTGCACCACCTCTTCTTCTTCTGGTACTTCTATCATCAGAACCCTCAAAATGATCTTCTCTACCTCTTTTTCTATCTTGATTGTGGAAGTTATTGTTATATAAACGATCATTAGTAGTTTGTTGATGACCTTGACCTGGTCTTGAATTTTTTGCAATTTCCAAAACTAAATCTTTACCATTGAATGGAATGCCACGTTCAGCATTGATTGCCCTTTCCACAGCTTCAGCATCACTATATTGAATAAAACAATAAGAGCCTTTAATAGAAATTTGTAAAATATGACCATATCCGTTGAAAAGTCTAAACAAGTCTTGTTTTGAAGTAACATTTGCTGGTAGATTACCAACGAAAAGTCTTGAATTTGGAGCAGGAGTAGGTCTTGTACTAGAGTATTTAGCTTCTCCATCAATGAAAGCATTATATTTTGAAATTTCTTCGATAGTCATAGGAAGACTTAAATCAGGTCTATGATCTTTAGGATAAGTTTGAGAGTTGAAATCTGTGTAATTAGGAGCAGGAGCTGAATATGATGATGTTGATTGTGTTTGTTGAGTTTGGGTATTATTATTAGTTCCTAATAAAGTCAAGATTCTCTGTTGTTGTTCAGTTGGTGATAGTTTTAAAAATTCAGGGTCAGAGAGTACATTAGAGCTCATGATTTTAGCAACAGATTGTTGGATATCAGGATTGGTGTTTGAGTTAGATGGCAAAGAGGAGGCCAGTGAAGTTGCTTGAGTAGTAGGAGTAGCAGATTGTTGATTAGTTTCTGTAGCAGAAATTCCAGAGCTAACAGGTTGAGCTTTAGACTCTTCTTCATTTGTTGAGACTTCAGCAGTAGGATCATAGTCGTCATCATCCTCTTCTTCTTCTTTTTCTTCTTTTTCTTCTTCCTTTGTTTCTTCCTTTGTTTCTTCCTTTGTTTCTTCTTTATCTTGGTTGACCTCAAGTTCCTTTTTCTCTTCAATGTTTTCTTTAGATGATTCTTTTACAGATTCAGGTTCTGAAGCTTCATTACTTGGTTCTTGAGAATTAGATTGAGATTGGATTTTCTTTTCCTCAGCATCCTCATCAACAGATGAATAAGGATCATCGCTGTCAGCATTATCATTTCCAACAGTTGAAGGGTCATATTCTTCATTGTCCTCTTCTTCCTTCCCAACTACTTCTTCTTCAGGTTCTTTCTCTGTATGAGTATCATCCGGAATGTCGAAAGTTGATTGCTCATTCTCGTGGAACTCGTAAACGTTATCGTCTGACATCTTACCTCTACCGCTATGATAATCTGACGTTGTTGTTGTTGTTGATAAAAGTGTCGTTAATTTGCTGGTTTTTATCCAGAAGTTTTTTTTGGGTTTTCAATTATGGAAATGTCGCGCATTTTACCCGCCTCTTCAAGAAAATGTCACGTGCACAAATAAATTAGTATTCGCGAATTCATCGCTTTTTATTTCCGCCATCTTGATTGGCTGACTCTACGGCCTCTGTGAAAACGTTCCAAATGTATGTATAGTGCAAATTGTACAACTATTTACAAAACCCCTTTAAAAACACCGTTAAAATCAATTGAATATTAGTTTTCCCTGGCTAACCACCGATATGCTGTATTGTATGTTATATTTTTTGTTAGGTCATAAGCGTCATTAATTCTGTATTATTTTCTTTGAATCTTGATGTTCAACTTGATTGTATGATTTTTCATCTTCATTATTTATAGAATGAGCTGGACATGGCATAACTGAACTACCAGCAACAGTGACGAATGCAACAGCGAACGTAGTGTAGAACAGATTGTTTGTGAATTTGGATCTAACAGCAGCTCTCATGGTTGGTTGGTGGATGGGGATGTTTGCAATGAGGTTGATGATGGGCTCACGTTAAAAATTGTTTTTTCAACTTTTGTTAGTGGTTGGATTTTTTTTTTACTTTTTCGCGGATATATGTGCCCCAACCAGACAAATGTTATCTAAATCATCTACAATGTTAACAGAGAGTTTGAGTATTCATTAGCCTATTCATAATTTGTCATGTGTATGAGTTTGACGTCATTCTCTGTTGTACACAGAATTCCAACGTTTAATCAACCCATATAAAGAGGTGGCCTCATTTTCATCATTCAATTGTGATTGTTCAATACGATGTCTAACTTGATTAATTTTTTTCAAAGTATCATCATTCTCCAATTTAACCTTTTCCTCATCTTGGTTTTGCTCTTGTTCAATCTGCAATAGAAAATCATGTAGAACTTTGAAATGTAATTGTAAAGAAGGATTTTTGAAATCTTTTGGTTCATATCCATTCTTCAATTTCAATCTTCTTAAAAGCTGTCTAGTTACTAATTTCATCTCTTGTGAAGGTTCATTATGATAATCATAACCTTCTGGAAACTTCCTTATGTCATCTAGAAATGGCAATCTGATCAAGAAAAACCCTTGAGGGAAAGGTTTGGAAGTTGGTTGTAATGCAAATATACTAGGTTGAGCACCTTTCCTTAATTTACCAAATAATATTGCAACTTTATTTAGTTTCTTCAAGCTTTGGAAAAGGGCACTTAGAGTTCTTGTTGAACCTTCAAAAGTATCCTCATCAGGAACGATAAATGGGATTTTTGATGTATTATAATGAAATTTTAATCCAGTTAATTCATCTTTAAATCCTAAAATCCTCATAAATGATTCATATTTTTCATCATATTTATTAACAAGGTTCATTTGCTCATCACTCAATTGAATATAATCCTCACTTGTACCAAATTTATACAATTTGGTAGTTTTTTCAAATTCAACACCAGTTTTTTCATTAATAAATCTTCTTCTTGAATAAACATTTTTCCTAGAATCTTGATTTTCATAAATGAATTTTGTTTTGGAAACACGTTCATGTGAATAAATTGAATAACCTTTCAATCCAATTGTTAGGTCATCATTGAATATTAAAGGGCATTGAAATTGAATTCTTTTGATTTCCTTTCTTCTTTGTACACGATCTTTAATAGATGCTGCATCAATAGGCCTTGTATTTGGATCATCAAAAATTGAGTCCTCACCATCATCTTTATTAATCAAGACCAATTCCGAGTACAATTGATCATTAAAAGGTTTATGTTCAGATGACAAAAAAAATGGAACAATATTGATAAAAGCATCATCCAAGTCACTAAACAACCTTCTCAATACATTCTTCTCCTGGATGCTTTCTTCTATTATAGGTTTATCATTATCAGTAAATAAAAACACCTTCTTATTATTATATTGTTTTTGAAAATCCTTTTTAATTAGAAATTCATCTTGTAACGTTACCAAAACTTCATATAATGGATTTTCATCTCTTTCACCATCAAACACCTTAAACCTCTCTTCAAGTGGTACATAAGGTCTGGATTCATCTTTACTCTCCATATTTTCCTCCAAAATATCTTGAATATATTTCATATTTTCATAATTCAAATCAGTTAATTGAAACAAGCATTCAATACCAGGCTTACAACCTTTTGAAGTGGTATTGCTATTGAAAATATAACACCCATAACCGGTATTTGGTAATGTTATAATTGAATGTGACATTGACTCTTGTAATGCTTCAAAAATTTCTTGTAAAGCTGATTTACCAGTTTTGGGGTTTGGTACAAAGATCGTTGAAGTTAACTCAATTACAAAGATGATCCCTTCATGAACTTCATAATGGGATCTACCCTTAACTTCTTCATACTCTTCACCTTCCATATTCTTTTCTTGCTAGGCCTCAATAGGATACACTTTGCTAAAATGCTATGTGTATTTTGGTTGTTCAATTTTCGTGTCTATTATGGTGTGTCCCCTTGAACAAGTTTTTGGTCGCGGTTTCGCGAATTTACCCGCAAATTCACAGGAAAAATTGTGAAAAATCATAAAGTGAACAAAAATTGTACTACTAATTAAATCAGAACAATCATTTAAATTCAGTATACATTTACCAAATCAAATATGTCTTTTTTCAAAGTGACGCTTAAAAGATCCCTTATAGGGCTTCCTCAAAAAACCAAATTGACAGCTGAAGCATTAGGTGTTGGTTCTAAAAGAACAGGACGTACAGTTTACAAAACAATCAATCCAAGTAATGCAGGTTTAATTCTAAAATTAAAAGAATTAGTTGATGTGGAAATTGTTGATGAAGCTAAAACACAAGCTGAAATAAGTGCTTCTAGAAAATCTAATCCAGGGTTTGTTGTTGAAAGAAAAAATAATAGTACAACTGATCAAAGTGTATGAAGTGATGAAAAAAAACGAATAAAGAAAGAAGTTTGTACATAGGGTTTACTGTTCCAGGTGAAAGTTATATATTGTATATTAATGAATACTGCATGTGTTTGTCCAAAAGTGATGTGGCTTTATCTCTTGTATTCAAAACTAAACTCAGTATTTTGTAGCAGATTCTTGGTATCATAATTATGTGACTGTTGATTAGTATTTGGATTTGTATCAGGTATATGAGAATCATCAGCCATTATACCACTACTATCAACTAATTTAACATAATCATTTTTATCCATGGCTTTACCTTCAAAACTTAACTCCATTGTGGTATCTTGTTGTAATTCTTGTAATCTTTTGTTCTTCTTGACAGAACTACTTGCATCGACTAATTCATCTCTAATTCTTTTCAATGGTGTGGTACTTCCAGAATTTAATGATTCATTTTGTAAAAATTTGTTAACCAACTTGTTATTACCGTTGTTGTTATTATTATTATTTGATAGTACATTGTTTTTCTTGAAAATATCAATTTCGATCCCACCTAATTTGAATACTTTAGCATTTTGTCTTTTGAAAGTGACAATTCTAACTGCTGGATCATCAATATCATTAGATTTTCTCAAATTTGTATCGGATTTACCTAAATTGGTTTCCTTGTACGTTGAAGCTAATAAACAAGAATTAATCAATTTAGCAACAGGTCTTTCAGTGAAAGATGGTAGATCATTGAACCTATGTGGACCATCAACTTTAGGGCAAAATGAAGGTATAGGATAATTTAATGAGCCGTATATAGTTCCCTTGGTGTACTCTTTTATGTTTGATATGTTTGCTATAGTTTTTCTTGGTTCATGATGGCTGTGAAAATTACTTTGTTGTTTATTATTATAGTAATTGTTGTGGTTGTTGCTGTTATTGTTGTTGTTATGATTGTATTGATCTGGTCTCTTTCTTTGTGTTTGTGTCTTCTTTCTCTGTTGCATATTCATCATCCTGATCCTTGAGTTCTAGCTTAACCCCTACTGAATCATTTCAAGTTGAAAGAGTTTTTGAATCTGTTTTTGTTTGTTTACTTTTGAGATCCTAATGGTACGGCCAGAATGTCGTGGATTCGATTCTCCGAGAGAGCTTTTGTTATTGAATTTGAGGTCACTTTGGGATTTATTGAACAAAAGGGTATACATTGATAACTTTGGGTTGCAGTACAAATCTCGTTATAGCTAATTTGATACTGAACCTCATGCTTGTAATTGATTCGTAAGCTATAAATGGAATTTTTCGTATAGATTATTCAATATTCCACGTAATTAGTCCCCATTTCCAGGCATTTAACCATTCCAACATAACAGCCTAAAACTTTAAACTCTTAAAACGTTTTATTGTGAATCAACTTCCATCGTATCCTCGTTTAAAGTCGTTGAATCGGCACTGTATAGAAAAGCTGAGCATTATCAGTTCAATCCGTGTCCGCATTCACGCGTCTACAGACATGAAAAATTTAGTTAAACGAGTACATGTTCGTATTCCAAGACAACTAACAACGATGAGAGAAAATATATAAACAATCATCGAGGACACACTTGTTTCCATACATTCTGAAGAGAGTCAAGATCACTATCACTAAATATTCAAAGATGCTAGAGAATGAACAATTACAAGAGATGATTTCAAATGGCCATGCCAGACGTATGGGACATATTGAAAACTATTTTGGCATAGCTCAACGTCAAAAACTTTACAAAACATTTGCAGTTATC
Organism: Hansenula anomala; assembly: GCF_001661255.1. Classification (NCBI taxonomy): domain Eukaryota; kingdom Fungi; phylum Ascomycota; class Saccharomycetes; order Phaffomycetales; family Wickerhamomycetaceae; genus Hansenula; species Hansenula anomala. Next base: position 1,767,524 of record NW_017567112.1, read on the forward strand.
GCTAAATTCAACACAAAGGTGAATGACAAGGCTCTATTATTCCATGCTTTGAGACCTTTATTGTTGAAATACCCAACTTTAGCTTGTACTATAGTGGATACTGATTATTCAGATACAACAATCCCAAGACCAATTCATGATTTCATAAAAGTTATTGATGTTTTGAAACTAAAAGATTTCTTGTATGAGTTGCCTCAAGAGATCAAAGGCTTGAAACAAGATGATCCTGAATTATTTGCCAAATTGAATGAGATTGTGTTACCTTATGCTGATGGTAATACTTTGTGGAAATTGGCATTCTTGGATGATTATACCATGGTTTATATCACAAATCATTGTTTATCAGACGGTATAAGTGCTAAGAATTTGTTACAAGATCTTGAAAATGAATTTGAAAGATTATCATTGGATGATGATGGTGAAGATTATGAGTCCAAGATTTTATTAAATTACAACTCTGATAAATCAATAATGGAGAAATTACCACCATCAATAGATTCAATTGTTAGTTACAAAACACCATGGTGGTATATTCCAGAATACATTTATAACCAATTTGTCATCAATTACTTGAGCTTTGCATCAGGCGTTGTGGAACGTTCAGATACACATATCTATAAACAGGTTCATATCCCACCAAAAGATTTGGAAATAATTAAACAAAGACTAAAAGATAATGAAGCTGATCGCAAAATTACACTAACCCCTTTCATTCAAGCTGCTTGGTTAAATGCTCAATATCAAGCTGGTATTTTCAACAACTTTACTCAAGTTTCTGATGTTTCATTACCTTGTAATACTAGACAATATTTACCATCAGGATATGATTCAGATGCTTTCAAATATGGGGCAAATACTTCAGGAAGTCGTAAATTCTTCACTCCAGTTAAAAAGCTTACTTGGTCAATTGTGGATTATTTCAATTCTTATTATAAATATCTCTTCAAAACTAAAAGATTCCTATACAATATGGGAATAATGACACTTGAAATTGTGTTCAAGAATCAAAATATGGATAAAATCATTTCAGAATCTTATTTCGGGCAACCAAGAGGTAATACAGTTTTTTCAAATATTGGTTTAGTTCATGATTCAAATAACAAAAAATATAGAATAAGTGATGTTCACTTCTCACAAAGCCCAGGTTCTTTAGTTTTCACTTTTGCAATGAGTACAGTTTCATCTGTTGATGGTGGATTGAACATTGTTCTTGCAATGGCTGAAAAGACAATCTCAAAAGAGAAATTTGAATTCATCGTTGAAAAATTTACAGAAAATTTGTTAAGAGATGATATAGAGCAAAATTAGATAGTATAGCTACAACATAATAGAAAACCAACACATTTATAACTCCAATTTTGTAAAATTTGCACCTCCTGAAGGTGGTACTTGTAACCAATTCAATTCATCATATTCAGCAGCACCATCAATAACATGAAAGGCATAAGCATATCTTGAGCTATCAGAAAAATTCAAATTAGATCTATGCAACACTGAATTATGAATCAAAATCAAGGAACCTTTCCGACATTTGATCTTTACATAATCTTTCTCATCATTATCATATTCATCACGTTGCTCTTCATTAAAATAAATAAATCCAGTACCACCTCCTTCCTTTTTAACAAATCTTTTTTGAATAGGAACCAACTTATGACTCCCCGGTAAATAGCTCAAACATCCATTATTCTCATCACAATCTTCTAATGCGATCCAAAATCCTATAGCACTTTGAGGTTTTGTAAATAGAAAAGTTCCATCTTGGTGACTTGGAACTTCACCACCAATCTCTGGTTGTTTACATATTATCATGCTTTGTAAAACTCTTGGATCTTGAAACCCTAATTTATCAACAATCTCTTTGGTTGTTGGATTTATAGTATATGGATAGAATACAGGATCTAAATGAAGCCCATGACCAATCTTATTTATAGCCTTATCTTTTGGTTTGGTCAATTCGTTTCTTTCGTTGAAAGCACCAGGCTCCATGAAAAAACTAATCTTATCTGAACTGTTTAGGAAATAATCATCACCGACATGACCTTCATTATCATTATCTCCTGTGGTAAACTTGGTTAAGGGATGTGAACTGGCATCAAATTCATCAATTAGCTTATGGGTATAATTCAGCAATTTGGAAATGTCCTCCTCAGAGAGATAATCTGGTATACAAATACATCCTTCTTTATCAAACTGATCAGCTTGCTCTTTTGTAAACATCTCTTTAGTCATTATGACTTTTTGACCCTTTTTCTTATACTCTTCCAGTATTTTGTTTTGAACAATAAATTTAAAATTCACAATCAGTTTCTAATCGCCATCTCTCGTATTCCGAATTGGGAAGGGTTTTTGCCACTGGTGACAGCTTTCCGCGAATTCTGTGTTTTTTTTTTGATTTTGGTTTGATGAATTTATTAAGCTCAACTATTTCAAATTCATTTTGGACTCAATATTAACAACTACCTGCTGTTTTATATCTCTTCCAGACTTTCATAATAGGTCATCACAATGGATAATACGGTTCGTTTGCTGATACGATTTGTTGCTAGAGGTTTCTATGGTAAACCGTACGTTCTCATTTTGGATGCTGTTTTGTTGCATTCGGTACTTTCAGAAGATGATTTATCACATCTTTTAGGTATACAGAGAAAAGAACTGAGATCATTGTGCTCTAGATTAGTGGAGGATAGATTGTTAACAGTGCATGTCCAAAAGGAAGAAGGACCTCAATTGAGGCCGATCACTAGAACGTATTATTTCATTCATTACACTGAAGCTATTGATTCAATTAAATGGAAGGTTCATTCGGTGGTACAAAACATTAAAGAAGATTTGCATATGGAGAATAATCCTCAAGGTTACATTTGTCCTGTTTGTAAAACAAAGTATTCACAACTAGATGCAGTTGCTCTATTAAATTATGAGAAGAATGAATTTTTGTGTTCTTTATGTAATGAACCATTAATTGAAGATGATTCTGGAAAGATTGCTAAAGAAAATCAAGTCAAATATTCAAAATTAATGAATGATCTTGAACCTATTATTGATTATTTGAAAAAAATTGATGAACGTCCAATTCCTGAAAATAACTATGAAACTTCATTATCAAGAGTTATTCCTGCCCAAGCTTCTTCAAATGCTTCATACTCTGTTTCAAACTTCAAGAGCAGAAAGATGTTCAGCAGAGACTCTTACTTGAACAATGCAAGCTCTATGAATGCAGGCTCAAGATCTCAAGCTACATTACATGTTAATATCACAACTGCTAATGATGATAATTTGCAAAGAGAAAAACAAGCAATTGCACAAGAGGAAAAGAGAAAACAAAATGCTCTGCCATCTTGGCATGAAGAGAGTACTATCGGTAAAGGACTGGGTAAACTGGATAAAGAAGATCCTGAAGATTTGGATTCTTCTGAAAAGAAATCAACTGAGGATTTAACTAATGAACAAGCTCAACCGGAAACTGATAAGGATGGTGATGTAAATACTGAGGTTTCAACCAATGCAACAACCAAAGATACTGCACCATCTGTCTCTACTGTTGAGGATCAAGATAAAGAAGCTCAAGATGCTTTGGCTGCTTATTATGAACAATTGGCTCAAAAGGAAAATGATGAAGATAATGATGAAGATGAGGAAGAAGAGGAAGATGATGAAGATGAAGAGTTTGATGATGTTGATTTTGAAGATGTTGCAGGAGAACAAAACAGTAATGAACAAAGTACGAATAATGAACCAAAAGCTGAAGATTTAGTTGTGGAGGAAATGGAGTTTGGAGAAAGTGATGAAGAATAAGTCTACATTGTCATGATTTAATAGCATTAATTAAATAAATATAGTTATATATATAGGACAAATCGAACGTTTTTGTTTATTTCACCACTTGTATCATTTTTGAGATCAACAATGGTGTACAAGTTTATTTTTTTGGATATTCATAACCAGCTTGTTCCCATGTTGTTAAATTTGGATTCATATAAGCATTCTTATGTCTTTCAATATAATCACCAGTTGGAAAGTCACCTGGATCACAAGTCAATTGTGTTTTTAACTTTGGCTGATAAATACGAACATAATCAATTTCAAAAGTAACTGGAAAATTAATATGAAACCAATCAATTTGTGACCACGCTGTAGAAAGACCCAAATTCAAAACCATAGACATTGGTTCTTTTGGCATATCTCTCCATCCTATATTACCATCTGGATGCATTGCACTACCCTCTATTGTAACTGTAGGCTCATCTCCTAAAAAAAATCTAACATAAGCATCCTCTTTTCTTTGAACTTTACTCAAATATTCAACTGCATACTTTTGAAAATAAGTTTGATCATCCAAAATAATATTTGGATCATCTGGATCAACAACATATTGAAACCAAGTCTCGTTAATGGTTGTAATAGTGGAAACCATCTCTTGGAAAGGTGTACCTCTAAAAGAATTTTGATTTGATTTACTCAAATTATGAATTGCAATAAAATCATAGTCAGGTTGGTACCAAATATCAAAAGGGGCAACTTGAAGAGTTTGAGAAGCAACACCAAAGATAACTTTAGTTGAATGAGCACCTTCCAAAAGATCAATTTCTGGAGCTCCTCTACCAACTCCTCTGTTTGGATGATCTTCCCCTTTACAAGTACATTTATTCAACTTTTGTCCAGGTAATTGTGACAACCCATCATCGCTTGATTGATTTGCAGTAATACCAGCATCACATTCATCATAACTGTATGGCCATACACCATCAGTAGTAGCCATATATCCAGGTCTGGCCAAGTTACCAAGAGTCCATAAACCAGGCCACAAACCAGCAGTTAAGGAAGATCCAGGTAATTTTGCTGAGATTTCCACGATCCCTTCACTATGACACATTTTATTCCAACTTTGAAGCATACCACTTCTATAAAATAATCCATGATTTTGCAAAACATCCATCCTCAAGTTCAATGTACCATTAGAAGTAATCACTGCGTCAGGATCATACCATTCTAAATCTCTAGTAGCAGCATAATGTAAATCAACAGCTTCCCAAAATTGATCCATTCCTGGATAAAATGTTCTACCTTCAGCATTAAACTCATCAGAAAAGACCAATTCCCAATCTTCACCATCTCTATTCTTTCTAACATAAGCCTCTCTTGGAGTATCTTCATCAACCATATTGGTTCTAATACCAGATAATTGAGGATATATATAGTCACTAATGTGTTCAAAAACCAATGGTGGAGCTTCATGATGTGGAAATCTGTTTGAGCGAGCAATAAATGGAACAATAAATGACAAAACACTTATTATTATAATCAAAGAAATCAACAACATCAATCTTTGACAGTTCATTGTACCAAAAGCTTCTTTCGATCTATTTTTTGCCTTTCTATACCTTCTCTTCAACCTACTGATAAAATCTTCATCTTCATCTTCACTATCATCTTCTCCCAATGCTTCACCACGTTCAGCAGCCTCAAGCCTCTCATTCTTCTTTAGATACTTGCAATTATAATACGGATTCTTGGAATCAACAGCATTTTCGCCAGCACTGTTTGCTGATGAAGTTTCAGTAGGTGAAGATGTTCCACTTGAGCTGTTCAAAGTTCTTGTTCTCACTCTGGCGCGTTTTGGCGGCTTTCTCAAGTCTTCGTCAAAAATGAAATTTTCATCATCACTATAAGTATCTCCATACTTTGTAGGATCGTACATTTCAGAATTATCAAGATAGTTGTTTAAAATATCATCCTTCTTGAGTCTCAGTTCTTCTAAATTGTCAAGCTGATAACTTGAATTGTCTTTAGCTTTTTGTTTATTAAAAGGATTCAAATTCTTGAGCTGAAATGAGGAACCAACTTTCTTTTCTTGACGTTCTGGAGAGACGTCTCTCTCACTGATGACAGTTTCTGAAGTTTTTAAGCCAGTTTTGACATTTTCTTCACTTGTTGAATTTCTTGCTTGTTCTGGAGCTGGCATGTTATTTTTCTGCTTCTAGTATATCTGTCCATCAAGATGTTGATAGATATCAATTCTTCACTTGAAATGCTGTGGTGGTGAACTCTTGAAAACAGTCTGAATATATATTATGTTATTAAAAACAACTGCTTGAGATAGACGTGGTAGGTGGGTGAGAGCCAAATGTGGATTTATCTTTATTTTTATTTCTTCAAATGAAATGTACAGTACTAACGAATTGTCTATCTCATTAAAGTTACTCATAATATACAGAGTACACACACTACAAACCTGCAAATTGTGCAAAAAAATCTGTTTTGTTCGAGTTTTGAGCATTTTACATAATTGATTTCTCATGATTTACTATATCCAGAGCTCTTGGTAGATATAGTATTGATCTTGTCTGTTATTATTGTCAACTATTTTTCAGTAAAATTCTCTCTTCTCAAGCGATGAAAAACGCATTTATCCCTCTTGAATGGGAAAAAAATTCATACATTTTTTCCAAGGAGAACCGGCTGTGATAAGTAGAAGTGATACTGTATGCTCATACTCAACTACTACAGTTTGTGCACTCGAATGGTTCAAATTGACAACTTTCAACATTGGTGTACAAAGGGTTTCACGAAACCTAAATTTGGGTTCAATCTAAGAAAGCTCCTGTACATCTGGATGCATGTTATTTTGGCACATCCACAAATATATTCAAGCTTGTTTGAACTACAGATGAAATTTCATTGTTCTAGATGTTCTGATTCTGGATTATGAAAGACTTCGAAAACAGATACAATATGTTAGAAGCCGCAAAAGACTAGACGCAGACGATATGGAATCTCTTGTAGAGGAATAAGAGTTTCTTAAAATAACTTTCGAAGATTGATAAGATGAGCGTGGGCAAATTCACGTATTTGATTATGTATCATGCCAAATTCCATAGTATTCTTGTTAAACGAATGTGTCAAAAAATGCTTAAACTTTAGCCTGCATAAACTCCATTCAAGTCCCAAAGAGGTATATTCCGATATAACTCACGTGATCGACATCGGAATATTGTTTTTCACCATCAAATTTCGAAATAAGGGAGAAACAACAACTTTCAACAACTCTTGATGATCCAAATAAAACTTTCATAGGAACTAAGTTATCGATATGCCTACTCTTCCAACAGCCTTTGCAGAGACCACAAAGAGAAGCTTGAACTCGGGCGAATTGAGTCAAAGAGTCTTGAGTCTTTACAGAAAGTATTTAAGAAGTGCCCCAGTATTTATTGAATTGTACGAATTAGATCTACCAGTTGGTGTCGTTAGAACTAAAATCAGACAAGAATTTGAAAGAAACAGATTTCAAAAAGATATCAACATCAACAATGTGCTACTTGCAAAAGGTCAAATGGAATACCAAGAATTGATCAACTTTTGGAAACAAACTCCACACGTTATGCGTTACTTTGAATTTGAAGGTGATACAAGATTCAGTAAAGATGCTAAAATTGCGGACTCATTTGTTGGTAAATTCTTGAAAGGTTTTTGATTATACAAGTTTCCAGTCTTGGTTCAATGATTGCATGACACCCCTTATTTATTATTTATTGTCAATGACTTATTTATTCAACCTATTTATTCATCTATTTATTTATTCAAACTATTGAAAAATACAAACACAAGAATACTCTATAACTGTATGTGTATTGCATATATTTTTCTCCCCTTTTAAATATAAACCATATTAATATACATTTCAAAATAATCCTTCAATATCACCATCTTCACTGACTTCCACATTCATGTAACCAGCATGGGTTGGTAAACCTGGAATTGTTTGTATTTCGTCAGCTAATGCATACAAGTATCCAGCACCGATTGATGCTCTGATATCTCTGATTGGAAATTCAAATCCACTTGGAACACCCTTCAAATTAGCATCATGTGATAAAGAGTACTGAGTCTTTGCGATACAAATTGGCAGGTTACCAAAACCTTGTTCTTCATAAGTTTTGATCTTAGCTGCAGCTTGTTCAGAAACCTTGATGGATGAACCGTTGTATAGATTTGTAACAATTGAAGATAATTTACCTTCGACAGAATCATTAACATCATATAAGAAATTAAATTTTTCAGGATTTGAATGTTTAACAGATTCAACAACAGCTTTTGCTAATTTAACAGCACCAAGACCACCTTCTTCCCAATGATTACTTTCAACAGCATCCAACGCACCAGCTTCTTTAGCTAATTGTTTGACCAAATTGACTTCAGCTTCGGTATCATTCTTAAATTGATTGATGGCAACAACAACATTGACACCAAATTTCTTAACATTTGCAATTTGTTTTGCCAAATTTGCAGTACCGATTCTAACTAAATCCAAGTTTTCTTGCAAATATTCATCTGGTAATGATTGACCTGGTTTGACATTTGGAGCACCACCGTGTAATTTCAAAGCTCTAATAGTTGCAACTAAAACAACAGTGTTTGGAACTAAACCTGAAGCACGACATTTAATGTTCAAAAATCTTTCACCACCCATTGTGAAATCAAAACCAGCTTCAGTAACAACAAAACCTTTTTGATCAGATGGATCACTGGAGCTTGAACCAACAAGTTTCAAGGCCAATTTATCAGCAATGACAGATGAGGCACCGATAGAAATGTTTGCAAATGGACCAGCATGGATCAAAACAGGTGAACCTTCTAATGTTTGCATTAATGTTGGTTTAACAGCATCTTTTAATAAAGCACTAATTGCACCTGCTGCACCTAAATCATCAACAGTAACTGGTTCGTTATCATTGTTCAAAGCAATGACAATGTTACCAACTCTTTTTTGTAAGTCATGTAAGTCATTGGATAAAGCTAAAATAGCCATCAATTCAGAGGCAACTGTGATATCAAACCCAGTCTTTCTAGTGAAGCCTTTTTCAGTTGGAGCTTGACCAATAGTAACTTGACGTAAAAATCTATCGTTAACATCAACAACACGTTTGATAGTGATGGTATCTGGGTTAATGTCTAATCTAGCAAATTTTTTGATTTCTTCAGGGGTCAACTCGTCTGGGTTAGTTTTATTGATACCTAATTTGTTCAATCTCTTCAACATTGATTTAGTGAATTTTCTTGAACCACCTTTAACCGGGACTAATCTCTTATAAAAAGTCTCATCTTTCTTTTGTGTAGCTTCATGGAACATTCTGGTATCAATAGCAGCAGCTAGTAAATTGTTAGCAGCTCCAATGGCATGGATATCACCAGTCAAATGCATATTAAATTCATCCATTGGAATAACTTGAGCATAACCACCACCAGCTGCACCACCTTTGACACCAAAAGTAGGACCCATAGATGGTTGTCTAACATTAGCAATAGCTGGAATGTGTAAATGAGCAGACAAGGCTTGAACAAGACCCATGGTGGTGGTTGATTTACCTTCACCTAAAGGAGTTGGGGTGATACCTGCAACTAAAACATAATTGGCATCTTTACGATCTTTAATACGATCATATGCCTTCAAGTTGATTTTGGCTTTGTAATGGCCAAATAACTCTAATTCATTTTCTTTCAACTTCAATTCTTCAGCGACGTCTTTGATTAACTTTGGAGTTTGAGCTCTTGAAATGGCAATATCTGATGGGACAGGGGTTTCTAATTGTAAAGGAAGAGGAGAAAATTGTGGTAAGGATTGATCTCTAGCTAATTGTCTTTCAGCTGCTAGTAAAACATTTTGAACCAACATCGCAACAGTCATTGGACCAACACCACCTGGAACTGGAGTGATGAAAGATGTTTTACTTTTACAAGTTTCAAAATCAGCATCACCAACTAATTTGAGACCAGATTTTTTGGATGAATCTGGGATATAATTGATACCGACGTCAATCAAAACAGCACCTTCTTTTAACCACTCACCTTTAACAAAATTTGGTTGGCCAATAGCGGCAATGACAACATCAGCAGTTTTCAAAATTTCAGCAATATTTTTAGTTCTTGAATGACAAATTGTAACTGTTGCATTTTTCTTTTGTAACGAAGAAGCAACAGGGATACCGACAATATCAGATCTACCTAAGACAACTGCATTTTTACCAGATAATTCAATACCAGATTCTTCCAATAGTTTCATACAACCATTTGGGGTACATGGAATAAATTTTGGATCACCACCTTTTTTGGAAAGTTCACCAATATTATAACGACCAAACCCATCAACGTCTTTATCATCGGAAACAAAATTGGTAATCTTTGGTTCATTCAAATGCTTTGGTAATGGTAATTGAATCAATAAACCATGTATCGAGTCATCCTGATTGATTTGATCAATCTTATTCAAAAGGTCTAATTCTGAGATGTTTTCATCCAATTTTTCAATAATACAATCAACTCCGGACTCTTTGGAAGCCTTAAGCTTCATATTGACATAAGTAGTAGAGTCTGGTCTGGATCCAACTTGAATAATCTTCAAAGTTGGTCTAAATTTTGGGTATGAAATTCTGATTTGTTCAACCTTTCTGGCTGCTTCATTTCTGATTGATTTAGATAATTTTAAACCTGAAAGTGTAGTGTAGTATCTCCAACGCCTACTCAGGACGTTAGATCTTTTGGTTAGGGTACTCAACATGTCTTTGTGAGTGATTTGAATATGGAAGAATATTTGAAGGTAAAGTTGTATTCAGATTGAAGTGTGAAAAATTCAATAACGTTTTTGTCATAGTTTTTACGTAATACATGTGAAAAAAAATAAACTATGTAATTTGCGGGTCACCTCATCGCACCGCAAACGGCGGTACGGTCACTACCCTGACAGGTGTCTGCCCTTTTGAATGAAGAAGTTCAATTAAATGTATAAATTAAACATCGATAAGCATAATTTGCTTATATTAACTAGCAAGCGTTATTCTACACTGTATTTCCCACGCTGTATATAAGTTTTTGGAATTATTATTTATTAATTTCCACAATTAGCCAACTTATTAAATTTAAATTCAGCTTAAAAATCTATACAAAAATATTTGAAATTTTTTAAACACGTTTAAAAGGAGATTTAAGAGCATTTAAGCATAAAGCAAAACTAGCATATTGCTTTAAAGAGGAGAAAACACTATCTTCTTTAACAAATTTTCTTATTAATAAATGATTTAGTTTGACTTCCCAGGGGTGACCCGGCCGTAGTTAAATCCGTAAAGCGCGGCCCGCGATCTTCGGCGATAAAACTTTTAGTTTTTATCAGGTAGCCAGTTTATTTTGTCATAGGAGTTACTGTTGGTGCTCAACTTTGAGAAAGATTGGAAAGGATATTAGTCCAAAAAGTGACTATGTTGCTTGAGTATCTGCTTAGCGCGTAGATTTTATTTTATGCAGATGATTTTACTTGGTTTTGAAGACGAATTTTCCTTCAGTTCATGGTGTATGGATTACCGTGCGATGCCTTCAATCAGTCAATGAACCACGAGAATTAGAGCAGGATCTGATATCTACTAGTATTTTGTCCTCTGTGCTTGAATTAAAATGTGCATTTCACTCTAAATTAATTTTGTACTCTTTCCATTTACCAACATGTGGTGGACCTTTACAAACAGTCATGACACCTTTTGTCAAATCATAGACAACACTTGCAACAGTCACCAAAACTTCATCATTTGCAGGCTCGGATCTTGCATTTTTTGATTCTGATAATGCGCAAGGAGCACAAGCTCTATCTGAAAATGATTCTTTTACAGCATTAGTTGAAATTCCTTTACCTCTTGGGGTTTCTCTGAAAGCATCAACTATTCTGGTCAAAATTCTTCTGTGACGGTACAATGAGGAGCCACCTGGGTTACGGCAGTAAAGAACACCAGCTGCTGGTGAGTAACCTGAAGAAACAAAATGATTTGAATGGACTAGAACAGCACGACCATTAGAATGAGGTAAACATTCACGACCTTCTTCATCAACAAATGTTGGATAAATTGTAAAATAACTTTGAGGAATCAATTCAAAATCAATAGCTTCACGTTCTTTAGTTGCAACCATAACATTACCACCAACGTGTCTTGGAGCACCAACAATATATTTTAAACCATTAGCATAGTTATGACAACTTAAATATTTTCTTCTGGCAAAACTAATTGGAATTACAGCTGGATGTTCTAAGGTTGGGCCTGGTTTAGGGAAGTCAAAAGAATCAATATTTGAATTCAATGAGTTTGCACATAAACCCAAACCTTTGGAATTCATACCTGATCTACCTAATTGGCCAACTTCACCAAGTGTGATAATGGTTTTTGGCAAGTTTTCATAATCTTCAGTGTGTGCTTCTAAAATGACACATAAATCATGATCGAAAACATAAGCATCTAAATCCCAGTTTTGAGCAATTTTAACACCAGTTTCATCAATGATTGTAGCAGCAGTACATTCTGAATCATCTTTCATCTTGTAAAGATCTTCCTTGTTGTTCTTATATTTGGTTAAATCATATCTTGCGTTAATCAAAAAGATCTGTTCAATTGGCAATTCACTACCTTCTGCAATACCTTTGATTTCATCATAAGCTGTAGGATCATATTTTTCCAAAGCTGGCATGTAATAGTTTTGAATTATATGTTCACAAAACGACCATTTTGGGATATCAGCTTCAGTCAAATAATGGTTAGCTAACTGTTGAATCTTATACTTCAACTGTTGACCATGTGATAAACCTCTTTGGAAAGGATCACCTTTAACAATAATATGTGGGTAGAAATCTGGGTTAACTGTCATTATTCTTTTAATTGACTAATTGGATGAACTGTGAATTTGGAACCATTAAACAGTAAAGACTTTGAGCATCTTTTATAGCTTTTTGGGAAATGAGAAGGTGCCCATGAGAGTCATGATTAAACGGCCAATGAACAAATACCCTCATTTCGTTGATCAATAAATGAAAGTTATGCCTCAACAGTTATCTTCATCATCTTATTACACTTCGGACTAATAATACCACGATTGGTATCAAGGGTCCGGACAAGCTTCGGAGGATTACTACTGCTGGAAGTTAGATTTCGGCGCCTCTACCATATCGGGAAATATCCGAGATTCCGCTTGTTGTCGATGGCAGAGGGCCCGAATAATTTTGTCAACAAAGAGTCATTTTGGTATGCAGCTTCTTGATTGATAAAGCAGCTACGAACGATTACATGGAGCTAAACAGAGATTTGCAACAGATAGCACTCGCCTCTTTATCATCATTTATACGGAAAATGATCATGATCTGATGATAGTTTTAGTACTCCAAAACTACTCCCATCTTTGATCAAGTGACTGATAAGCTCCATCTTTTTACATCGTATATAAAAGACTTGAAGAACCCCAAACCCATCGCATTTGAGTTTGTTGAAAGAAGCATAAAGTTAAACACAAACACTGCTCATTTGAAGCATACTATGATGAGTAGCTCTGAGTTAAGTATCGCATCACGTGAGAAGAAAGGTGGTTATGTTATTGGTGTACAAGATGTTGAGTTACAATCTGGCTTCATTTCCAAATCCTTAGATTTAAGACAACGAGAAATCATTTTGGGACGTTGTGGTCATGGTGTTGTTGAAGAGCAAGATTTAGCTGACATTAGTACTTTCCCACCTGAAGTTCAGTATATGGTGGAAAAGATTGAGGAATTGAAAATTAATGACGCTGTTCAACATTTGAAAGATGCTTTACTCCATCATCAAGGTGACGCAAACTTTCCAAGTGAGGTATATGCTTTAATGGAAGAACTAGTACAAGGCCATGAAGCTTCTCATTTGAATGAAGAGGAGTGGGAATTCCAATGTAAACTGGAAGCTGGTTTGATTGTTTTCCACTCGCCATATCCAGAAATTAGAGCAGTTACAGACCCAGTTGATGATTTAACAATTCCTATTGAGACCATTCGTGCATACTTTCTGGGTTTATTTTGGACAATTATTGGTGCTGGTGTTAATGAATTCTTTATGCATCGTAAACCAGCTATATCGTTGAAATCACCAATGATTCAAGTCATGTTATATCCTTGTGGTAAGCTTTTGGCTAAGGTTTTACCTGATTGGGGATTCACAGTTAGAGGTACAAGACATTCTTTGAATCCTGGTCCTTGGACTTACAAAGAACAAATGTTTGCAACCATTATTTTTAATGTTGCAATTCCTTACACATATGTTAGTCATAACATTTATATGCAAAAATTACCAGTTTTCTTCCCTACCCCTTGGATTGACTTTGGCTACCAATTTTTATTGATGGCCTCCTCTCAACTATTAGGTTTTGGATTGGTTTCGTTAGTTAGAAGATTCTGTGTTTATGAACAAAGATGCATATGGCCAACATTACTTCCAACATTAAGTTTGAACAGAGCTTTATTGAAACCTGAAAAGAAAGAAGTGATTAATGGCTGGAAAATTAGTAAATATAACTTTTTCCTTGTTTGCTTTTGTGGTATGTTCCTATACAACTGGTTTCCAACGTTTATCTTTGAAGCTTTATCAACTTTCAGTTGGATCACATGGATTGCACCAAACAACTTTAATTTGGCAACAGTTACTGGTTCTCAATATGGCTTAGGTTTCAACCCATGGGTTACATTTGATTGGAATATTGTGGATTATAACTTTGCTTTGACCATTCCATTTTTTTCCCAGTTGAATCAATATATTGGTACTTTCATCGGGTTCTTTGTTGTTTTGGCTCTTTTTAAATCCAACTATAAATGGACAGGCTTCCTACCAATCAATAATAATGCCATTTATGACAATAAGGGGAAGAAATATGTTTCAAGCAAGATTTTAGATGCAAACAGTATGTTGGATGAAAAGAAATATCAAGACTATTCACCACCATTTTATACTGCAGGTAACTTGTTAGTTTATGGAGCTTATTTTGCTATCTATCCATTTACTTTTTGCTATACAGTTGTTCAAGAGTTTTCAACAATCAAGATGGGTATGATTCAATTTTACAAGAATTTGAGAAATCTTAAAAGATCAACATATGCTGGGTTTAATGATCCACATGCTACTATGATGAAAAAATACAAAGAGGTTCCAGATTGGTATTATTTTGCAATTTTAGTTGTTTCCATTGCTTTAGCTATAATCTGTATTAAGGTTTATCCAGCCCAAACACCAGTATGGGGTATTTTTTTCATCTTGGGATTGAATCTTGTTTTTTTGGTTCCAATTACCATCATTTTGGCTACAACTGGGTTCTCATTGACTATGAATGTTCTTACAGAATTGATTATTGGATATGCTTTACCAGGTAACGCGTTAGCTTTAAACACATTGAAGTCACTCAGTCACAATATTGATAGTCAAGCTGAATCATATATTGCTGACCAAAAATTGGCCCACTATGCTAAAATTCCTCCAATGGCGATCTTTAGAGGCCAATTGGTTTCTACTACTCTTCAAGTTTTTGTTGCTTTAGGTGTTATCAATTGGCAAATCGAAAATGTTGAAAACATTTGTACATCAAAAGCTGCAAACAAGTTTTCTTGTCCAAAAGAATTGAATTTCTATTCAAGTGCTACATTCTGGGGTGTCATTGGGCCAAAGAGAGTTTTCAATGGTTTATATCCTGTGTTACAGTATTGTTTCTTGATTGGGTTCCTGTTAGTTTTCCCATGTCTATTAGCTAAAAGATATTTCCCAAGAGTGACAAAATATTTTGAGCCAGTTCTGATCATTGGAGGTTTATACCAATATGCACCATATAATTTGTCATATGTCACAACTGGTCTTTATTTTTCATTCTTCTTTATGTATTATGTGAGAAGAAAATACACTTCATGGTGGGAGAAATATAATTTTGTTTTAACTGCATCCTTCTCTGCTGCTGTTGCATTCAGTGCTGTGATTATTTTCTTTTCAGTTAACTACCATCCAAAGAAACTAAACTGGTGGGGTAATACTGTTATTACAAAAGGTGTTGATGGTGGTGAAGGTCGTCAAACTTTGTTGAATGTTACATTGGGGGCCATTGATGGGTATTTCGGCCCAAGATCTGGAAGTTATCCATAAAGGGGTTTGTTTTTTTATGAATTTTTAATGAATATGATAGTTCCTAATTTTTAAAAGTATTTTATGGAGGAAAACTGTAATGATTCGCCAATGAGAGTAAAAATGTATATTCTTGCGGCTTTGTGCGGCTCTTGCTTATTTAGGACGATCTCTCAGATTCGCGGAGATATCTAATCATAAAAATGCTGGAAGTCAAAAGTTGGAAACCTTCATCTTCACTGAGGTTCAGGAGGCCAAAAGAATGAGTAAAAGGAAGTTTGAGCCCGAGGATAACAAACTGTTCAATGTCTTCACCTTTAGTTCGAGGAGAGTGCCATCTGGGAGGAAATCATGCTCGTTCTGTCGTGAAAAGAAGGTCAAATGTGTAAACAGTGAAGACAATGATGAAAGATGTAAACAATGCAAAACTAGAGACTTGTCTTGCAGCTTGTGTCCAGCAAAAGCAGCTTCTACGAATCATTCATCGCCTTCCACTGTGGAATCACCAGCTGTTTCAAACCCTCAAAGCTCCCCTGTGGACTTCAACATCAACAATGGTGCCCAATTTTTAGATCTCATTGGCGACATGGATTGGATTAATGTTCTTGATGAGGAGCTCTTACAATCTGACTTTCCATTAGCAGAAGCAATCAGTATAAACCAGAACCCAGGCTCGACTACAAGGATCTCAGGCTATAATGCAGATACGAATGGTGATGGTATTCCGATTGACAAGAGGCATGGAGACACATCATTTATGTATTATGGGTTTTCAGGGGAATACGATCCATTCTTGCGGTTCAATTATTATAGCTATGATGATAATGATGAATGTTTTTTCAAGCAAAAGTTTTTCAGGAAATTGGGAGATTCAGAGATGCCAGCTGTATTTTCATTTAAGACTAAGAAGTTGTTAAGAGAACAGACTAAAGAGTATTCAACTCCAGGATTTGATAAGAAAATGATCAAAAAGCTTTACAAATGTGCACCAAACTTGGCAGTATTATATATGAAGTTTATTTTCCCATTTCTTCCGATTCTTGATGGTGATTTTTTAGGAAAGATATTTTCAAATGAAACAGTGGAATTTAATGATATAAGTGGTGGGTCTCCATTGTTCACATTACTTTTAGCCAAAATCGGTAAAGGTTGGGAAAGGCATGATACATCAATGTCAATTTTCTTTGATGACCAAGAACTTCCAATTTTAAAGAATAGAAATGAGTTGTTCACAGTGGCTTGGAACCTTTTACAAGATGAGCTTCATACCCCAGATCTCACCACTGTTAAGTCTTTGATTTTATTTTTCCAAATTATTTCGTTCAAAAAATATTCACAATCAAACTCTTTCGAAAGAACGGTTTTATCTAATTTGGTTTCTGTTTGCTTTACTTTAGGACTTCATGTTGATTGCAGTGATTGGAAAATACCAGATGACGAAAAGGCATTAAGAAAGAGGTTGTGGTGGACGGTGTTTATCATGGAAAAATGGAACAATTTTGTTGTTGGAACTCCAAGCTTGATTAATGAAAAAAGCTACAATGTTGAAATTCCCTCAGATATAAATGAATTGTTTGAAGATGTGTCCCAATATTTCTCTGATATAAATAGTAAGAAGTTTTTCCTGAAACTGATTGAACTAACTTTCATTTTGAATGATACTGATGAAAAGCTTTTTTCTTTTCAAAGTGTTCCTAAGGAAGAAAAACCTGATGCAATAAGAGGTTTTGAAGAGAAACTGTCCATATGGTATGATGGTTTCAAAGAAATTGAGTCTGCATCCTCGGTCCCATTCCATTCGATAACATTGTCTTATTTTGTTCTTAAACTAATTTTATTCCGCTCCAGGTTTCAAATTTATGGCGTGAATAAGTTCAAAGATATTTGTTTCGACGATGCTAAGGTTCTCCTTCGCGATATAGTCAAATTCTTAAGAAATTTACCATCATTGGTTATCCATGGGTTTTGGTATAACTGGTCGAGATCATTGTTTATGTACATCAAAGATTTTTCATTGTTGTTAGTTGTTATCTCCTCCACAAAAGAACAATCTTTGGAAGTTCTGAACATTATCAAAGATTTTAGGGAATGGTTGGAGATGAACTCCAAGACACTGTGTCTCTTATGGACAACACTACTGAGAATCAACACAGCAACATCCAGTATAGGAACACAGTTCAAAAACAGCCTGAAAAGGCGTTAATAGATAAAGTTAATAATCTAGATTGAAATTCGTAACGTTCTATCTGCCACGTTCTCACGTGCACATAAGCGATAACAGAACGTGACCCGGAAATTCGCGCTTGAAAAGGGACGTCGCAGACAAAGCCAAAAACCTTCATCTATTGTATAGAAACTTCTAGTGAACAGGGAAAGTATCAAGGATCACATTTGCCCCAGTCGTTAACACTGTCATGCTTGAAACGTCTTGCTCAATCTATAGGGACCCCCTGAAGTCAACTTTTATCACATCAGTTTTCATATCGATAGGGATAGTGATATCTTACATACCTCAACATGTCAAAATCATTCAAACAAGGTCTTCTGTTGGATTATCTCCAGTGTTTTTATTACTTTCATCATTATCAGGTATTACAGCTACTTCAAATTTGATATTGCTGTCATTTATATCATTACCTTGCTGCTCAGAATTATCAACTTTTGAATGCGTCAATTCACAAATATCGTTAATACAAGTTGGGCTTCAAACGCTATCAACTTTATTAGTTGTCCTACTATGCGTCCTATTAACGAATACTCCAGATGATTTTTATGTCTATGAAGAAGTTGCTAGAGCTTGGAGACATATAACTTCATTTATGATCTTCATGATCATCACATTGATTGTTGCAAGTTTGTTCTTTACAAATGATTCAATTTTACTATATGCTAAAGTTTTGGGTGTATTTTCCACAACAGTTGCTATTATTCAATACTTACCACAATTGAAGACTACGTGGACTTTGAAGCGGTCTGGTTCTTTGTCTATTCCTATGATGTGTGTTCAAACCCCTGGTGGGTTTATCTGGACTGCAACTTTAATGCTGAAACCAGGTTCAAACTGGAGTAGTTGGCTGCCATTTTTGACTGCTGCTACATTACAAAGTGCCTTATTGATTTTATGCTCTTACTATGAGTATTTCGCAGAAAAGGAAGAGGTTTTACTTGTTAACGAAGATCAATATTACACAAACGAAGATGATTCATAGAACAGCGAAAAAAACAAACAAACATCTATGCATTAACAAAAGTTCTTTCCTATAACAATAATGATATAGGAATATACAACTACCCTTTTGGTTTTTCTTCTTCTTTCTCCTAAACACTAATGGTCTTCCAAACGTTTAATCCATCAGTACCTGTACTCACTAAGGCACCTGGTATTTGTTTATGCCATTTTACATCTTTAACATCTTTTTGCCAATGAACAAATAATAATTGTGGTGGAATGTCTTCCAAATCTTTTGCATCAGATTTTTGTTGTTTAATTTCTTCATCATCAGCTTCGACTGATAAATCCCATAAAGTAACAGTATTATCTTCTGAACTGACTGCAATAATTGACTCATCTAATGGGTTGAAACTGATAGAAGTGATTGCACTTTTGTGGAAATCATATTGTGCAACTGGTGAAGGTTGATTACCTGGTTTGAAGTTTCTCAAATCCCAAATACCCCATTTACCATCATCATCACCACTAGCTAGTAGATAATTGATCTTATCACACCAAGAAATAACATTGATATCAGTTTTGGAACCAACCACAGAAATAGCTGGTTTATGCTTTTTGGATCTAGTATCCCAAATTCTTATATATCCATCAGTACCTGCTGTAGCAAAAACGGTTTGTTCAGCTTTTGACCATTGTATATCTTCTATGGATTCATTATTATCTACTGTGAATGGGGTTTTATCTGTCACCCAGTTGGAGCTAGTTCTGTTTGTTAAATAGACTCTTCCTGAACAATCACCAGATAATAAACTACCGGTATTAATTAATGGAGACCAATCTAAACCATAACCTTCAACATTACCATGGTTTTTAATAGTATGTATTGGTTTTTTAGCATTTTTTGGAATTGTATGACCTGGTGAATCGAATGCTTTATATTGTGAGCTTAAATCATAAATTAAAACTTCACCATTTTCACTTGAAGTAGCTGTAAAATATTCACCAGTTGATGAAGAATGTGGTGATACTCTTATTCTATTAGTAGTATCACGTAATGGGATTGATTCACTCTCCATGATTGGATCACCTTCATATTCTTCATCTTCATTTTCATCATCAGCATCTTCTTCTTCATCTTTAACCAAAGTTTTAGAAAGTTGACTTAATTTCAAAACATATAATTCATTATCTTTCTTCTTTTCAGCTTGTGTTGCAGTGGTGACATATAATGAAGCTGGGAAATTTCTTCTTTCGTTCCCTAAATGATCTGGTAAAATATCTAAAGTAAGACAAGGCCATGGTAAATTGACATTATGTAACATATCATAAACTGAAGGATCGGCTTCTAAAACTTCATCAGGGCCCAAAGGTTTTGATTTATGTGGTAAATATATTGTTGATTCTTTCAAATCTTCACCTTGATCCTTTTGAATAACATCTTGTGCATCTTCTTCACCTTCACCATTGGAATCAATTTCAACAATTTCTTCATCACTTTCAAATTCATCACTATAAGGATCTTCAAATTCACCCATATCAACATCATTTTCTAATGCTTCAATTTTGTTGGCATTTGGAATATCCCCGGCAGCACCCTTAGAGGCTGTATTTCTTGGGATGTCCTCCACATCTTCATTTAATCTTTTAGACATCTTTAATCTATCGTTCCCAATGGAGAAAACCTTGACGTAGTATATAATTTCAAGATGAGCTTATGCTTCAAATTTTTTTTCTTGCATATAATTTTTTTTTTATTTTATTACCCTTCTCGAAATTATAGTCAAATTCTCAACATTAACGCCATGGAACTTGAGACTGTAAATAGGGGGTTATATTCAAGTTTGTACGATGTAATCTTTAAAGTGATTTAAAGCTTTTAAATTAATTTCAGAAATTTTGGAAAGCTGTTAATTAGGCTATTCCTAATTTTGGTAGTTCTAACTAGGAAAAAACGAGGGTAGTCACATGACAGCCATAGCTACTTTGAAGCCCTCGGATACCAAGATCTCTCAAAAACAATTGCGAGAAACGTTAACACGAATACACTAAGATTATCAAAGGCTATATCCACAAAACCCAGTTTCAACCAATCCTTATCACTCATATCATGTCAAACTACATGCCAGGGCAGGCGCAGGACATCAGGAACCGTACGGTTGAGTTCCAGCAGTGTGTGACTACTTTCAACAAAAGAATAAACAAATCTCAACATCAAAATAATCAACAAGTTGCACCTCCAAACATTAAAAGATCTGAATTTCAACAAAGAGCTTCAAAGATTGCAAAAGATATATCGCATACCTCGGAACTATTGGGTAAGCTAGCATTATTGGCAAAAAAGAAACCACTATTCGATGACAAACCTATTGAAATTTCAGAGTTGACATATGTTATCAAACAAGATATTGTGAAGATTGAAAAGAATTTGAAAAACCTACAAGATTATTTAAAGACAGGAAATGAGACAAGCAATGAAGAGTTGAAAACAAATTCCAAAAATATCGTTCAATTATTGAATACAAAGATGAAGAACGTTAGTGGTAATTTCAAAGAAGTTTTAGAAACTAGACAAAAAAATGAGTTAGAAAATAAATCAAGAAAAGAGAAATTTTTCTCTACATTACAACAACAGCAACAACTTACAAATCATGCTACAACAGTAGCATCTGATAATCCCTTCCTAATGGACACACCTTCAAATGGGGGTGAAAACAATGCATTGTTATCATTACCACAAGACCAACAATTACAATTACTCGAAGAACAATCATCACAGTATATGCAAGATCGTAATTTGGCAGTGGAGACTATAGAGAGTACAATTAATGAGGTTGGTAATTTATTTCAACAATTGGCCACAATGGTTAATGAACAAAGTGAAGTTATTCAAAGAATCGATACGAATGTTGAAGATATCGATTTAAATATAACTGGAGCACAAAGAGAATTGTTGAAATATTTCAATAGCATCAATCAAAATAGATGGTTGTATTTGAAGATTTTTGGTGTTCTAATAATATTTTTCATCTTATGGATTCTGGTGAATTGAGGAAAAGAAAAGGGACGAGGAACAAAAGGTCAATTATGCTTACACATTTTATAGAATGTAATTGTAATAAAAAATTAACATTGATAAAGGGCATTATCAACAACAATCTACAAGCATTATACTATTCGTAAATTAAACCTTCACATTAAATTATGAAAAACCACACATACAGAGACACGATAATTTCAAGATATATCAATTATAGGAAACCGAAAATTTCTAAGCAAGAGGATGGGGTGTATGATTCATCTTACAACCCCATTTCTGCTTGTAAAGCTTTCAAAGCTTTTTCATCTTCATCTTCCTCTTCTTCTTGTACAGCAGTCTTATCTTCCCTAATACTGGTGTTTGGAGCATCTGGTAGTTGAACTTGGCTAGTCTTTGTGCCACTATTCAAGAGTTTACTGTCAACTTCTTCTTGTTGAAGTGCTTCCAATTCATCTTCTAGTTCATCTTCATCAATATTATCAACTGGATAAGCTCTTGAAATAGCTTCACTAATTTCTTCACCTAATTCAGCTTGTTCTCTAATTTCATCCATTGTTTGGTCAACCTTATCCACAGTAAGACCACCATGTATATTCTTCATAGCCTTAGCACCTTGTTTCATTGCATTTACAGTTTCAAGGTTCAAATTGGCACTTTCAATAGCACGTAGTTGACCTTCAAGTGCATCAATTTGTGAACTTATCTTTGTTGCTTCATTATCTAATACCTTCTTTCTCTTCAAAGCATTTTTGGCTTTTGCCTTGTCGCTTGATATAAACTTTCTTGCTATAGCATCTTGTTCATCAATTTGAGTGTAAAGATGGTTTTGCTTCTTTGTAAGCATATTGACTTGTTCTCTTAGTGTGATTATAGCCTTTTTAGGAGCATCTTTGTCCCTGGCACTTCCTCCAAACATATATGACCACATTATTGTTGTTATTTGATGTGTGTAACTTGATGAAATGAAATCAAATAAAGGATCAAACTAATACAACTATTATTTAACAATTAACGGTATGCCCCCTAGCCTGACTTCTTAAATCTGTACTTTTTACAATAGCTCTCTTCAGATCAACCTGAGCACGTTAAAGCTGTTTAATAGTTGGCCTCCTGACTGTTGTTATCACAAAATTAGAGCTCACTCAAAAATCTCATCAAAAATATCTGGTGTTAGGGTGAGGCAGTGAAACTATCCCAAAATGGCAGCTTCTTGATTCGGAAATGGTTACGTTTGTTTTCCTTTTTTTTTTTTTTTTTTATTGATTTTTTTTTTAAATGTGATGTGCAATTTTTCAGTATAAACAACTTTTGAAGGCAAAGACTCAAATTTGTTTTAAGGAAGTCGACTCTCGTTAACTTATCCAAGGCGTTCGTTGCGGTGCTTAAGAACAACATGCTGAGAGCAATCACCAAGAACAGGTACGCTTCCAGACTAAACCCATCGCTTAAGAGTGTGATCAAAAGGGCAAATAGTACTGAGGCTAGTTTAATTCATCGAAATATTATTCATGAGTTGAGACATATTCCAGCTGCCAATGATATGGAGAACAGAACTGGTGCACCATTAGCAGATGCTCATCAAGAGAGCTGGTCCAGTCCATATGATAAGGTTTTCCGTCAAAGTCATTCGAAAGATGTCATGAGATTATGGTCTTTATTAGATGTTTGTCTTGATTCCCAACAATTTGATAGAGCTGAAAACATTTTGGAGGCTTTATACCAATTATCCATCGACAATGACTTTTCATTTATGGATGATTTAAACAAATTTTTATGGAAAAGATCACAAGATGCAACACAACGCAATCTTGATGATTACATTAAAACTTGGTCAAAGAACTTTCATGTTTCACCAAATGCAAGAACTTATGCCATTTTGATCAGTGCAGCTATGAACAACGGTGCTCCTTATCGTAAATACTCGAATCAGTTGATTGGTAAAGCTGATGAAATGACCAAGGTTTTAGGTAATGTTGATGTTTTTGGAGTCAAAAATTTAAAAGCTTTTGTCTCAGAAAATGCTATCAGCCCTAGATTAGTTCCACAAGAGTATAGATATTTACTGGAAGACGTTAGAACTGATGATGGCGAAGGTAAGCAGAATTTTGATTATTTTGAAGAAGATAGTACAGAGCTGCCTCCAACTTTAGCCAAAGCAAATGCAAAAGAATTAGTGGCTGTTGATACCTTCGGTATGAAAGTTATTAGACATACTTTACTATCTTTGAAACCTCATTTACAAACCAAGTTATTTGATGACTTGAATGAGAAATTAGAAGGTAAATTCAATTTCTTAACTTCAACAAGTGAAGATACAACAAATTTTTTCAACATTTATAAAACTTTGTCTCCTGAACATCAAAGAATATTCGAAAGTGCCCTTGATGATTTCAACGTCGAAAGACAATCTCAATTAGAAAGTAGATCATTTGATGCTGCACAAGAAAGATGGAGACATGATTTCGAAGAATTGACACAACATGGTACTTTGAATTTAAGTAAAAACTTGAATGCTAGATTATGGAGTTGGTATGAAGCAATGAAACCAATTGTCAAGGAAGAAATTGAACTTTGTAAAGAGGTTGATAATGTTAATGTCAAAGATTTATCAAGGGTTGCTAAAGCTCAACACAATGAAAGAGTGAAATATGCCCCTTATTTACGTTTATTGGACCCAAATAAGACTACTGTTATTACTATCTTGGAATTATTGAAAAACAATTCAACAGGTGGTATTCATGAAGGTATGAGAACTGCAAGAGCTGTTGTCTCGGTTGCTAAAGCATTAGAATTAGAATTTAGATCAGATCAGTTGTTAAACTCTGAGAAGAATATGTTCAAAGGGTATGACAAGAAGACATTAGCAAGAGCTGATTTAAAAAAATATGCTGCTACTATGACTGCTTTCAAATCTGAGAAATTAGGAAACATGAATATCGTCTGGCCTCAAGACGTCAGAGTCAAGTTAGGGTCAGTTTTAGTTTCAATCTTGATGCATGTTGCTAAAGTTGAAGTCACTGGTGTTGATCCTATCACCAAAAATCCAGTTAAGGGTGAAGCTCCAGCCTTTTATCATTCTTATCAATATCATAATGGTGCTAAAATTGGGATTTTGAAAATTCACAAGGCTTTAGGAGCTCATTTATCTGCTGATAAACTAGTTGGTGCTGTCCAACCCCAAATGTTACCAATGCTTGTCAAGCCACGTCAATGGACTGCATGGAACAATGGGGGTTACTACTATTCTCAAAATTTGTTGGTTAGATCAAGGGATTCTCCTGAACAATTGGCTTATTTGAAAGCTTCCACTGATAGATTAGATCTTGTGTATGAAGGGTTGAACGTCTTAGGTGAAACTGCATGGACTGTTAATGAACGAGTTTATAAAGTTATGTCTGAAATTTGGAACACTGGTGAAACATTTTTAGATATTCCAAAAGATCAAGAAGAAATGAACGTCCCTGATGCTCCACCAAAAAATTCAGATCCAAGTGTAATCAATGATTGGAAACAAAAAGTTAGACGTTTGCAAAATGAATTCGCAACAAATAGATCAATGAGATGTGATGCTAACTATAAATTAGAAATTGCAAGAGCATATTTGGGTGAAAAATTCTACTTTCCACACAATGTCGATTTCAGAGGTCGTGCTTATCCATTAAGTCCAAACTTTAACCATATGGGTAATGATTTATCAAGAGGGTTATTGATCTTCTGGAAAGGTAAAGAATTAGGCGACGAAGGTTTGAGATGGTTGAAAATTCATCTTTCTAACTTGTTTGGTATTGATAAAGCTCCATTGGAAGAACGTGTTGCTTTTGCTGACGAAAACTTGGAAAACATCAAAAAGACAGCTGAAGATCCAATGGCTAACAAAGAATTTTGGACAAAAGCCGATAAACCATGGCAAGCGTTGGCCACAATTTATGATTTAGCTGACGCTTATAAATTAGAAGATCCAACTAAACACATTTCACATCAACCAGTCCATCAAGATGGTACATGTAATGGTTTGCAACATTATGCTGCTTTAGGTGGTGATGTTGAAGGTGCTACCCAGGTTAACTTGGTTCCAGCTGATAGACCACAAGATGTGTATACCCATGTTGCAGGTTTAGTTACTAAGAGATTGGAAGCTGCAGCTGCCAAAGGTGATGAAATGGCTGAAACTTTGAAAGATAAAATCAAAAGAAAAGTGGTTAAACAAACTGTCATGACTAATGTCTATGGTGTTACATATATTGGTGCTACTCATCAAATTCATAAGCAATTACAAGATGTTTTCGATGACACCGAAAGCTACAAATTGAGTACTTATTTGGCAAAACATGTCTTTGCATGTATGAGAGAATTATTTGAAGGTGCTCATTTGATCCAAGATTGGTTGGCTCTTTGTGCAAAAATGATTTCTAGATCTATTAGAATTGACGTCGACACTTATGAAGTGATCAATCAAAAGAACAAACCAGCATTTATGGCTTCAGTTATCTGGACCACTCCATTGAATTTACCAATTGTTCAACCTTATCGTGCTGTTGTTAAAAAACAAGTTTCCACCAATTTGCAAACCGTTTTCATTTCTGATCCATTTGAAATGCACCAAGTTGATTCAAGAAAACAAATGGCTGCATTCCCTCCAAATTTTATTCATTCTTTAGATGCCTCCCATATGTTGTTGAGTGCCATTTCCTGTAGAAAAGAAGGATTAGAATTTGCTGCTGTTCATGATTCTTATTGGACCCATGCTTCTGATGTTAAAACCATGGGTAACTTGTTGAGAGAAGCTTTTATTGGATTACATGAAGTTGATCTTGTTTCTAAGTTGAAACAAGAATTTGATCAACGTTATCATGGGTTCTTGCAACTAGTTGAGATTCCACTCAAAAGTTCAGTTGGTGCTCAAATCATGGAACAAAGAAAGAAATTATCAAAAGAATTGGGAAGACCTGTTACATTAGGTGACGAAGTTTACATTGAAAGAAAGAGACAAAACCTATTGAATAGTACAGAGCCAGAAGAAGTTGAAGAAGGTAAAGCTATGGTTACCACTGTTAGTTTGATTGAAGATGTCGACGTTGAAAAATTAGCCACTGTTAAAGAATTGAACAAAATTGAAAACAGCATTGGGACTGAAGATGAAGATCTCTCCATAGTGAAAGAATCGGCTGTCTCTTCTGGAAAACAAGGTGTTTCAAAGATTAGAGTGTTTGCCCCACTTAGATTACCTGAAATTCCTCCAAAAGGTCAATTTGATGTTCAAGATCTAAGAGAAAGTAAATATTTCTTCTCCTGATCCAATCAAACTTCTTTAATGCCCATCACACATACACCCACATTTTTTACGAACAATATTGTACATTAGAGCATATAGCTGGTGTTGTATTGCAACATCAAAGCTATCAGGGAAAACATGTATATAGTTTACTTGATTTGATTTATTATAAAAGTATTTTTAGCGTTGTCAGTTTATTGACTAAACTACATTTTTTCTGTAAATATCTGTCCTTTCTATTTCATTTTAAATAATCTTCCCCTGTTGTTGAAGAACCTCAATAAGGGGTGATAGTGGGTCTAACTCATTAACTTCAATCAAATCAAATTCCTTAACAAATGATATGAAATGAGCAAAGAAAGAATTCCAATGAGCTTCTAGTGAAAGATTCAAAATTTTATCAAAATGGTTGTAATAAATATGGGCAAATATTCTAAACATTTGCCTTGAAATATTTTTAATAATTTTAATGAAATTAACAGCGAATGGAACACCGGTCTTTGTAGGGAATAACGTCTGGTCACTTAATTTCAAGCTAATCCAATTCAACACATACTCAATGTATTGATTAGCGGGAAGTTGGATTGTCTTGTTATTTTGATCAACCCATAAATAATCTGTTTTTGGACCAGCGTTCATTGTTGGAAATAATTCTGGTTTGACATATTCTGCAATGATCCCATAAAACTGGTTCAAGTTGTTATACATTTCGAAAATATTTAATGCAATCCACTCATTTTGATCAACATATTTTGGAAGTTGTACAATTGTTTTGAAAGAACCTTTGACTAATGCGGTTTTAACAAATGGTTCAGATAGGAATAATGGTTTAACTTGTGGTTGTTCTTGAAGCTGTTGATGTTGTTGTTGGAATTTTTGTGCATTTGAATGTATACTTTTCACTGGAGAAGGTGACCTCCTTAGAGAAAGATGTGATCCATTATTACTTGAATATATTGAGTTCTGATCTTTTGGTTGTTTATTCTTTTTGGAGCTTCTTCCGAAACCTCTTTAATAGAGCGTTAGTTCTCGATGATTCGAAGATCAGGTGATCACTATTGATTTGCTGTGTTAGACATACCTTATAGAACTGAAAAAGGACATTGTTTAGGAGAGTTCAGCTTGTTTCTGTTGTATGTTTCAAAGTCTTTGATCTAGCTATGTTTATTCCATTTTTTTTTCGTGCCTGGGATTTGGATTTTCACGAAATCTTTTTTGATTACCGAAATCAGTTGACTTCCCGATTCGGAAGTTTTACAGGTTTTATTAATATAGAAGAATTTATTACAAAATAAATTAAATTATAAATGGGCTTCAAGAATTTCTAGCATCTAAGACTTGCTTAACAGAATCGTAAACCTGTTTCTTGAGAGGAATAAAATCATACCCTCCAACTAGTTTGATTGTCTCATCATTGTTCCAAGTGACACCTTGAATAGTTGATTCACCAGCTGGATCACCTTTACCAATTTTACCTCTTAATTCAGGAAATTGTTCATTAATCAAATTCAAGATTTTTTGGGATGAAAAGTTTTCTGCAATTGGGAGTAATCTATGGCCTTCAACACCTTCTTTTTCAAGCGGAATCAAATGGAAAGCAGCAACATCTCTGACATCAGTGGAAACCATAACGTGTTCATTGAAAAGATGAGTGTCATCTGGACTTGATGAAATTAAATCCATCATGATTTGAGAAGATGTGTTTAGTTTTCCTTTAGCATCTTCATCAAAATATTGTGGCCCATAAATGTATGGAGGATTAACAACTGTCAAACTAAAATTAACCTTGTTTTCCTTAACAAAGTCCCAAGCAGCTCTTTCAGCTAAAATCTTAGAGCTGACATATGCCATCAGCCAGTTATCTTGACATTGTGCCCATTCTAATGGGTTCCATACCTCTTCAGAATGAGTGAAGGTTGGATCAGCAAGTTTATCAAAATTCATGATAGTGGCCATCGACGAAGTGACAACCACCTTTTTAACTTGAGGAGCAAAGTTTTTGATTGAGCTCAAAACATTTTTGGTACCTTCCAAAGCTGGTTGTTTATAACCTCTTTCGAAATCATCAGTTTCAGTTTCAGAGAATGGTGAAGCAGTGTGTAAAACAGCTCCAATGTCTTTATGGGTCTTGAACAAGTTGTCAAAAGCATTTTCTGCTGCAATATCTTCCACAATAACCAGCTCTAAATCAACATCATCACCGAACTTCTCTTGGAATTGCTTGTACAACTTGTCAGCTTTGGTTTGGGATCTAACAGTTCCAATAACTGTGTATGATTTTTCAATCAATTGACCAATAACGTGTAGGGCCACAAAACCAGTTGCTCCGGTAACTAAAACTTTTGACATTTTTTTGAATTTGCTAATTAAAACAGGAACGGGATTGAAGTAATTAATAATCTCAATTAAAGGATGAAAGTAATTTCAAATGATTCCATGTTGGAATACTGGTTGCTTTATATACACATGTGTTTAAGTGTTATATGTTCCTGTGGACTTAGGAAATAGGAGTTAGTGGGCATTAATTGATCTTTCCAGTAAGAGAGTCTGTCAAAAATCAACGGTCATAGGTCCCTTAACTGCGACGTCAAGAGTCGACGAGACCTTTAATCCTTTAATTCCACAAATCTGCATAAGCTACAAATCCTCAAGGCAGTGTTAGAAAATAAATAGAATTCATTCATTATAAATCAGTTGTATAAACTAGTACTCTATACGATCTTTTCCGAGACGAGTTATTTTTTAGCAGCTAAGATTTGCTTAACTGTGTCAACAACTTGATCCTTCAAAGGAATATATGATTGATATCCCAATAGTTGCTTCGATCTTTCAGAGTTATTTCTAACCTCAGTTGTTGTATAAGCTTTTGAAGGACTTCCTTTAGCAACTTTACCTGATAATTGAGGAATATAGTCATTGATGACATTCAAAATCTTTTGTTCATTGAATGGTTCACCTGATGGGAACAATCTTTGATTCTTCACACCACGTTCAAATGCTAAGATATGAAACTCGGCAACATCACGAACATCAATACTAGCACCACTAACACCATTAAAGAATTTGGTGTCATTTGGATCTGATTTCAACAAATTGACAATAATTTCATTAGATGTATTCAATTTTTCATTAGCAGCATCTTCATCAAATAATTGAGGTCCAAAAACATAAGGAGGACAAACAGTGTTCAAGTTAAATTTAACATTATTCTCCTTTGCGAAATTCCATGCTGCACTTTCAGCTAATTTTTTGGAAGCAATATAAGCAGATGTTTCATCTTTAACATCATCCCATTCAATAGGATTCCAAACAGTTTCTGTATGTGTAAAACTTGCATCATCACCCTTGTCAAGGTTCATAATTGATGCATACGAGGATGTAACAACAACAGTAACAACATTCTCACCATATTTATGAATAGCTTTCAAGACATTCAAAGTACCGTCGACTGCAGGTTTCTTATAACCTTCAGCTAAATCATCAGTGAAACCAAATTTGAAAGGTGAAGCAGTATGTAAAATATACTTGATGTCCTTCTCTTTTTGTAACAATGAATCAAAAGCACCCGGTTTGATGATATCTTCAATGATTTCAATCTTTAATTTAGGGTCTGAACTATCAGATTGAAACTTTTTATAAATATCATCAGCTTTATCTTGAGATCTAACAGTACCAATGACGTTATAACCTCTTTCTAATAATCTTCCAATAATATGAAGGGCAATAAATCCATTGGCACCTGTAACTAAAACTGTTTCTCCACTTGACATTTTTGTTTCTTTAGATTGTTTATGTTAAGTAATTGAAGATATTTGATAATTCACATCATACAAGGGCCCTTTTATATGTATAATTGGCTTCACCTTCGATTGCTTTCCTTTGCTATTGGACTTGAAATCGGATATTCCGAATAGTCTACGTTTTCGCGAAACGAAGCAAAGTAAAGTCTCGAGACCTCAAGAATTAAATAAAAGTATACACACACTTATTTTTTCGATTTAGCTTCCAATATTTGTTTGACAGTATCAACAACTTGATCTTTCAATGAGCTGTATTCATACCCCCCCAAGTAACATCTTTGATGTATCTGAACTAAGACCAACACCTGGTACGGTATATGCCTTTTCGGGATTACCTTTGGCAACTTTCCCATTCAATTGAGGTATGTATTCATTGATAATATTCAAAATCTTTTGATCATTAATTGGTACACCTGATGGGAATAATCTGTGGTTTTTAATTCCCCTTTCAAATGCCAGGATGTGAAATTCAGCAACATCTCGAACATCAACAGCAGCAAGTGTATGTCCATCGAAAAATTTGGTATCCTTTGGATCAGATTTCAATAGATCAACAATAATTTGATTTGAAGTATTCAATTCATCATTAGCTGCATCCTGGGAGAAATATTGAGGTCCAAACACAAATGGTGGAGTAATTGTGTCCAAATGGAATTTGACATCATTTTTCTTAATGAAATCCCAAGCAGCTTTTTCAGCTAGTTTTTTTGAAAGTGAATATGCTTGGTTCTCAGTTTTGGCATTGTCCCACTCATCTGGATTCCAGACATTTTCATTATGAATAAATGTAGGGTCTTTAAGCTTGTCAGTATGTTTGATTGCAGCAAAAGATGAAGTAACAACAACGGTAACAACTTTATGACCATATTTATGAATTGAATGTAAAACTTCAAGAGTACCTTGAACAGCTGGTTTTCTGTAACCCTCATCATAGTTATCTGTGAACCCATACTTGAATGGCGAAGCCGTATGCAAGACATATTTGATCTCTTTCTCATCAAATAAAAATTGAATCAAAAGCACCTGCTGCAGTAAGATCTTCCACAACAACCAGCTTCAAGTTTGGATCTGAATGATCAGTTTCGAACTTCTTGTATAAAGCATCAGCTTTCTCTTGAGATCTAACAGTCCCAATAACTTTGTAACCTCTTTCCAAAAGTTTCCCCAAGATGTGTAGAGCAATGAACCCATTAGCACCTGTAAGTAAGACGGTTTCTCCAATAGCAGCCATTTTTTCTTTGTCTTAAGATTCAGTTGTGTATCTAAAATGGAAAGGAAGTTAGGCCCCCTTAAATAGCTCTTGATTTTGCCACAAAAGACTGGAGATCTCCAAGGTTTCACCCGGGGTCAAGTAGTCTTGGTATGGATCCCCTTCATATTCAGTCCATTCTATTTTTTTTAAAACATGGATGCTGCCCAATTGATCAAAGGTACTCAATTCACCCAGAAACCTGAGATAATAAACCGTAACTTGTTGGTTATTATTGACTCTATCGCCACTGGTGTCGACAGGGCTTTGGATTCTTTCGCGATACGGCCCTAGGCGGGATCAATTTTCGCTGACGTTAATTCGATTGGCAGAAGACAACAAACTTGGCCCATTGACATACAAAATAACACTAAATTGAAATATGATCGCATCTTCCTATCATAATAACATAATCCTATTACTCCTAGGCTCTTATAGTCTGGTTGGTCTGTTGATTTTGTCTCTCGTGTTTCCTTCATCTCGATTGGCCAATACTTTAAAGCTGTGTTCCTACCATGTATATTGCAAAATTCCCTTTTTTCCCAAATTTTGCAAGCCAAGGAAATTTAAAAATAGTGTAATACGATACCAACAATTACTACAACCTACCAAAAAGCCCACCAATATTTTCAATGAAAGTGCTATCAACTTCAATAGCATTACTCAGCTATGTCTCGATGGCATTAGCTGTCAAACAGTTCAAGTTCTGTAGGGAGTTTACCTCACAACCAGCTGATGCTCAAGAACAACAGGGGGTAAATATCACTCTTTTACAAGATTCAACAGTTTTATTATTTGGGTTGAAAGATCTTCCAGATACAAACATTCCTTTATTATATGATGAAAATTTCAATTTGAAAGAAAATAGAGATGGTTTTGTTTTATGTACTGAAGAGTTAGTCGCTAGTGGTGAATGCTCTAAAATTGGTGAATTTAGAATCAAAAAAACTGCGGATTTACAACAACCATTGTTGAATATGTTTGGTGAAAAAGGTGATCAATTCTTTTATCCTGTCAATAACAGTGGTGTCTATTGTCTTTATGGACATCACTCTTCTGAAGAACCTGGTGTTGAATATAGGTTTTACAAGCCATATGGTAGTTTAACCTCAAGTGACGCAAAAAAATGGAAATTCGTCACCTTCGTGGCTATTCCATTAGCTATTATCCTCCTTTTAGGATTTGGGGCAAAATTCCTATTCACCAAACGTAAAGGTGATAAGACAAGTCTTGTTTTTGGGAGTGTCGATGCTGCATGCGCTTCGATGTTAGTTACGCTCTTTAATTATTATATGCTACTAAGCACCAAACTTAGTGCATTCAATGATGAAGGATACAACTCACCACAGGGAGTAGGTTTTTTTGGTTTGGTCAGTGACAGGGTGTTCTCTGAATATTTCTTGTCCATCATGCACTTGTTGGTATACTCCGTTTTGCTTGAGTTTAGTAAAGGTGGTTATGGTACGGTGTACGATCAAAGTGTTAAGCGTACCAGAGCTTATGGATACGTTTGTTTAGCCATTTTATTTGCTAATGTCTGGGTGCAAAGTGGATCATACGGACTTTATGAAAAATTTGATTTATTGATGAATTTGATCAATAATTTTGGTTATTATGTGATTTGGGGTTTTATATTCCAATATTCAAAGATTACAATCAGTGAAATCACAAACGAGAGCACAAAAAGAAAATTCATCAGATCAAGAAGATTGACAATTTTTACACCTGTGTTTTTGAGCTTGATTTCAGGCTTTTCAATGATAGCTTTAAGCTTTAATGCTTCACAAAATTTTGTCAAAGAACATCCAGAGATCGATCCAGTCAAGGATATGGACAAAGTGTTCATTCATACCATGGAGAATTCGAATTCAAGATCAATTATATTGGCTGTTTTAGAAAACTTGCCCTCATTGAGTTTCTTCATTATCATTTTGGGATACTCTGCAATTTGGCAAACCACAAAGAACGATGAAAAGCTAGCTTCAAAAGACAATACTATGTCGGATCCAGATACTGAGAACCTTCTAGTTGATTTCAAAGAGAAGGTTTGATACAATTTGATTATACAACACATTATGACACATTATGAAAGTTTATTATATACTTTTTTTGTAAAAGAGATACATATGACATATGACTAGATCGAAAGACTAATTCAATCCGTTGAATTCTTCACTTATCTCAAGCTGTATAGGTGCTATATTTAGCCATTGAGTGGAAGAGTCTATACTAGAAAGTTCAGCCGCAAGTTTTAGCTTTAAAATTCGCGAAAAATTCGCGAAGCCTTTTTTCCAATTTTTTTTTGCCGTCGGATAGTTTAGAACAACAAAGTCTCCGAAGCCATTCAACTTTTCTCAAAAGACAGAGAAAAAGCCCAATTGACTCCTCTAAAGAAACCGTGTTGATACTGGATTGTATTTGTCAAGAGGCAGGAAAGCTCAATTTACAAAGAAAGCGCTCGGATTACCTCAAATTAGCAAAGTTACTGTGTTGGGCAATACAATAGAGTCTATTCGGAACAAGGAACCACAATTTACCAACAACAAGTCTGTATTATTAATTATGTCAGATCAAGACCAGAACCCACCATTGAAGAGGCAAAAAATCAAAAAGGCTTGTGATAACTGTCGCTCAAGAAAGATCAAGTGTGATGGTGAGCAGCCATGTGTGAAGTGTCGAAACAGTGGTGCTAATTGTCTGTATACTCATGTGGAAAAGAAGAGGCAAGTCACCAAGAAGGATGATAAGTCATCAACTATTCAAAGTCTTGACCAACGGATGAATAAGATGGAAAGCCTTATAACCACATTGATTGAAAAGTTGAATACTCCAGATGGTTCTTCTTCTTACAAAGATTCTACAGATGGTGCTCAAAGTTCAATAAATCTTTCAGCTTCTTCAACTGATATTAATAGTCCGCAAAACACAGAAGTTCAATCTCAAGTATTACCGTCAACATCACCAGTACCACCCGCCGATGATATTGGTACAGCTGGACTAACTACAAAGAGCGTTAATAAGTTTGAAGACAAGTATATTGGGTCTCAGTCCTCATTATCAGTCCTATCACCAAGAGGTTTAATGTGGTTAGCAAAGAAAGCCAACGATCCAACAATTATAAGTCAATTCAAAACTATTGTTACAAAATCTCATGGGGTTTTCTATAATTATATGAAGAAATGGATCGAGCCTATAGACAAGTCTCAAGTTTGTCAATTACCCCCAAGAGAAACAATGGATCAGTTGATGAAAGTTTATGAAAAAGATTTATTACAATTTTCATTCTTCATGCCATTAGATGAAGTTAGAACTATGATTGATACATATTATGGCATCCAAGAGAAAACAACACACAAGAGACTTTCGAATTCTGAATTCTTAGTTTTGCATTGTGTTGCAGCTATATCTGCAAACCTTTTAGCTGAAGAACATGCAGGTGATTTGACCACTTTGAGAACTTTGAAAAAAATTGAGGATGATAATGTAAACACAGCTATCCATTATTATCATAGAATTGCTATTATTGGAGAAGGGATTAAATCTGTTCAAGGTATTTTATTATTGTTTTCTCATACAAATTTCTCTTTATTGCCACAGGCTAATTTTACATTGATTTCAACAGCTATTAGACATTCTCAAGGTATTGGTTTACATAGAAAAGAAGCATTGTTAGGACTACCAGAGGAAGAAAAGAGAAAGAAGAGAAAAGTTTGGTGGTGGGCTTATCTTGCTGATCGTACAGATTGTCTTAAAGCAGGTAAACCATTAAGTATAGGAGACTTTGATGTATCTGTTATGGATCTAGAAGAATTTAGAGATTTGATTTTTGAAGGTTATTCAGAAGAATTATTGAACAATATCTTTAGTGGGGAAGTTGATTTGATGGATCCTAAAGCCAAGGGATTAACTAATTTGAAAGAACCTTCATTACCATTTGATATAAACGCAGTCATCTCATATTTTATTACATGTTTTTACAAGAACACTGGTGAAGCTTATGAAAAATTGTTTTCTGCCACTGCTTTGATTGGTAAAAATGCTGATCAAATAATGGAGACAATCGAAACATTGAACCTGAAACTAGAGGCTTGGAATGAGAATGTCCCAATTTCAATCAGACCTGGTGCTCCTTTAAGACTTGGGGTGTATAATGATCTGGTTGATGATAAGCTGTTGATGTTACATTTCACTTATTATCTCCACGTGATGATTATCAATAGAATGGCTTTCAAGCGTTCTTGGTTAAACCATGATCAAGAAACAGTGGATGACAATTCCACAATACTACCAAGACAAAGAAAATCCATCATCAAATGCTTAGAGGCTGCTAGAACTATTCTTCGTATTGTTCAGCAAATGAATGCTTGCAAAAGTTCAAACTTTAATATTCCACTGTTTGTTTTCACATCAGCTTTTTTCACATTATTGACTGCTTGCTTAGAATTTCCTACTGCTAATGAATCCAAAAATGATTTGATTTTAATTCAACATACCATTAAAGTTTTATTCACAAAATTACAAATAATGTCAAATCAGTTAGGTGATGATAAGATCTACAATATTATGGCTCATTCAACCAAGTTTTTTTTAAGAGTTGGTATTTTAGTATACAACAACGCTAATGTGGACAAGATTGATTCTAGTGCGTTGGATGAAGAACTAAGACAGTATCAAAAGCTTTTGGAAGAATCAACATCATCACACAAGAGAAGGAGATCTGGAAATTTGAAACCGTCAAGTCAATTTTCACCACCCCAACCATCATCCTTAAGCCACATGAGATCAACAAATACTGAGCAGGGTGTTCCTCAATATGGACCATCCATACCATCAAGCCAGGCGAATACTCCAAATCTAAACAATATTTTGAACGACCCACTTTCGCATGCTACTGGTCAGCCATATGATGGTGTTTCAAACCCTGCTTCTGTTGGTTCTGTTTCTTCTACTGATGGATTTGATCCTTTCAATTTATCAGAGATTGATATTGCAGCAAATAACAATGTGTTTAAGCAATTGTTTCCAATGCCAAATTTATATTTCAATGGAACAGATCAAGGAAATGATTCTCTCCCTGTTCATTTTGAATGGTGAGGAAACAAGTTGGTGTATTTATGAGTTTGATAAACTAGGATCTGAATGATGAAAAAGTTATTCGTGTAGATTTATTAAGGCCGATGGAAAAAGAAAAAAAAATGTAATCGATCCTATTTACAAAGCTGACATCAAAGACGAGTTACCACATTATACATAGAATGCCCCCAAGAGTTTCAAAAGCAAAAAAAGCTACAAGACCAACGGTACTGGATGCTGATCAAATCAAAGAAAAAATTTTCTCAAACGAAATGCTTGTTGAAAAACCTCAACCCAAAAAACCAGCAGAATTTCCTCAAGATCCTCAAAACAACAATGTCAGATATTGGTTAATAAAATCAGAACCATTATCAAGAATAGATCCCAAAACAGGCAAGGATGTCAAATTCCCTTTAAGTGAGCTACAGAAGCTCGAATATGAACAATGGGATGGTGTTAGAAATCACGAAGCCAAAAACAATATGCTAAATATGTCGAAAGGAGATATACTTCTATTCTACCATTCAAATGCCCCAGTACCCGGTATTGTTGGAGAAGCTAAGGTCCACAATGAAGCACATCCAGATTCGACACAATTTAATGCAAAAAGTAACTATTATGATCCCAAATCTACGAAAGAATCTCCAAGATGGTGGTGTGTTGACGTTTCGTTTGTTAGAAGATTCAGATCCAAGGTTTCTCTTGAGCAATTGAGATCAAATGAGAAGTTGAAAGACATGACTTTGGTTAAAAGAGGGAGATTGAGCGTTACACCTGTCAGAAAAGAAGAGTACTACGAAGTTTTGAAGATGGAGGAGTCAAAAGAGATCAATGATGATATTGACTGTGTGATAGATCAAAAATATATCAAAAGAATAGAGTAAAGAGTGATACGACGAATAACTTGGAGTCGCAACATATCCAATATAAAAGATCTTATAACCCTTTCGTAATTTAACTCAAGCTAATGCTACTCTTGAATCGTCTTGATCACGTCCAATTTCTAAAGTGATGGTTTATACAACACGAAAACGCGTGGCGCACGCGTGTCTTACCGGGTAAATTTTGCTTTCAAATCTTCTAAAATGTAAACAATCAAATCAAAACAAAAACATAATCAAAATGCTTTTTTACAAGCTCTTTTAACGAAGGCAAAAACCAAAAACTGAAAATAATGGGTAGAAGACTGCCTAAAAAGCCCAATAATGAGCTTGGTACAGGTGCTGGCTTAAAAGCCGGTATGCGTCCAAGAGCTGTCACTGATCTTGCTTCAACTTTATCAAAACCTTTCAAAATACCTTTCAAGACTAGATCGAGCGCCATCAGTTCTCATGGCAAACCAGTGAGATCAGCAAGACTTAATGGACCAACTTCATATGCTATGATGTCCATTGAGGAAGATAAAGAAAACGATGCTGTGATTGATATAGATGGCAAGACAATAACAAAGAGAAAGAATGCCTTGAGTGTGAGAAGACTGGCTAATGATAACACATTCATAAGCTCTATTGAAACAACATTGAAAAGATCATTCACATGTCCATTAGCTACCAAAACAGATCAACAAATTAATGCTGCACCACCACCACCATTAGGGACAAAGAGAAAACCAATAATGGTACCGAGACCTCTTCATGATCCATCTGATGAATCTTCAATAGTTTTGTATGATCCAACTGTGGAGAAAGTCATCAGTGATGACGATTTAGAGGCTTTAGATAGAGCTATTGCAGAGGCTAAAGCCAGAGACGAGGGTAAAACTTTGGAATCTTTGGAAGATACAGATGAACGTCCGGCTAAAAGACGTAATGTTCATAGAAGTTTGAATGAAATACTCGGTATTACGAAAAATCCAGAAGATGCTGAAAAGAAATTCCCAGATGTACCTGTTGTTATTGACCCTAAATTGAGTAAAATTTTAAGACCACATCAAGTTGAAGGTGTTAAGTTTTTGTATCGTTGTGTTTCAGGGTTGGTTGATCCAAGAGCGAAAGGTTGTATTATGGCTGATGAAATGGGGTTAGGTAAAACTTTGCAATG
Organism: Hansenula anomala; assembly: GCF_001661255.1. NCBI lineage: Eukaryota > Fungi > Ascomycota > Saccharomycetes > Phaffomycetales > Wickerhamomycetaceae > Hansenula > Hansenula anomala. The sequence continues at coordinate 1,807,096 of NW_017567112.1, forward strand.
TATTGCTCTTATGTGGACACTATTAAAACAAGGTCCACGAGGCAGAAAAACTATTGATAAATGTATCGTTGTTTGCCCTTCTTCTTTAGTTAGAAATTGGGCTAATGAATTGGTGAAATGGCTTGGGGAAGGTTCGGTAACGCCGTTGGCAATTGATGGTAAATCAACTAAACCAAATCAAGTTGCATCAAGTATTGCACAATGGTCTTTGGCAAGAGGAAGAAATGTTGTTAGACCTGTGTTAATCATCTCTTATGAAACATTAAGAAGAAATGTGGATCAATTGAAAAATACAGAGATTGGATTATTACTAGCTGATGAAGGTCATAGATTGAAGAATGGTGATTCTTTAACATTTACAGCTTTAGACAGTTTAAATTGTAAAAGAAGGGTTATTTTATCAGGTACACCTATTCAAAATGATTTGTCTGAGTATTTCGCATTATTGAACTTTGCAAATCCTGGGTTGTTAGGCTCAAGAAATGAGTTTAGAAAAAACTTTGAAATACCCATTTTGAAAGGTCGTGATGCTGATGCTACCGATAAAGAAGTTCAAGCTGGTGAGCAAAAGTTGAGCATGTTATCAACTATTGTTTCCAAGTTTATCATTAGAAGAACAAATGATATCCTTTCAAAATATCTTCCTTGCAAATATGAGCATGTCATTTTTGTTAATCTTTCGCCAATGCAGTTGAAACTATATGATCATTTCATTACAAGTCCAGATATCAAAAAACTTTTAAAAGGTGTTGGCTCCCAACCTTTGAAGGCTATTGGGTTATTAAAGAAGTTATGTAACCATCCCGATTTGGTGAATCTTGATGAAGAATTTGAAGGATCAGGTCATTTGATTCCTGATGACTATGTTAACTCAATCACTGGTGGAGGTCGTAATAGAGAAGTTCAAACATGGCATTCGGGTAAATTTGCTATATTAGAAAGATTTTTGGCCAAAATTAGAAATGAATCAAATGACAAGATTGTGTTAATTTCCAATTATACTCAAACTTTAGATTTGATTGAAAAAATGTGCAGAAATAATCATTATGGTAGTTTGAGATTGGATGGTACTATGAATATTAATAAGAGACAAAAATTGGTTGATAGATTTAATGATCCTGAAGGTTCTGAGTTTATATTTTTATTAAGTTCCAAGGCTGGTGGATGTGGTATTAATTTGATTGGTGCTAATAGATTGATCTTAATTGATCCAGATTGGAATCCAGCTTCAGATCAACAAGCTTTGGCGAGAGTTTGGAGAGATGGACAGAAAAAGGATTGTTTCATCTATAGATTCATCACCACTGGTAGTATTGAAGAAAAAATATTTCAACGTCAATCAATGAAGATGAGTTTAAGTTCTTGTGTTGTTGATGAAAATCAAGATGTTGAAAGATTATTCTCCACTGACAATTTACGTCAACTATTCCAGTTCAACAAAAAAACAACCTGTGATACACATGATTCATTCCGTTGTAAAAGATGCAAAGGTGAAGATTCAAAACAAATGATTAGAGCAGATGCTATGCTTTATGGTGATGCTACAACATGGAACCACGTTAACCATGAAGGCTTGCAAAAGACTAATGATCACTTACTCAAAAACGAGGCCAACTTTAACGATATCAGTTACGTTTTCCAATATATTTCACATGTATAAACATAAATTTTAATGAATTCAGACACTTTGATTTTTCAATTGTTTCGTATAGATTTTTGGTTTTGGTTGTGACACGTAATTTTTTTATGTAAACAAACCGCCAAAAAGAATTTATATGTCACATTCCATCGAAAAGAATCAAACCATTTTTTAAAATTGTTAGTGTTTCGAGTCTATCCAAATTAACTTCCAATATTTTCTAGTATTGTGGAAATATGGATGAAATTCTTTCAAAAGTATGTGTTTTCATTGGAACAATTGCCCAGCTGATGGCGCTTAAAGTGAAGAATTTACTAACATTCTTGCTATGTTAGGCTGGTAGTCAAGCGGTAACATTTGCCATCAGATCAGGTATCTCAATAGCGTCAACATATGCAGTCAAATCAGTCACAAAGTTTTTGGCCAAGGTCCCAGATGATCAAAGAATAAGACTTGAACGTACAAAGCAAAAATTACAAACAAGAATTGAGATTGTGTCAAGTGCTATTGATTTAATAAAATTGGTTGCTAGTCGAGGTAATACAAATCTTGAAAGTACTCTTAGATTAACAAAAGATTTAAAGGAAGAGATTGATAGGTTTGATGATAAGATTCAAGAAGTTTCTGAGAATTATACTTCTTCCAAAAAAGACAACCAGTCTGTGAATAATGTTGAACTTTATATGCTGGATTTATTAAGTAGGATTGAAGAAGCTATTCCATTAATCAATTTATCATTAACCACATCAGGTGCTAATTTGAGCGGAACATTATCAAATCAGGTGTCCCCTGGAAGGCTATTGCAAGCTTCAAATCATGTTAACAAATCAAATGAAAAATTCAAAGGGGAATTACTGCAAATTGGTCCAACATTTGAATTGACACTTTATTCAATTTTTTACCATAGAGGAAGAATAATCAATAATAGATTGAATGAAATCAGCTGGAAGGAAGAATTTACAAGAGCTGATATATCTGTATGGAGGCAACCTTCTGCCATTGATGAATATCAATATGTTTTGAAAATCAAGGAGAATTTTAATGATGATCGATATCATGACGATGAAGATGAACCACAAGTGATGGAGTTGGATATAAGTACTATAACAAGATTATTTTTCAGTGCTTCCGGGAAATTGTTGAAACTTGAAGATAGATCCACGCCTGTATTAGTTTTAAAAATTAACAAAAATTTCCAAGATATTGAAAGTGATGAAGATGAAGATGCTCAACATGAAAGCAATCCAATTGAATGGTTATCATTTGGTGAATATGAACAATTGTATGATGGTTCAGATGAAAGTGAAGATTCAGATGAAGAAGATTCGCCAAAATCTGCTAAAAGTTCAATACAACAACCTTTAAAACCTCATAATTCATTATCATTATTAGAATACATCCTAAGACTATGTGTATTACAGTCAAATGATCAATTATCAATCTTGGAAGTCAATGATGAAAGATTAGCACTATATTTGAATGATGAAAATAACAGTGAAAGAAATACAATAATAACAACTAATGAGACTGAAAATTTTGAAAATGAATCATCATCATCACCTGTTCGTATCATTGAAAGAAAACAAAAGAAGTCAAATACAACACCTAAATCATCATCAAAAGTTAGTGATATTACAAGTAAATTGAAGAAGATTGAAGTTAATGATGATAAAGAACCTAGTACACCACAAAAAAATGGAGATAATAAGAATGGTGATAGTCCATTACCTGGTGAAGTGGAATCAAATGTTAAATTAACACCATGGGAAAGAGATAAGATTTCAAAATTATCAAGAACTCCATTAGCCAGCTCAGCTGGTAATCAATATGGTACTCCAATAAATACCCTAAGAAAAAAAGTCCTGAGAAGAAACCTGAATGATTGATTAAGGGCCCCTACAGGTAATAATATTCTTTTAAAACCAAATGTATTAATTAATGTACGCGACTCAACATGCGCTTAAAATAATGATCATATAAATAAAATGTAATAATTAAACCGAAAAACTCCCTTTGTAATAATAAAAAAAAATCATAGACGTGATAATATTAAAAAAAAACTGTTTAATGCAAATCACCAGTGGCTCAATAACAATAATTAACCAAATTTATAAACCAGATGTTGTCAATTTTGTATTGAAATTATTGAAAAATAAATTATTTTCTGTAAATTTATCTGAACCTTCACCATTTGAAAATTGACCAGGTTCTCTTGGAGTCAACATATTTTCATCATCTTCATCAGTTTTAGAACTTGCATTTATTAAATTTGAATGAATTTGAGGAACTGTAGATTGGTGGTCCTGGAATTTGTTACTATAATTTGCAGAATTTGAACTTTGTAAAGAATCAATACTTGGTGTGAATCTGTGTCCATTTGATTGATGTTGTTGATTGTTGTTACTATTATTACTATTATTGCTGTTGTGATGACTGTTTGCAAAATAGCCTTGTTCATTCTTAAAATCTGTGGGTATATCCAAAAAACTTGGTGTTAATGATAAAACTTCAACACTCTGTACACTTGCAGCATCATCATTGTTATTAGAGTTGTTGTTGTTATTGCTGTTGTTTTGTGTTCCAACGGTTTGATAATTCTGCTGTTGTGGATTGTTGTTGTTATTTGGAAATGTAAATTTTTGACTTGAAGGCTTATGAATCATACTATCATAATGATGATAATTCCCACTAGTTAATGAATCTGAACTTCCATTTATTTTGGACATTTGAGAGAGTTGTATATTACTTTCAACACTTGATAATGACATCATTGAATCATTTCTTGGAAATGGAGTATTTGAAATTTTTGATTCTGGGGAACCAATTTGATTCATATTGTTATTACCTCCATTATTGCTATTGTTTGATAAAGTTGAAAACAATCCACCATTCTGGTTGTTTGAAGCATCAGATGGTGAACGAATATTATTATGTACCATACTATCCGAGTTTGTTGAATTACTTGTGGGACTAAACATTCTAGTGGACTCTTTTTGTTGTTGTTGTTGTTGATGTTGTTGTAATTGTTCATTATTTGGGTTTTCATGGAAATATGGATTAACCGAAGTCATATTACTATTTGCAAACAAATCCAATAAACCATGACCTGGTTCAAAAGGTAGTGGTATATCCTGAAAGAAGACATCAGGAATTTTATCATTAACATTTCCAATTCCATTTGAAGTATTTGGGATATACTCATTTATTGGGACTGAAACTTCACCAACTCTTGTTCTTGTTGATTGACCAGCAGGTCTAGCATTAGCCAAAGGATCCATTCCAATTTGTCTAACTTTGCCATTTGATTGCTGTTGTTGTTGTGGAGTTAATGAAATGGATGAATTTGTCCAGCTAAATGATGAAGATGAAGGTAAATTCACTGATGATGAAGACTCTGGTTGAGGTGAAGTGATATCAGAAGTTGACAATCTTGATAAACTTGGTTTTGAATCATTTCGTTTTCTTCTACCATGACAAGTACAAGGTTCACCAGTCTTACAGGTACATTTGACAACCGCATTCACTGGTTTCTTATTTTTACCACAAGTACATGCACCTGAAGGATGTGAGTTTTTGTTCTTTCTCAATTCTTTGCAATGTTTACATTGTGATGAAGGACGTCCCTTTGGCTTAATCATCATTAAAGGTTGATCTGTATGGTTACATGTTGTGACTCTGTGACCTCTTATACAACGCTCACAAGCGTATTTGACACCTCCGATGAGTACCATGATTTGATGTGTAGTTGATTAATTATTAATGTTGTTATTATTCTGGGTGAATATGGATTTTTTTTTATTATGGAATTGTAGTCTCGTTCCTCTTGTTTCTCGCTTATTCTTTCTTTTCTGAATAAAGAGTTCTCTTCTTCTAGTTTGTGGTTGATGATGTTTCTTATAGGGCTAAAAGGGCATAATATTGCTCTTTTGGTACTTGATCTTTGAATTTGAACTAGGATTTGTAATCTAGGGTATATAGTTCTTTGTTGTTGGTTGTGGTGTGGGATGGCTGCAAAATAGGAACTGTCTTGATCAGGAATGGATTCTGTTTATAGCGTGCAACCACCTGGATTACGGGATATTTAATGGTCTCAAATAGCTCTGAGTGCTCTTGAATAGTAGCCGCTGGGTTGTGGGATAGCCAAAGGATGGGTTTGTTGGGATAGAGGAAAGGTTACAATTTGTTCTGGAGGTTGTTTTTTTCTCTTTTTTGAATATTTTTGGTTCTAAAAATCAGTCAGGCGAATTCAAGAAAAAAAGTGCACCCAACGAAAACTTGGGCTCTGGCTGGACAATGGACATTCGCGGATTCCCTTGGGAAGAAAGAGTCCTAGCTGGTTTAATTTATAAGAGCTGTTCATTATTATTTGCATCTGGGTATCAAGGATTACACGTTGATAGGGTGTCGATGTCGTGATGTTGGTTGTAAAGTGGTTGTACAAACTCCTTCCTAAAACCACTAATCACAGCTTGCTCCTAGTTTGTGTTGTAGCCTCGTCGAGTGCTAGGCTGAACACCAGCTTTCAGCCCCTCAACTGGTCAAAGACCTAAAATTGATTACGATACCCACTAGAACAAACTAGTGCCTCCATCTCGAAACCTAATCCAGAAACCATGTTTTCCTGTACTACTTATGGCACCATCTGCATAGTGTGCTCCCGATTCCTCACTTTCGGTATCCACAATCACCCATTGTATTGATCATGCTCTTCATCCTCATTTCTACATCCTATTGTTTTCATCGTGATCAAGGTTTCAACATCATCCCGTGTTCTCCATAAATTATGGATGTGCATAAACCCTTGAAAACTCGAAAACATCAAGAAATTTCTACATCCAAGCTTTGCTATGAGATGATCGTCCACAAAAGGATAGATGGATGTGATAGCCATACTATTATAGCACAATAGCATCACACAACGACGTTCTTCTGTAACTTGCTTTTCAAAATATAGATACGCTTCTATCGGTGAACTATTGTGTCAAACCCCTACAAATGCAGTATTGTACCTGAAAACAATACATTCAAAACTAAACTGTCTTTAAAGCTGACTAAACAGAATCTATTCAAAAGTTCTTATCAATCAATTGTTTAACTAATTTCCAATCTTCACTTTCTGAATAATCTAAAACAATGATACCACTACCTCTACCAAATGATTCTGCAATATTATTTTGATTCAAACCTTCAGCAATCTTTGATGGCCAACAATTTGGATCAAAGAAATTTGAACCTGAACAGAAATTGATAAACAATTTAGGATCATTTGAATTGGTTGAATTATAATCACTTGCAGTTTTAGATAAATCTTTAATATATTGAGCTTTTTTAGAAATATCATCAGCTGAGGAAATTTCACACCAATCTTGAACTTGGAAAGAACCACGATCATCATTTGTACAATTATATGACCACCATGCTGCATCAATACCAAATTCTCTTTTACGGTCTTCATTCTTAACACCAAATCTTCTAAATATAATGGCTTTACCTCTAGCTTCACCAACTCTTGGAATATTTGTGTTTAAATACCAACGATCTTTATTTGGATTAATATATTTATCCCAAATCAAATTACCAAATTCATCATTGTCATTATCCCAAGTCCCATTACCTTCTTGTTTAATACTAACCAAAACACTTTCTGAACGATGTTCTTCCAAGAATTTATAGACATCATTTAAAACATCCTTTAAATAAACATTACCCAATAATTTAACTGGGAATTTACCATGAATGATAACTAAATCTTTTTGATCATTTTCATCACTTTTCAAAACATTTTTAGAAACTCTTAAATCTAAAAATCTAACACCATGTTCCAGTTGTTTTAAAACTGATTCACCTTGACATTGAACAGATGGTAAAGCTGTATGACTAGCTGCTGAATTATGAGTACCTGGAATTGCTAAAGATGATAACAAAACATCATCCCTTTGTTCTTTTAACCATTCAGTGTAATTGACCATTGTGTAGTGTGTTGTATGTGATACTATTCAATTGAGTTGTAACTACGGGTATAAAACAAGTTTGGAAGGAAAACATTGAAATTACCATGTTTTTTTATATCTTGAGCAACGCAATTGTGAAATTGGCTCGTTCCAGGTTTTACTTTTTTGACACCAATTTTTGAGAATTCGCGGGTTTCTTTGCCCACAGCCAAATAAAAAACTTGGAGGCTGGGGGTCTTTCCACACAAGGGAAAATGCTAGAGACTTGGAGGGAACAAATTGAGATATGTACATCAAATGAAAATTGATTGTTCAATTGCAATTTAACTTTGAAATTTTAGAAAGTTTGTTTGTGGTTCTCATACACCATTTAAGGTTTTTGATTGTGCATGAATCAAGTTTCGAGGGTGAAGTCACGCTTATTCAGTGGTCGAGATACCTGTTTGGGAATAAAATCACAGTAAGATTTGGCAGACTTAAAAATTAAATCTAAAAGATCAAAAGTTTTATTGTTGTTGACCAACATCTACCTATCACCAAAGGTTTCATTATCTTGGTGCAAATGACCTTATAGGAAATATCGCAGCCCCCTATCATGTCGGGAGCAAACGTTGACCCAAATAGAGTCGAAAAGACTATCAAAAATGAAGTTGAAGAAAAATTTGAAGATACTCATCCTTCCAATGAAGACCCCGAACAATCAATAAAGAAGGAAGAAGGAGAAGTTTACATTTTAGGTCATGAAATTGATTATCCTGGATTTGATAGGAATGAGCAAATCACATTGGAGTTACTAGCAGACACAATCAACGATACTATTAAATACCAAATCGAAGACACTACTAGAAACCTTGAAGATAATGGACTAGATAATGATTTAAGAAGGGATGCGTATATCAGAAGAATAAAAGCACTAGAAGCAATCAAGATTAAAGTTCTTTCAAATCCTCATACTTTATCATATACCGTTGATATAAATGAACCAATAAATTCAGAAGCTTATCAAACTACTATGAAATCTATTGAAGGTGACATTGATGAATTTTTATTGAAAACTAGCTTTCGTGCTTCAAAAAGTACAATGTTTAGTGTGTTCGGTGGTCCAGGTTACGAAGAACTACGTAACTATGAATTAATGAATTCAATAGAGACGTACCGTGGCTTGTCTTGGAACACATGAACACCGTAAAAAATTTGAAGTTGATTAATAGTGCCTAATAATATCAGAACTCATGACAATTATTTTAATACAACTAGTGGTTAATCATAGGCCTAATATGGTTTAATTGATTTCAACGTCTTGAGATTCCGTGTAGAATATGGATTAATCTAAATAACATTTCGACAAGATGATAGACACTGTCTTCAGTAAAATTCAAAGAAACTGATATATGTATATTCATGGTCTTCCACAGGTAGCAGACGCCGCCTTTTCTACTCGAACGAGATCCGCATATTAGATCACAATTTCAAACTAAAAAACTAGATCATCACTTAATACTTCATGAGTCTTTCACCGTAAATATGTGAGATGAATCCATCATTTGTCTCTAGTGAAACCTTATAAGCTGCCATCAGGAAAACGTTGATGTGCACTTGGGATGACTGCAAGATAGAAGTTTGCTCGGTCATATTTGTGGGCTTGAAGCCTGCAATCTATAATCTTGAAAGTTAGTCACAGATCTCCAAAGACGTAGCCAATAGAACAAAACAATAGGATAAGCTCATCACGCACAGATCCAAAGTAGGTAATCTCCTACAGTTTTCTCACGTAAAAAATCTCCTCTCAACTTTTCGAGACCTCCCCCAGTGAGATTTCGCCAGCGCAGTATTTTTCAACTGGGGGAACTTTAACTCATCAAAAATGTTTTCGAGTCTTGACTATGTTGAACACTGTATCAAAGTCACAGAACGCTCTGTTTGTTTTTTCGGGTCATGATTATGAGGTGATAAAACAGTTGATTAGATTGAGAAATTAAGATCTCCCCCAGTGGAAGCTCAACTTGTATTTAAGCCAGTGGTATTATCCTAAAGAAACACATAAAGCTCAAGTGATAATTAAAGATGAGTGAACCAACCAAAGATATCAATATGACTGAGGTCAAGTCTGCATCTGAAAATAGTTTTGTTAATGGTAATGTCAAGGAATTAGGTGAATTTGATGATCTTTCGATAGACCCTGTCAAAGAGGCTAAATTAGTTCGAAAGCTAGATCGTTTTATTTTACCAATGTTTTGTGTTATTTATTTCTTGTCATTTTTGGATAGGTCCAATATCGGTAATGCTAAAATTGTTGGATTAGATGATCAATTAGGTTTAACTCAATCACAATATTCCACTGCTGTTTCGGTTTTCTATGCAACTTATATTTGTGTTGAGATTCCCGGTGTGCTTTTAGTCAAAAGATTAGGCCCTCATAGATTTATCACAATTGCGTTAGTCTGTTGGAGTTTAGTTACTATTTTCACCTGTTTTGTTAGAAGCTATGGTACGTTGGTTTTAACTCGTTTATTGCTTGGTTTATTCGAAGGAAGTGTTTTCCCATCGCAAAGTTTATACATTACAATGACTTATAAACGTCAAGAACAAGCTAAAAGATTAGGTTGGTTATATGTTTGTTCTTGTGCTTCTGGTGCATTTGGGGGGTTGATTGCCACTGGTATCACCAAGATTAAACCAAGAGGTGATTTCTTGAGTTGGAGTTGGTTATACGTTATTGAAGGTTGTATTTCATTATGTGCAGGGGTTTGGGTTTGGTTTGGTTTACCAGATGATCCAACAAAGGCTAAATTTTTAACTGAAGAAGAGAAACACATGATGAGTATAAGAGCTGAACAACAAAGACGTTATATGGGGAACCAAAAATTTGATAAGAAAGAAGTGATCAAAGCTTTTATTGATCCAAAAGTTGCCATTAGTTGCTTGATGCAATTTTCTGTTGATTTAGTCTTGTATGGATTCTCCACATTCTTACCATCAATTTTGAAATTACAATTAGGCTATGATACAATGGCTGCTCAATATTTATCAGTTCCTGTTTATGCTGTTGCTGCGATCTCTGTCGGTTCTGTTTCATTTATAAGTGATCGTTATAATATCAAATGGCCATTAATCTTAGGATTAAACACACTGGGTATGATTGGATACATTATTTTATTAACTTCGAAGAAAGGTGGTGTTAATTATTTTGCCACTTATTTGATTGCGTTCCCATTATATGGATCAGTTGGTTTGAGTATTACATGGTTGAATAATAATATGGCTCCTCATTATCGTCGAGCTACAGCTCTTGGATGTAATCAAACAATAGGGAACTTGGCTGGTGTTGTTGCAGGTCAAATCTACCGGAAGTCTCCTTATAAATTGGGAAACTCATTTTCATTAGGATGTTCAGTTATGGGGATGATTTGTAGTGTTGTTATGGTTAAATATTTGCATTATGAAAATTCCTCAAAGCAAAAGATCATGGATGGTGATAAAGTTGATAAGAAAGTTGAAAGAACAGGTTCAGATGCTTTAGATTTCAAGTATGTTTATTAATATTAATTTGACACAAAATATAGTTTGAGATGGGTATAACTGATTATGTAGTCCTGAACTCAAAGGTTACTTGTCCACACCATCAAGTGGTGTACCACCATTGTTCATTCCCAAAGAACCACCATGCCACCTCTTGGACAAGGACATCTCGTATAACGAGATGAGCAACAACACACTTCGAGAACAATGTAGCTTTCTTCTTCGATAGTGAACCATCACTTGATCAACAGACTATAGATATTGACACATTACTATATAGCCACCCATGCACTTCTAACCATTTCCACTTTAAGCTAACTTCCTCTTTGGGAGCCACCCGAGAGCTCCTGTCCTTCCGGGGCTCCCTGCGAATGACCTATTAGCCAATCACGGCGCTGGAAATTCTCAGATGCTGACATGCCCGGAGGTTCTGTGTGTTGGGCCTACCGGGAATCACCAGAACGGGACCGATGACCTTTTGGCCGCCTATGGATTTGTATGTAACAGAGAGTTGTGTTGATGAATGAAAAACTCGATCATACACATATTTTCTTCATCTTATTGTATCTTTTTCCTACGTATTCCCCTTAAATATTCTAAACACATTATACACAAAATGAACACATTGAGAAGATCAGTGCTTTCACTTCCAAGATCATGGACTGCTGCCACTAGAGGTTTAGCCACAACTACAGAAAAACCAGCTTTGTTGAAGAGTTTTAAAATTTATAGATGGTCTCCAGATAAACCACAAGAAAAACCAACATTACAAGAATATCAAGTTGATTTAAACGATTGTGGTCCTATGATTTTAGATGCTTTAATCAAGATCAAAAATGAACAAGATGCTACTTTAACTTTCAGAAGATCATGCAGAGAAGGTATTTGTGGGTCATGTGCTATGAACATTGGTGGTAGAAATACTTTAGCATGTTTATGTAGAATTGATAGAGATGTTAAAAAGGAAACCAAAATCTATCCATTACCTCATATGTTTGTTGTTAGAGATTTAGTTCCAGATTTAACTCATTTCTATAAACAATATAAATCAATTCAACCATATTTACAAAGAGATTCACTTCCAGAAGATGGTAAAGAAAATTTGCAAAGTATTGAAGATAGAAAGAAATTGGATGGTTTATATGAATGTATTTTATGTGCTTGTTGTTCAACTTCTTGTCCTTCATACTGGTGGAATCAACAAGAATATTTAGGTCCTGCTGTTTTAATGCAAGCTTATAGATGGTTGATTGATTCAAGAGATCAAGCTAGTAAAGTTAGAAGAGAAATGTTGGAAAACTCAATGTCCATGTACAGATGTCATACCATTATGAACTGTACAAGAACATGTCCAAAAGGTTTGAATCCAGGTAGAGCTATTGCTGAAGTTAAAAAATCTTTAGCTTTTGCTTAAATTCGAAGTTGAAGAAAATTTATAACGGGTTGTTGCATTTTTAATATCATTTTATTTTTATATTTATCTTGAGTGGGAGATTGAAAGATTGAAAAAGAAAAGGTTGAGCCTTTTGAACATACTATTTATACTATAATACTATTCTTATGAAGGCTTTAAAGCTCAAAGGAACAAATATAAGAAGACAAGATTGAACATATCAATATTGTATAGGGAAAAAAGAAAACAAATATGAAAAAAAAATTAAGAAATTAAGAGATGTGTAGTTTCGTATTGATCATTTTAATTGTTGCGCTGTGCCAATTAATTTCTGACAATTTTGAAAGGTTCTTTAAATTCAAACCAAACTAGTTCAGAAACTAAGAGCCAAAATAAAGGTCAAACATGATCAGTGAAGCCCAATATAATGAACAATTACCTAGACTATTGAGTCGCATGGCGAAACTGTCAGCTATCAAATCAATCCAACAATCAACAACATCCTTTTCAAGCAAAGATCTAATCAAGGGAACTTCATCACCATCAAACGTTAATACACCAGGTCATATCCAATTCATGATCCGTTACAACAACAATTATGCATTGCCAATCCTCTACTTCAAATACTTTAAGCCACAATACATTATCCAAGATGATATGGAGATTGAAACATCAACATCAATCAACAAACTTGAAGAAATCCAGTCTTTTTTACAAATACCTTCGGAATTTCCAATAAGTTTAGGACAATGTGAAGATGAGACTTGGTGGTTTATACATCCTTGTAATACTAGTGATTTCCTACAAAATAGTGAAGAACAAGATTATTTGAACAATTGGTTTAGTGTTTATGGTGGGATACTGTTTAATGTTAAAGTTGATGAGTTTTATTGAGTTAGGCTGGGTGCGTGCTGGAATTTACGTGAAGGTGAGCTCTGCTAGGCTCGGAACAATTGAGAATCTAGGCAGAGTGGGCTCAACATCCCTGTGTATATCTGAGAACACAGTGATCTAAAAAGTTTAGGAGATAGGAATGCTTTGATCAAAAACAAACACAAGAGAACAATTGAACATTGTGACACAATTGATCAGAGTTGAAACAAACAAGGGTACAATGTCTTCATTTTCATCAATAAGATCACAGGCTGTTTCATTAGAAAATCAAACAAGCGCGCTCTTGTCTAGATATTCAAGTTTTGCTGTTTCATCAACAAGTAGTCCAACAGCCGAAGAGACCAAATTGGAAAAACAGATTGAAACGATATTGCATAAGGTGAGTTTGAATTAACATTGACATCGTAAAACAGTCATTTGCTAACAACCGTTAATCTAGAGAGATGAAATCCTAAACAACTTGACTAGAATCACGGAATCAGATTCTTCAATATCAACGGTTAAATTACAACAATTATCAAGACATAAAGAGATTCTACAAGAAAATTGGAAAAACTTTGGACAAATAAGAAGTTCAATATTACAAGAGCGTAATAAATTAAATTTATTATTCAATGTCAAATCAGATATCGAACAACATCAAAAAACAAATCAAATTGAAAATGAATTGGATTATATTCAAGATGAAAGTGTTCGTGCAAATAGATTGAATAATTTCGCAGACACTTTAATAAGTAGGGCTTATGAAACAAGAGAAAACTTGTTGAGCTCAAACTCTGTTATAAATAATGCATCAAGTAGAATTGGGAATAGTATGAGTTCAATTCCAGGTTTAAATGTTGTCATTTCCAAGATTAATACAAGAAGAAAAAGAGATGCTTTGATTTTATCTACATTGATTAGTGCTTGTATATTGATTTTATTCTTTACAAGGTGAAGAGATGATGAAAGGATTTTAATGAATGATACATTTAATAGCATTGGTCAAGATTGTAAGAGTCATAAAAAGGTGTTAAGCCTTCTTTGCATAATGCCTTTCAATATTTTTCACATCTAAACATGAATAAACCATCCAATAGTATCACCATCCTTTTCCTGTTCCGTTTACAAATTTTCTCATTGAAGCTGTCGTTCCATTTCTTCAGCCGTTTTATTCTTTGTTCCTTCTCACCATACAGTTCAATTTTCCACTTCCACGGATCAATTAAAAGTCACTCATTTGCTGAAGGGCATTGAGCTTCAACGGCCCAATCGAGTATTCGTAGCCTTTCTCCTACTTCAGTCCGCCTAGATCTAAATTCGCTTATAAACTGATTGTTTTCTTCAAGTTTGTCTAGCTGTTTTTCTGGGGTGCGCTAAGCTTGAGATTTGGAGTAAAAAAATAAAAATGGCCCAGATCTTTGAAGGATTAGAAATTATTAGGTCTTTCAAGTTTTCATCATGAGTCATGGAGATTTGTATAAAAAGAGTTGGATTTGACTGAATATCAGTTCATTATGATTAGGTTAAACTACGTTGTGCAAGACCAGCGCTTCAAACAAAGGAAGAATTAGAAAAAAACTCTCAACTACAAAACAATCAACCTATAAAGAAATAATCTTATTGAATTAATATGTCTAATCATGATTTCGTGAAAACGTATAATTTTGTTGTTGTTGATGATTTTTGTTCAGATGTTGATATTAGGTTTGATTAATGGTTATTATAATATGAATATCTAATAAAAGGGTTAATGTTGTTTTTGAATAAATCTAAGCCATTTCATGAGCACCATTTTGTTTTGCTTGACGTTCCACATCAAAATCTGGCTTCATATCCTTCATTCTAAATGATCTAATATGGGCAGATCTTTCATGTAAACCAAAATCAGATTGATTTAATGGAGAATCATGACCTTGATAAATGAAGACATCATAAATGAATGCACCAAGTAAACACCCAATTAATGGAATAACTAATGGGACCCAGAAATAATAATTACCATAAGTGAACAATTCAGCACCATATCCACCAACAGAAGCAGCAGCTAATCTTGGGGCAAAATCTCTTGCTAAATTAATAGCATAACCGGTTTGGTAACCGAATGAAGAACCAATTCCATAAATCAAAAGGAATAAACCAAACGGAAATGAGTTACCTAATGGATTATTATAAGGATCAGTCATTGCAAAAATACCCATTTGTAATAATGCAGAGGAAACCAATTCAGATGCAACTTGACCTCTTGTATTCAAGAAATCTTGAGAAAAAGTACAGAAAACACCAGCACTTGCATGATCACCAGTAACTGTTCTAATATGTCTTCCACCTTCAAAATTATCAAAACTTTGAATATAAGTTCCATAAACTAACAAGGCACCAATATAACCACCTAAAACTTGACCAAGTACATAACCTGGTAATTTCCTCCATGGGAATTTTCTGAAAACAGCAGCAGATAAAGTGACACCAGGGTTTAAATGAGCACCAGAAATACCAGCAGACATTGTATAACCCAAAAACACAGCAGTGGCCCAAGAGAATGCAATAGTGGTATAATTACCAGATTCACCTTTTGATAATTTTGTTTGAGCAACAACACCATCACCAAACATCACTAAAACCATTGTTCCAATAAATTCAGCAAATGGTTCTCTAAAAGCATGTCTTATATGTTGCCATCTTGTATATAGATGAGGTTCTTGTCTTGATACATTTGTTGCTGCACGTTCTAATCCAGAAGTTGGAGCTATGTTATTTGGGTTAGTTAAATATTCTTGTTCTCTATTTTGAGATGATGATGATTCATAAGCTGTTGATGACCCTGGTATGGGTATTGTACCATCATGATTATAATTTTGATTGAATAAATTGTGCTCATCATAAACTGTATGATAATTTGGTTGATTATATGTTGCTATAGAAAGTTAGTCTCCATATTTAAAACCAAGTGGTTGAATATTAAAAGGAAAACATAATGTTCCAAAATGAAAGAAGAAGGGGGTATATGATGAAAATAACTCACTTGATTGAAAATAGGAAACAACAACTCTATTGAATCATAAAGATCTCAAAACAAAAGTTTTCCTTTCTATATAAAAGAAGTTCACTTACCAACTGGTCTTCCTGGAAGGTTTTCCTCCAAGAACTCAGAAGTTATATCATCTGAATGGAAAATTTCAGGTTTACTTCCAACAGACATTTGATCTTGTTGATGTGAGATATGATGTGTAATCAGTTGATGATCTTGAAGATTAACTGAGCAAATGTGTTTTTTTTTTCTCAAGGGTTTGTGAGATTATTTATACTGAAACTTGAGATGAATGATTGAAATGAATAATGATTATGTACCGAAATTAACAAGTCATCTTCTTTTTCTAAAAAGAAATCAAATTGTAAACTGTTTGCGTTGTTTTTAAGTACCCATTTTTTTTTTGCTTCCAACAACATCACCAGCGTGCTTGTAAAAAAAAATTTGTCTCTTGATGGCACCTTTTTGTTCATAACTCAATTCCCAAAATTTTGTCTTGTGCTAAAAAACATTTCGGACACACCGCATATGCGAGCTCGCGGGGTGTTGCGTTTGTCCACGTAACGGTTATTTGGGATTGGGCGGTAGGCTATTTACGAGACGACGATCAAAGACGTATGAGTCTGGGGAATTTGTGCGAGGGAAGACAAAGTGTTATTGATCGAACGATTCATTATAACAACACCTTTACAAAGAATGGAATATTGTGTATAAGGATTAGTTAAGATGTGGTTGGGGATGTTGCTAGGCTCCTTCGGATATTCATGAGATTGTTCCTGTCGTATTCAAGAGTATTTGTTCTCGGATTCCTTAAATTTGTTCTCCATGTTTTCCAGCTCACATCCAAGAAGTTTTGATATCTCAACTGTCAATCCCTTAAAATTTTCCTCATATGTAAACTCATTTGTCTCGATAAAGTAGTCATCTATAGATTTGCTGTATGTATCATTCTGGGGGAATTTCAATCGTTTGATTCGATACAGATGCGCTGTGCACACATGGGAATATCGTCTTATTCAACACAATCTACGGCATCTATGAGAAGACCAGAACGGACTTGATTAAAAGATCGGTGATTATTTAATCATTTGTTCTCTTTAAACACAAACCAACCAATTGTTTAACCTCTCCTCTATGGTCATTTAAGTTAACCTTCTATTGTTCTCATAGGCTTGTACAAACGCCTGAGTTGAACAAATTCCTTCTAAATCCTTCAAGTTACAAAGCGGTGTGCAAATTACACTTTGAGAGACCCCTTGGACGTAATCATTTGAATCCCAGAACTTTCTTGGCCTGGAAATATGTGTAAAAAATATATAGCCTACTTTTGGTATATTTAACCCACAATTTGTTAATGGACTTCCAAGCCCATGATGAAAGTTGTTGATGATGGTGTTAATATTGTCTTGGATCCTCCAACATCAACACCAAGGATGATTGTATCCACTTCTATGATCAACTGTAAAGGGTATTGAAAAGATTCTAGCTGATAAAATGGTTGGGTTTTAGGTTCAATTTCAAGACAAATTGGACAATGTACGCCTAATTTGCGGATCAAACTTTTGGAAAAAACGAGGGAACAACATGAAACCAACAAAGCGTACCGTCAAAGCCTTGAAACAAACAATTGTCTTGTGAAAAAGGGGGGGCTATTGTAGTCTATGTCATGGTGCTGGTTTAGGTTTGTTTGTAGCTCCTTGTTAAACCTTGAGCAGAGATTCTTAAAAACTTTGAGATCTATGGGATCACTTTAGGAACTTGAGCCTCGGAGTCTTTGATTCATATCCTTATGAATATTAATTGTTATTACCGATTCATGGCTAGCTATAATTGTAGCAGTTTCATAATAATAATACAACTCCTAATAATAATATGGATTGTGCCGCCTTGGAAGTTGGAACTTGGGTGTACACAATTGGGAAGGCTCTTTTTTAACGCTGCCGCTTTGGGTTTAGCCTTTAACCCCATAGACTAAAATGTTGATGTCTTGAAAATACTTTGAAAATAATACAGTCTGAAGCGTGTACCTTGAATCAAAACTTGGGGTTGGGGGTGAAAATTTGTTCGACGCGGTTAATAATTGTGACTCTGTGATTAATCCTCCTTGGTGAACATATTTCCATGATCCTCGAGGGACTTGGGTATCAATTATACCTTGAATGAAGTAATATGTAGCAATATAACGAAGACACTTCATGAGTAATGAATATAATCTTTGATATTGTCCAGGATTTTACCCAAGTAGTCATCTTTTAAGAAATTCCCCACGATCTTACAGATTCATGTAAACCATCTTAAAATCAATTGAATCATCAAGGTAGTCATTTGAACGTCAAAATACTTTAACATAGAGTCTGTCCAACAAAACTTCAATAATATTTTAAACGCGTCAACAACATATGGATATGATCAGTTCATAATTTCTCATCCTGGTTCCGTAAATGAATGTGTACAGTAACCATTAGCCCAGGATATAATTGTACCCCATGAATTCCAACCAATTTCTTGTTGAATTGTTGATATCTATTGGTCTTGTCCAAATTGTCCAATAAAAATGTATGAAGGTGAAGCAGCATTTTTCTTCCAAATTGGAAATGTTAACCTATCGTATCGCACCCCTTTGGAAAATTGAAACGGTTTTTTCTTCACTTTCATCAACTGTAGAAATAACCACTAATTCTTTGGAGTGCATTTGTCGATTCGACTGTGGTTTTGTTGTACTTTTTTTGCCTTGGGGGAAGAATTCCAAAAAATTTTACTGCAGCAGTTAAGCCTGATTGGACAACGAAAAAACCACCAAAAGAATTAACCGCAAAAGACAAAACAATAGATTTTAGCCTGGACAAAGGTTGATTGTTCCCCAAAGCAGTGTATGGGTGTACTAGTTATGGGTTATTTAGCCTAACCCAACTTATTGTCTCCGAGCCTGGACTTCAAAGAGGTTCTGGCCACCAGGGACAGGCAGGTATTTGTTCAGTCCTTGTTACAGATGCTTGGGATGATTAGCCTGAGAAGAATTTGACAAATGCTGTTGGAGTGGTCATTATTGATGAGTAGACAGCCTTGAGATCAAGAGGAGAGTGTTGGAGTAATCCTCATGGGATGTTGTTTGTAGATGTTCTTTTTGTCGACTATTTGGCCAGTTGATCAAGAAATTTGAAAATTACCTTGTCCGGTTTCTCTTGTTGTTGTTCCGAGGGAGGCAGATCATGTCTATGGGGGATGCATACAAAGAGGAAGTTGTAGAGAAGAATTCGAGATTGATCGAGATGGGAGTATTTGACTCTGTAGCGTAGTTATTTGAGAGTGATTCACTGGCAATACAGATGGTTATTGCTCCTATACTCCCTGATAGCTATCCCCCTGTGCTATTCATAGAACCTCTCTCTAGCAGTTGCTCAGTTTTTCCGAAGCGCTTTTGTGACTGTGAAATTGGAGGTGAATCAGAGATCTACGCTCCAAAGAGAAATTCACAAAGGGCTGGCATGTACTGCCCCATAGTGCTTTGCAGAGATAACCACCTTTTCCGGGGAGTGTGCTGCACAGCGAGTCCACGCTGCTGCTTCTCATTGGCCAGTGCTGGGCCTGTAGGCTATTGCTCGCGATGCCTGTACAATTGCTCACCCACTACAAGATAGCTATTCCCTTGACTATTGTATTGTGTGTATTAAAGTGTATTACCACCAGTATCTATTATAACCTCTCTACCCGTCACTTCATAATGCCCCTAATTCTTCTCTATTTGTCTCGACATTTAGCCCTTTAATACACCCTACAAACGTTCAACTTGCTGCTCACTGTACGCGCGCTACTTTTTTTTTCTTCTCACAAAAAAAAAGTTTGTTTTTTTCGATCATCAACGAAAATGCGGGTTCTCCATAAAAACGCATTCGCTCAAACCATGATCAATGATTTCCCAATTGTCAGATATTTTATCACAGAGTGTATAAATATAGCTCACAATCCCTCATTCTTTCCATCCTTTTCCCTTTCTTTTCAAACAGTATCAATAACAACTGACAAACACAAATCATAACCAATAATGACCGACAAATCTACTCAACTTATTGCTTCAATAGATATCGGTACAACTTCTTCAAGAGCAATCCTCTTCAATAGAAAAGGTGAAGAAGTTGCAAAGCATCAAATTGAATATTCAACTACTGCAAACACAACTGAAGATGGTAAAACTCATATCTATACCGCTGAAGGTATAACAATCACTGCTTCTGAAGATTTGGAAATTGAATCAAATGATAACTCAAATGCTGGTCCTACTCTTAGATTCCCAAACCCAGGTTGGGTTGAAGTTAAACCTGCTCATGTCTTGGCTAATGGTGTTCAATGTCTTGCTGCTTGTGTTGTCACTATGGAGAGATTAAACAAAGAGAGAGCAGAAAAGGGTGAAGCTCCATATAGAATTACAAATATTGGTATTGCAAACATGAGAGAAACTACTATTTTATGGTCAAAGAAGACTGGTAAATCTATCAACTATGGTATCGTGTGGAATGATACTAGAACTGCTGATATCGTTAACAAGATGAAGTCTACAGTGGATGCTGCACATTTGGAAAAATTGAGACAAAGATCTGGTTTACCAATCTCAACTTATTTCAGTGCTGCTAAAATTAGATGGTTATTGGATAATGATGATGAAATTAAAAAACTATATGATCAAGGTGATGATTTAATGTTTGGTACTATTGATACATGGTTAATTTATAACTTGACCAAGGAAAATTCATATGTTTCAGATGTTACAAATGCTTCAAGAACAATGTTTATGAATATTGAAACTTTTGAATATGATGATGAATTATTTAAATTGTGGGATATTTCCCCTAAAAAAATTTCATTCCCTAAAATTGTCTCCTCTTCAGAATTTTACGGTTCTTTCACCGTTCCAAACTTGGCTAAATTGGGGTATCCAGGCGCTTTAAGTGAAGTTGCAATTTCAAAATTAAAACATATTGAAAATGTTCCAATTTCTGGTTGTTTAGGTGATCAATCTGCTTCATTAGTTGGTCAATTGGCTTTAAGAAAAGGTGCTGCTAAATGTACTTATGGTACTGGTTGTTTTCTTTTATACAATACTGGTGAAAAACATTTAATTTCAAAACATGGTGCATTGACAACTGTTGGATTTTGGTTCCCATCTTTAACCAAGGATGAAAATTTCCCTCATTATGCCCTTGAAGGTTCCATTGCAGTTGCTGGTTCAGTTGTTCAATGGTTGAGAGATAATTTGAGATTGATTGCAAAAGCTCAAGATATTGGTCCTTTAGCCTCTTTGGTGCCAAATTCTGGTGGTGTTGTTTTCGTTCCTGCATTTTCTGGTTTATTTGCTCCTTATTGGGATCCTGAAGCTAGAGGTACTATTTTAGGTTTGACTCAATACACTTCAGCTTCTCATATTGCAAGAGCCGCTTTAGAAGGTGTTTGTTATCAAGCTAGAGCCATCTTGAAAGCTATGGCTTCAGATGCTGGTGCTGCTGAGGATTTCTTGGATCAATCTGTTGGTACTTATGAACATGCTCCTTTATCCTTATTGGCTGTTGATGGTGGTATGTCCAAATCTGATGAAGTTATGCAAATTCAAGCTGATATCTTGGGTCCTTGTGTTACTGTTAGAAGATCTCCAAATAGTGAAGCTACTGCATTGGGTGCTGCCATTGCTGCTGGTGTTTCAAACCCAGATCCAAATAAAAGATTATGGACAGATTTAACTGATGTCGTTGAAGCTATTGGTGGTGAATCTGATGAATCTTTTGAATCTAAGAGTGAAGATAAAGATAGAAGAACTCATTGGCAACTATGGGAAAGAGCTATTGAAAGAGCTAAAGGTTGGATTCCAGGTAATTAGGGTTTGTTCCTTTTGGTTTCTTGATTAATGATTGATGAGATTCTTTTTTTATTTTGCTTAATGTACACTAGCTGTTTGGTTTTTTTCATTAGAGTGTGATGTTTAATATGCCTATATGTTTTTTCATTTAGGAAAACAATATTTATTTACAAGGGGTTTTTGGTTTTTTGACTTTTTTAATAATAATATTCACCCATCATAAGTTCATTGAAAGTTATATCCATATTTAATAGAGGATTCATGATGGTTTTTTATGATCTGATGATCTTCAATATTCAAAACAATTTGATTTTAATTTTAATACAAAAAGATATTCATGAATACGATAATTGTAGCGCTAGCTCTCTTCCTATCGGTACAATGATCTTAAAGATTTGAGAACGAGGAAGTAAGATCTTGGCTAAATGTATGTAGCGTAAGCTATTTTGTATCTAACTACACACCCTTGTATAACGTGTTTCAGGGTTCATAAAGTCATAACTGCTCCCACCAGTCTGAATCAAAGTACTCTTATTCATCCCTTTGACAATTGCTTCGCTGTATCATCCTGGCCTTGGTGTACAATGTCTTGAATTAACGATTTGGTGTATCTATCTAGTATTTTGACGTCTGCCAAAATTCTATGTTCTTATCAGTACATCCCAACACCTTTAGGGTTTTTGAAATTTCTAACAGTCACATTTTTCAAACCCACTCATTTTTTTCGAAACTCTTCGCGAAAAACTCAAAAATTCGCGACTTACCATGTTTTAAGTATGGTGCTTCCCATACCGAATATTTTTTTTTTCATAGAGGAGTTTCAAATAGGTGAAAAAAACTACATCTTCGATACTCTACGTTCTTGAAGCTGTTATCTATTCCCTTGATCAACATCTTTACAAAATGGCTCCAAAAGGTAAAAAAGTCGCTCCAGCCCCATTAGCTGGTTCAAAAGTCACCAAAGCTAAAGGTTCAAAAAACCCATTAGCTGAATCAAAACCAAAGAAATTTGGTATTGGTCAAAACATTCAACCAAAAAGAAACTTGTCAAGATTCGTTAAATGGCCAGAATATGTTAGATTACAAAGACAAAGAAAAGTCTTGTCTATGAGATTAAAAGTTCCTCCAGCTATTGCTCAATTCCAACATACTTTAGACAGAAACACTGCTGCTCAAGCTTTCAAATTATTCAACAAATACAGACCAGAAACTGCTGCTCAAAAGAAAGAAAGATTAACCAAAGAAGCTGCCGCCATTGCAGAAGGTAAATCTAAACAAGATGCTTCTCCAAAACCATTTGTTGTTAAATACGGTTTAAACCATGTTGTTTCTTTAATTGAAAACAAAAAAGCTAAATTAGTTTTAATTGCCAACGATGTTGACCCAATTGAATTAGTTATCTTTTTACCAGCTTTATGCAGAAAATTAGGAGTTCCATACGCTATTGTCAAAGGTAAAGCTAGATTAGGTACTTTAGTTCACTTAAAAACCGCTGCCGTTGCTGCTTTAACTGAAGTTAAACCAGAAGATGAAGCTTCATTAGCTACTTTAGTCTCAACTGTTACTGCTAACTTCAACGATAAATTTGAAGAAAACAGAAAACACTGGGGTGGTCACATCTTAGGTGCTAAATCTCAAGCTAAAGCTGCTAAAAGAGCTAGAGCTTCTGAAAAAGCTTAAGTTTGATTATTAAAACTGGTTGTAATTATATTTAAAAAAAGTTTTTTAATGGAAAGTTTAAGTTTTGAAATACTGATATTGATGAGTTGTAGAGTTTTTATCATTTTGAGATACCATATATCTGTTTATGATAGTTCATCTTTAGTTCATCTTCAGTTCATCTAGACTAGCATAAATGTATATCAGATCCAATGTCTGATTCGTAAAGCCCCTTTTTGGTAATTTACAGACTTTCTGAAACTTATTGTATTGGTTCACCTCATAAACTCATTACTCTTGATTTCACTATAAAACTACTTTGTCATATAAATTTTATTTGATCTGGTTATATAGATGTGTCTCTTAACAACTATTTTGTGGTAAGACCAACACTATGAAATTTCTATGTCAAAGTCGAACCATTTACAAATTACAAGATCCAGACATAAATTTTGACACAATATGCAGAGTGCTTTTATCTTTATGGGTTTAAATGTGATTTCGACTAGCTCAACTAAAACAGTTATACACGATTTCTAGTAGTTATGCTTAGTTTTTGATTCAATGTCACCCACAAATTCAGGGTAAATTTCGGCTGATTTTCCAGCCAATAAGACAATTCACTTTAAAAATTTCAAAATTTTGTTAGCAATAGGAAGAGTGAGAAAACCATTTAAACAACAACACGGTTCTTTGAGTAATTACCAACAAGATCAAACCAATTTTATAACAATGTCATTCTTCTCAGGTTTAATTGAAACTTTTGCCCCAACATTGGCTTTTGCTGACAACGACGTGAGTATGATTTACTTGATAAATTTTATTGATTCTCGAGATTGCTAACATCAATTAGGCTGAAACCGTTGTGGATAACTCAACTAGATCAACTAACGAATCTACACCATCAAGTACAACTATTGAAGGTAAAGATGAAAACAAAGAAGGTGATGCTAAACCGAATACTCCAGATGCTGACCTTTCAAAAGAAAAATCACAACAAGATGAACCAAAAGGTGAACCAAAACCTGCACAACAAGATGAAAAAGTAGAAGAAAAGAAAGAAGAAGAACCAAAGGAAGAAGAAGAAGAACCAAAGGAAGAAGAAGAAACCAAAGAAGAAGAACCAAAAGAAGAAGAACCAAAAGAAGAAGAATCATCCGAAGAATCATCTGAAGAAACTATTGAAGAATCCGAAGAAGGTGGTGACGATGAAGACGAAGATGATGAAGATGAAGATGAAGATGAAGACGAAGACGAAGAAGGTGGTGATCCATTAGATACATTAAGAGAAGAATGTGCTCAACATGAAAGCATTAAACCATATGTCCACCACTACCAAGAATGTGTTGAAAGAGTTACCAAAGAACAAGAAGAACCAGATTACGAAGACAAAGATTACAAAGAAGACTGTGTTGAAGAATTCTTCCATTTACAACATCATCTTAACGACTGTGTCGCTCCAAGATTATTCCACAAATTAAAGTAATCATTCAATGTCCAATGACCTAATAATAATGAATTTTAAGAGTTTAAAAAAAAGCGTTTTACAGAAATTTTATTTGTTTGAGTTGACCAGT
The DNA here is from genome assembly GCF_001661255.1 of Hansenula anomala. Lineage (NCBI taxonomy): Eukaryota > Fungi > Ascomycota > Saccharomycetes > Phaffomycetales > Wickerhamomycetaceae > Hansenula > Hansenula anomala. The sequence goes on from NW_017567112.1 coordinate 1,832,583, forward strand.
TCAACTCTGTGTACCATTATTTATTTACTAGATGTTATAAAAGATCAAATTAAATATTATAGCATATCACAATTGTCCAATATCCTGGTTAGCTAGGTTAATCATTTTGTTGGGCTTTATTCGGGTATTTTTTTTTCTTCTCACGATGCTTTCTCAAAAAAAAAGATTGTTTCTAGATATTCATTCAGTGATTGATTACAATACAAAACATACATATATTGAAATATAACAATAACAGGCATTATAAAGAGAGATAATTTACCTTGTAGTTATTCTGATGCTTCCCGTATCATTATTGCTTTCGCGCTTTTCCGCGAATTCGATCAACAAACAAAAAATCTTGCGAAAAGGAAAAATGAAATGAGGAAAATCAGGTACCAAAAAATATTAACTTTCGAACCACAACAAATAACTAAAGTCATTGTTCAACACATTGAACTCATCATCAATTATCATCCACCTGGTTCTCACTACTAGTTATCACTGTGCCCCATAGAGCTGCTCATCAGACTGTTTAAATTCCACAATCAATAAGAAATCCTTTAAGGAAGCTGCTTTATCTGTCAAGATCTACAGCGGTATAACTTTCAAAGCCCTTCAAGTCTGTCAAGCATTGCTATCATAAACAAGAATAACTGAGTTGGTCTAAAAAATATCAGAATAGTTAAGAGGAGCCAGCTGAGATTTCAATTAAGACTTATCAAGTGTGAATGGAGAACCTCTACATCATGAAGAAGTTGAACAGGTCAAATTCATCTCCTGTATCAAATACACCTGGCTCACACAAATCAGAGCTTCCAACAAGAGAGCAGGTGCATAGAAGCACAAGTTATTCATCCAAAGTTACAGAAGCTTTAAACAAAACTAATTCCCATACAAGATCTCCAAACAGCACAATAATAAATAGTCGTTCTCCAAATCTCTCATCAAATAACCAAAGAATACCGGTATTGGATTCATCATATTCACCAGCTAGAACACCATCTGGTTCATCAAGATTATCAAAACCAAGAAGTTCCAGTGGTACAAGTACGAAGCTTCCTCAGCCTGCTCATTATGCAACACAGGAGAGATCGTATTTGAGGAAAATCAAAAATGATATAGTTGATGATTATTACACCAAAGAAATCACATCAGAAGCAACAGATAGTGAAGTTGATAGTGAAGAGGAAGATGAGGAATTGGAGGAAGATTCTAAAGAATATCAAAATGGAATTATGCCTGACGAAACTAGTTTGGAAATAGATCCTTATAAATCATTTGATTCTTCTGTATTAGAACAAGGAAAGGAAAATCCAATGGTTTTAGAAAGATTAGAATGGCAGACAATGTTGAGTCTTGTCTTGAATGGTGATGTTGTCAGATCAGAAAAAAGAAGAATTATAACACAAAATGACTTTTCTTTGCAAACTACTTATAAAGAAAACCTCTGGTTGGGTATAAGAGCTTATGTTTTTGGTAGAACCGAAGAACAACAAAGAAAAATAATACATTATGCAAGAACATTAGCAGATGCTGTTTTCACTGATGTCATGAACTTCAAAGTTCAGGACCAAGAACATGCTTTATATGAAGTTTCAGAGTTGCTAAAAAGGTATGATAATGTTAAAGAACAATGGAGGGATCAAAAGGAAATGGCTATTGAAAAGCCGGTATGTGCTACTGAAGGTTTCCAAAAAAAGATTGAAAGTTTAATTTCTTGGAAAAATATAACCAAAGCATTTAATAGAGAAATTGCAGTCTTGAGAGAATGGACTCAAAGCCCCAATTTAGATCTTACTGAAATAAGGAATGACGGCTTCACTAATACTTCTTTTGCTGACACAATGTTGAAAGAGAAAGACATTGCTTCAATTTTTGAGAAAAGGTTGTTTAAACCTCATGTTCCTTGGGTGAATAAGGCAAAGTTATCATACTTATCTTACAAGGACCAATTTGAAGAGATGGAGCTACCAGGTTTCATTCCTCAGTTGTCGCAAATTTGCATGTTCCCAATGAGGCTTATACAGGAAACACTAAGAATTCGTTTGTCTTATGCCAGAAAGATCACAAATCCAACAATGATGATGATTGATGAGATGATTGATGATTTTTCCTCATATATTGAGCTAGCTGTTGAGTTGAAACGTGCATTTCTAGATTATAGAAAAGGATGGGAAATTGATCCAACATTACCTGACAATTATGACGCCACTGTATTGGAGTCAATCCAATACTTGTTCCTATTATTGCACAGAAAGTTATTAGACGGTTCAAGAAAAGGTTTCAGAACTTATAAGGAACCTGATGAATTGGAACATTTCTGGAACCTTCTAAAGAATGTTGGTTATTTTGTTGATAATGCTAGTCCTGAAATTGCATTCCAATTTTCTTCATTGACCACAAGATTAATAACTAGATTAATTTCATTTATTTTGACTCAAGCTAAAGATTTGGAAAACATTTATGATAACAATGAAATCACAAATTGGTGTGCTAATGGATTAGATAATTTCGGTACAGTAAGAAGAAAATTGAGCAAGTTGTCAACAGTCATAAGAAGAGCACTAAATAATTCTGCATTCTTCACTTTGAATAGAGTTAAACCATTCTTAGAACTGCTGAAAAATTCAGGTCATTTCTTAATTCAAACAGGAAGTTCAACTGGTGTTTATTTCTTAGCTTCGAACAACCTTTATGGAAGAGAAAATGACATTATCAAAACTTTAAAAGGTCTAGAAATTGGTACAGACCCTCATTGCCCTGATAATGGAATGATTGAAATTGATCAATATGAAGAGGAAAGAGATATTGGCTATATCGTTGCTATTAGTGCCTTTAGACCAATGTTGTGGGAAGGTTCTATAATGGAAATCAATGTTCCAGATATTTACGTTGACATCAAACCAGGTGAAGCTTTATTAATAACTCAAGGCTCTTCTGCAAGTTTAAGGCATACAAAAGCTATCTTTACTGATATTGTTGATGACAATGTTAGCTTTGTGGAATTCAGATCAAGTTTGCCAAAAGTTCAAAAAGAGTTACAAAAAATCGAAAGATTGTTTTACAGAATGACCATAACAATAATTGATCAATTCAGCACTGTTAAATCCTTGATCCAAAGAACAAACAAAACACATGATTCAATCTACACGATATATGTCTTTATAAGAGATTTTTGCAAAGGTTATTTAAAATCTTCAGATGTGTCAAGAAAATCAATAATTATTATGAAAATGATTGACTTGAGTATTGATTGGGTTAGTTTTATTGTTGATGATTGTGTTCCTACTGATAAAAAGACATTTAGATGGTGTGTTTCTGCCTTAGAGTTTGCTATGGAGATTTCAAAAGGTTTCAACATCCTGGCCTTGAGTGAAGAGCAATTTAATAAATTAAAGGAAAAAGTTGCTGGCTGTATGTCATTATTGATTTCACATTTCGATATTATGGGTGCTAGATCAAGTGAAGCTGAAAAGAAATCTTTAAGCAGTGTTTTCAAACCAAGTAACCTACAGAATGATCAATTAATTTTACAAGCATTTAGTGAGCAGACCATGAGACAGATTGAAGAATTAGAAGCTCGTACTAGTAAAGAAATTGTTGGTAAAGTTTTGGATGATACTACTACTGAAAATCAATTTTTGACATTTTTGGCATCCTCATTTTCAAGTCTCTCAATCAGATGGCAAAAGAGAAAATTCATTGGTGGTGGTACTTTTGGTAGTGTCTATTCAGCTATCAATTTAGATACTGGTGGTGTTTTGGCTGTCAAAGAAATTAGATTCCAAGACACACAATCCATCAAACAGGTTGTTCCATCTATAAAGGAAGAAATGACTGTCTTAGAGATGTTGAATCATCCAAATATTGTTCAATACTATGGTGTTGAGGTTCATCGTGATAAGGTCAACATTTTCATGGAATTTTGTGAAGGTGGTTCTCTTGCTGGTTTATTAGAACATGGTCGTATTGAAGATGAAACTGTCATTCAAGTATATGCTTTACAGATGTTTGAAGGTCTGGCATACTTGCACGAAATGGGTATTGTTCATAGAGATATTAAACCTGAAAACATCTTGTTAGATCACAATGGTATCATCAAGTTTGTTGATTTCGGTGCTGCTAAAGTTATTGCTAAGAATTCAACCAAAAGAGCTGCAACAAGATTGAACAGTATGACAGGTACACCAATGTATATGTCACCAGAAGTTATAACTGGTAATAGTACAAGCAGATATGGTGCTGTTGATGTCTGGTCGCTAGGATGCTGTGTCTTGGAAATGGCTACAGGCCGTAGACCATGGGCAAACTTGGATAATGAATGGGCAATCATGTATCATATTGCTGCTGGACATTTACCTCAATTTCCAGCAAAAGATCAATTAAGTGATGCTGGTATGAAATTCCTGGTGAAGTGTTTACAGCAAGATCCAAATAAGAGACAAACAGCAGTTGAGCTATTGAATGACCCTTGGTTGGTTTCCATCAGAATTGAAGCTTTCGGTGATACTACAAGTGCAAGCACATCATCATCCGAACAATCTTCTGAATATGGTGGTTAATGGTAGCCATTTTGTAATATTATTTTAATAATCACATGTCCTCATGATATAGGTAATAGTATATACCATAATTTTAATGATTTAATATAATTTTGTTTAGTTTGTTTTTGTATCACCGCTAATGCCCGCAATAATTTGATTTTGTATGAATATTATGTAATCGATGAGCTCAAAATTTTTTTCCTTCTGCAAAGAAAAATAGTAAACGTTAAAACGATAACCTATCACTTCAATTAAGCTCAATAAAAGAGTTGATTATACTATAAACGATGGCTACCTTAATTCCTCCTCCTTCCAAAAAGCAAAAGCGTGAAGCTCAAAAACCAAGAGAAGTTGATCTTGTTCCAGCCGACCTCCCAAATGTGTTGATTAAATTCCAAGCCTCAGATACTGGTGAATCTGTTGGTGGTAGTATCAGAGTTCCAGGAAATATCTCAGAGCAACAATTAGAACAATTATTGAATCAGTTAATAGGAGAATCTGATGAACCGGTGCCGTATTCTTTCAGCTTGTTAAATGATGCTACAATAGGTGACCTAGTGGATATCAAAGATAATCTTTATTCATCAGTGTTAAAACCAGGTATAAAAACCACAGAAGATTTTATGACTTTGGTCTATACTCCAAGAGCTATCTTCAAAGTTAAACCAGTCACAAGATCCTCAGCATCTATTGCAGGTCATACCTCTACAATTTTATGTACACAATTTGCTCCACATACAAGTTCTAAGATGGTTACTGGTGCTGGTGACTCGACTGCTAGAATATGGGATTGTGAAACTCAGACGCCAAAACATACTTTAAAAGGTCATACAAACTGGGTTCTTTGTGTTGCATGGTCTCCAGATGGTGAAAAAATTGCAACTGGTAGTATGGATAATACTATTAGATTGTGGGACGAAAATGGGAACTCGTTAGGTGATGCATTAAGAGGTCATACAAAATGGATAACATCATTATCATGGGAACCATATCATCTTGTTAAACCAGGTGACAGTCCAAGATTAGCTTCAGGTTCTAAAGATGGTACTGTTAAAATATGGGATACTGCTAGAAGAGTCCCACTAATGACATTAAGTGGCCATAGTTCTTCAGTTTCATGTGTTAAATGGGGTGGTAGTGGTGTCATTTATTCAGCTTCACACGATAAAACTATTAAGGTTTGGGATGCTAAAGATGGTAAAGTTATCAACACATTGAAGTCACATGCTCATTGGGTTAATCATTTATCATTATCTACTGATTACGCTCTCAGAATGGGTCCTTTTGATCACACAGGTGTCAAACCAGCTAATCAAAAAGAAGGTATTCAAAAAGCCAAACAAAATTATGAAAAAGTTGCCAAAGTCAATGGTGTTATAGATGAAAGAGTTGTTACAGCAAGTGATGATTTTACAATGTATTTATGGGAGCCTCTCAAATCTACAAAACCAATTTGTCGTATGACAGGTCACCAGAAATTAGTTAACCATGTTGCATTTTCTCCAGATGGTAGAAATATTGTTTCTGCTTCATTTGATAATTCAATAAAACTATGGGATGGTAAAACTGGTAAGTTTGATTCCACCTTCAGGGGACACGTTGCCGCTGTTTATCAAACTGCTTGGTCATCTGACTGTAGGTTACTTGTCAGTTGTTCTAAAGATACTACTTTAAAAGTTTGGGATATCAGAACTAAAAAACTTTCAGTTGATTTACCAGGTCATCAAGATGAGGTTTTCTCAGTCGATTGGAGTGTTGATGGTAAGAGAGTTGCTAGTGGTGGTAAAGATAAACATGTCAGACTATGGACCCATTAGATAGAACGAACTAAAATGGTTTAAAATATTAAAAATGATGATTTTATTTGTAAAAATGCGTACAACTTTATAGTAGCTCGGAATTGGATTGAGTTCCGGAAATTTTTCAAGTTTTTTTTTTCATGTTCAAGACTTTGAAAAAGTGAACCATAATACGAAAGAACAGAAGAAAGTGATTAAGATTCCTTCAAAGTTGACCTATCATAATGTTTTCAGTTACTAGACAACAAATAAGGCTACACTCAACCTTTATAAGCAAAGCTACACAATCAAAGTTTCCAAGTTTGAGTGAGGTTACTGCTAAAGAAACTGGTTTCGCATCTGAACAACCACAATTTGGTCACAACAATACTTATAGTTTACAAAGATCCATCCATAATAAGCTTCCTATTTATACTGAATACAAACAAGGCCGTACTCCATATACTGAAATCAGAAAGATCCAAGGTGATATCATACAATTAAGAAATGATTTACAAGAAGCATTACCAGAAGTGAAGAAAGAGAATTTCAAAGTCGTGATGGAATCCAAAAAGATACTAATAAAGGGTAACTATAAAAGACAATTGCATTCAATGCTCAACGGTGTGTTTTAAGTTAAGATATATATAATAGCTGTCATGTAAATAAAGTTTATGAAATTAAAATTGAATAATATTAATAATGTACACACAACTTATAATCCTATCAATTGTTTGAGAAGCTCTTCTGACTCTTCAGAATTGACTTTAACTTTGGCATAAATGAACAAAAGATCTTGCTGGACAAATAAAGAGTTAAATAAAACGGAAAGAGGCTCCAAAGATTTTGATTTTATTATAACATCTAGTAATGAACGACCAAACTCAAGATTAAAAGATTTTATTATGCCAGTATTAAGACCAGCAAAACCCTTTATTGTGGATAATGGTAACCATTCATATTCTGGTACTTTTTTTAATGAATGTACATCTGGATTTGCAGATATCAAAAAGTCAAAATGGCTCCAAATGTTCTCCAATTCCAAAGGATCTTCTGTCTTGTCATAGCTAATATCAACACCAGGGATTGGGTTTAGCTCACCAAATAGTGTAACACCTGTCATGCAAGCAGGAACATCTATATGGACTGATATATTATCATATTTCATATCAAAATCTTGAGTTCTTAATATAATTCCATTCATTTCTTCCAATGCAAACCCACCTGGATAGTTTAATGATGAAGCTCTTAACCAAACCACAGAGATAGCAAACGAAACCAAGGTACTTGTAGCTATTATCAAAGTTATAATCTTGTAAATTAGTGATTTTGAAGCTCTTGATGTGATTACTGAAGCACCATTAGCACCAACTAGTGTGAAAACTGGAACGACATAAACAATGAATCTCCATTCTTTGTGTGGTTGTAATGATAAAATGCTCACATACAAAAATGATGAAATACCTAAAATTGTCAACGATTTTGTTGCTGTTGGATCATTAAACAACCCAAATCCTTGTAGAGCAAGAACAGTTGGGGGAAGGAAAATTAATAACAAATATTTGGTGAAGTACGCATAAATTGGTTCTGTTCCCCATAATTCACTTTTACCATCAATAACATTAAATATAAAGCTTTCCAATTCCGGGATTGTGAGCCTTTGCCAGAAGAAACTATCAATTGCACCACTTACAACTACACCAATGACACCACCAGCAATTGCTGATTTAACCAATGTGAATAATGAAACCTTCTTGAACAATAAACCAACAAATCCAATTGAAAGGGTTAAGGCGAGTAATTCGATTCTAAAGACAACAGTAGAGAACGCTAGAGTTGAAATTGCTTCAAAGTAATCACCAATAATAACTTTTGATAATGCATAGTTTGTCAATGGTAAGGCAATAAAGTTTGGTAAAGTTCTTGAAGAGTAAAATGTTATATGGAACTGTGAAACCAAAAAGATAATATACCAATAACCAACATAGAAGTAGTTTTGCTTGGTTTCCTTATCCTTCTTGTCTTCTTTCTCCAGTTGAAACAACAATGAGTCTTTCAAAGCGATTAAACCCAACGCATTAATCACACCCAGTGCACCACGAACTAATACTTGGACATCTAAATCAGTTATATCAGACTGAATCAACCATTGAACAGGTTTGATTATAAAAGCTAAAGCCAATGAGCCTACAAATGTTCTAGGAACAGCACCTGGGAACACCGTGTGGTCAAATTTTGAAATGTCGAACCCATAAGTTAAAAGATCATGAATTGCCTGGATGTTGAAGCTTTCTTCGACTTTTGTGAAAGGAGCATTGAACAGATGAATTGTGATTATCAGCACAAGGGCTGAATCTATAAATGATACCATCTTTGGGAGTGAACCAGTATAATTGAATTGTTTATGTCTGAAGGATGGAATTGAATTATATCCGAGATGATGATGGAAAAAAAATCATAGGCTTGATCTTTTTACAAGCTCATCTCCCATCAAATCCAGAACAAAAGAGCATATCAAGGGAAAATGAGTGACTTTGATGATATCCCTGACTTGGTAACTGGTGAAGAGGCTGACTTACAAGAAACTCTGGACAAAATCGAAGTTGATTCAAGCCTACGAAAGCAGAAAGTTCGCAACATTAATAAAGCATTAGAATCAACAACAAATAGAGATAGAAATCCTGATAGAAAAATCCCAATAACTATCATTACAGGCTATCTTGGCTCTGGGAAGTCAACTTTATTAGATCATATTGCTAAGAAAGGTGGCAAGAAACTTGCCGTGATATTGAATGAGTTTGGGGATTCAAGTGAAATTGAGAAAAGTTTGACAGTAACAAGTGGTGACAAGACATATGAAGATTGGTTAGATTTAGGTAATGGGTGTCTATGCTGCTCTGTCAAGGATATAGGTGTCAAGGCTATTGAAGATTTGATTGAGAGAAGCGCAGATAATATAGACTACATTTTGTTGGAAACATCTGGGATTGCAGATCCAGCACCAATAGCAAGAATGTTTTGGTTAGATGATGGATTGAAAAGTAATGTTTACATAGATGGTGTCGTCACGGTGTTGGACTCTGAACATATTGAAACTTGTCTAACTGATTTTGGGGGACATTGGCATAAAGAGAATGGACTAGAATTTAATGAAGAAGGTGTAACTACTGCACATTTACAAATAGCACTGGCTGATGTGATTCTTTTGAATAAAACTGATAAATTATCCAAGGATAAAGAACAACTGCTATCAAGGGTTAAAGAAATAAATTCAATTGCTCCTATTTTTGACACCAAGTTTGGTGATATTAATATTAACAAGATTTTGGACTTGCATGCGTTTGAACAAAACATAAAGTTAAATACAGAAGATAGAGGAAGCTTTCATGATTCAAGAATATCAACTATTTCATTTGACTTTGATTTGACAGCACCATCACAGTTTGAAAATCTAGATAAATTCCTTCAAAATGTGCTTTGGGAAAGCAAAGTTTTAGGAAAGGATGTTGAAGTGCATAGATCAAAAGGTGTCATCATTGATACTGAGAAAACTTATGTTTTACAAGGGGTAAGAGATACTTATGATCTGATTGAAAGTCCCAGCACAGAGCTAAAAAGGTCTAAATTGGTATTCATCGGTAAAAACCTTGTCAAGGATGATTTTTTGATAGATTTTGAAAATTTTACAGGAATCAAACCTAATTAAAATCAATACATATATCAAACTAGTAAGCGTGTGTAAAATAAATAAAATCATTGAAGAATATCTAGCGGTTTCAATCTTCAGAATCTTTCATTGAGGCATATTTTGGTTCTTTGAAAGTACGGAAAATTTTGACACCTCCATAAACAACAACTAATAAGAACAAGGCAACAAAGATAAATGTGACATTTTTACCACTTGATTCTGGATTTTGAATTTCAGAGTATGTTTCAATTTGATCATCAGTAATCATGTTATTTTTCTCACCAGAAGATTTGACGATTCTAACATCTTTTTCAGGTCTATCATTTTGACCAGTCTTGACTGTTTGAATTTTTTCCAAAATTAAGTCTAAACCTTCAACAACTTGACCAAAAACAACGTGTTTACCATCTAACCAACTAGTTATAGATGTTGTGATGAAAAATTGTGAACCATTAGAATCAGGACCGGCATTAGCCATAGATAATCTACCAATTTTACAATGAGTTAACTTGAAATTCTCATCTTCAAACTTCTTACCATAAATGGAATAACCACCAATACCTGAACCGAACTCAAAATCACCACCTTGGATCATGAAGTCTTTTATAATTCTATGGAAAATGGTATTGTTATATCCTCTATTCTTTTCGCCCATTTTGGTGGCTAATTCAAAGAAATTCTCAACAGTTCTTGGAACAACTGATCCAAATAAACCTATCTTGATCTGACCAATAGCTTCCTCGCCATGAGCAATATCAAAGTAAACATAGTGCGTTATTGGTGGATCTTGACTTTCAACTGGGGCACCAAACACGAAACTGAAAAACAGTAAAAAAAGACTTATTATCTGGAACTTTAGCATCTTATCAGCTGGAAAAGTATCAAAAAGAGCAGAAAGAGCAGTAAAAAGTCACCGTAGTGTATAAACTTTCCTTGTTCCTTTGTAAGATGAGATCAAATAAGATCAAATAAGATCAAAAATCATGAGGCGTACAATTTTGTTAAAATACGATCTGTTTGAAATTCGCGAACTTTCGCGAAAAGCATCGGAAATATGTGCCAACAAAATCTTGAAAAAAAATGTTAGCCGTATAATGTTTACCACATTTTCTTTGTCAGAATAACCAAATGACTGGCTCAAACTTTGAATTGTTGACATCGTTTGATGTTGAATATGCTCCTTCAACCATCAAGAAATGGAGATCCAAAAGAACTGGTCTTCAAGCGGTTTTGATCGACAAGGAATCACCTATAGTTAATGGGTTCTTTGCCGTTGCAACTGAAGTTGAAGATGATAGTGGTACACCTCATACTTTGGAACATTTAGTATTCATGGGTTCCAAGAAATATCCTTATAAAGGTCTACTTGATACTTTGGGTAACATTGCATTCTCTTCAACTAATGCTTGGACTGCTACAGATCAGACTGTTTACACTTTAACCACTGCTGGTTGGGAATGTTTTAAACTATTACTACCAATTTATCTTGATCATATCTTGAATCCAACTTTAACTGATGAAGCATGCTACACAGAGGTTTATCACGTTGATGGTGAAGGTAAGGAAAAAGGTGTTGTGTTTTCGGAAATGCAAGGTATTCAAAATCAACCTTGGTTTTTATCAGCTTTGAATTCATCAAGAGCTTTATATCATGAAAAATCCGGTTATTCTTCTGAAACTGGTGGTTTAATGGAAAACTTGAGAAAATTATCAAATGACACAATTAGAAAATTCCATCAATCATCGTACAGACCAAATAACTTGTGTATTATATTGAGTGGTACAGTTGAAGAAGATGAATTTTTGAAAACTTTGGATGAGTTTGATAGTGAACTTCCTGAATTAGGAAATGACAACTATAGACCATTTGTTGACTCAAAGTACCCAATTGTTCCTTTGGATAAAGAGGTTGTTAAGAATATTGAATTCCCAGATAAAGATGAATCTCATGGTGAATTGAGTATCAGTTGGGTTGGTCCTAAAAATGAAGAATATGAACAAGATCTTGCTATCACATTGTTATTAGAATATTTATCCGAGTCTCCAGTTGCCCTTTTGACCAAAAACCTTGTTGAGATTGATGATCCATTTGCAAGTGAAATTGAATACAACACAGACGATTATACTCGTATCATTCCATATATTAAATTGAATGATGTTCCAACTGAGAAATTAGAGCAAGCTAAAGACAAAGTTTTTCAATTATTAAAGGAGCATGCCACCATTGAGAACTTCGATCTTCCAAGAATTAAAGAGATTGTTGAAAACTCAAAACATAAATTAATCTTTGCAACAGAAAAATCTGAAGATATTTTAATTGACTACACTGTTACAAATTTCTTATACTCTGATGTTGAGTCTTTGACAAAAAACTTGAAAACTATGCATGATTATGAAACTATTTCTAAATGGACTATTGAACAATGGGTTGAACTTTTCCAAAAATATTTAATCAATAACCATGCTGCTGTTGTCATTGCTAAACCTTCAAAACAACTTTATAAGCAAGTCAAAGATGAAGGTAAAAAAATGATTGAAGATAGATTAGCTGATCTTGGTGATGAAGGCTTGAGAAAATTGAAAGGGAAATTAGATGAGGCACAAGCGAAAAATGACGCTCCTATCCCAGAAAATATTTTAAACAGTTTCCCAAAACCAGATCCATCTAAAATCAAATTCATCAAGACAACATCTGCTGCTATCGGATTGAACAAAGATTATGAAAATGATTTATCAAATGAAACCGTTTCAAGACTTGTTGAGGATACACCAAAAGATTTCCCATTATACATCAATGTTGAACAGTTCAAATCTCAATTTATTTCCATTGATATATTAATGTCTTCTTTTGAGATTCCAGTTGAATTATTACCATATTTTGATTTATTTTCAGAATTATTTTCTCTTCCTTTAGAGATTGGTGGTGAAAGAATACCATATGAACAAGTTATCAAAGACCTTCAAAATGATACTGTTGAGCATTCATTCTACACTGCTTACAATAATCAGTTTACAGAGTTTGTCAATGCTAAGATTCAAGTTAAAAAAGCCAATTATACGAAAGCTATTGATTGGTTTAAGAAAATTTTCTTCAACACTAAATTTGATGAAAATAGAATAAAAGTCACAGTTGATAAAATTTTAAACGGGTTACCTTCAACTAAGAGAAGTGGATTATCAATGTTGAGTTCAATCACATCAAGAAATTGTTTTACTGAAAGATCAATTAAACATTCCAAGGATTCATTATACACTGAGAATTTCTTTAGAAATTTATCTAAAAAACTAGAGGATGGTGGTTATAAAGAAATTGAACAAGATTTAGAAACCATTCGCTCCAAGTTATTCAAAACTAACAATTTCAGAATTGTTATAAGTGGTGACCTTTCAGATATTGAACACCCAATCAAGGCTTGGGAACATTTTATTGAAGGTCAAGATTTAGCTAATGATTCTCTTATTTCAGTTCCTCGCTCTTTTGATGTTCGTACAGAGTTGGGTGAATCACTATCCAAAAAGGTTAAAATCATTACAGCACCAGCTTCTGAATCCACATTTTTATTGGCCTCAACTAAAGCACCAACAGATTATCATAATGAAGATGCTGCTGCAATTTCACTTGCTGCATCTTATCTACAAGCTGTTGAAGGTCCATTCTGGAGAGGTATTAGAGGTACTGGTTTAGCCTACGGTGCCAATGTCTCTAGAAGTGTTGAAACTGGTCAATTATCATTTGATATTTATAGAGGTGCTGACGCTATTGGTGCCTTTAATGTTGCATCAAAAATTGTTAATGATTTGGCTAGTGGTGCTACAAAGTTGGATAAGACACTTGTTGAAGGTGCTGTTAGTAGTTTGGTTAATTCAATTGCTTCATCAGAATCTAATTATTATAATGCGGCTGCTTCTAAATATTTGGATAATGTTTTGAAAAAAAGAGGACCAGATTTCAACACCAAATTTATCAGAAAATTATCACAAATTACTGAAGATGATTTAATCAGAGTCTTGAACAAATATTATGTTCCATTGTTTGACTCTAAAACTTCAGTTATTTTTGTTTGTGCACATCCTTCAAAATCTGAGGAGTTGAATAAATTTTTCAGTGGCTTGGGATATGAAGTTTCAGTTGAAGAGGTTCCTTCAAGTAATAGTGAAGATGGAGATGAAGAAGGTAGTGAATTTGATTCAGAAGAATACACTGAAGAAAGTGGAAGTGACAGCGAAGAAGAAGAGACTGATTCTGATGATGAATAGACATTTATTTAGAGAAAATAATAGAATAGAGTGTCATTGAAATAATTGTGGTGATTGCAGCCATTGCGACATTGACTTGATTATTACTCAAAATATCAGATCCGGAAACTGTATGTAATTCATTTTTGGTATCGTTAACGTAGGTCTCATTGATTTTTGATCCACCCAAGGATTCCAAGATTAATCCGTCCTTCTTATCAATAACAGAAGCCTGTAAGAAAGCACCGAGCAATGAATCAATCGCTGATCCCAATAATCCAATAAAACTGAAATAAATCCACAATACAAACTTTTGTTCTGTGTAAGTCACCACTGAGACAGCACTTATCAATGAAGCACCTGCAAGACCACTCAAGAGCCCAGCGTTCGAAACACCTCCATTTGTGCCTGGTGGGACAGTTTTGAAGTTTGTTATCAAGAATGGGTCCGTCTTTGAAAGGATACCTAATTCGGAGGACCAAGTGTCAGCAATGACAGCAGCGTATTGAGAAACAACACCAGCCTTCAATATGTTTTGTATTTTTTCATCTTTGGTGAATATCGATATTAAAATAAGAATTGATGCAACAATTGAGTTGGCTAAGACTTGAATATGTGTTCTTTGTGTATGTGAAGTTGTTAAGCTGTTCTTATCTGCTGGAATCTTGGTCTTTTTGGATTTGATCTCATCTTTGAACTTGGTAGCTTTGGAAGAAGTCAGATAGAAAACAACAATTAGCACTAGGAAGAGGTTTGAAGGTGGCAATGAATGTATCACGCCTGTTATGAAAGCAGCAGCAATACCAGTGTTTGTTAATGACTTGTGAGCGTATGATCTGTAGACAATATAAGCCAAAGTCAATACTTTAAAAGCAATTGAGTAGACCGCAGTGGGTGACATCAAGTTCAATGAATAGGACATCTCAAGAAGGTTCTTTAAATTATATGTCGTTGTTTTTGTCGTTGGTGAAGATCTGCTTTTGCAATTTGAACAAGGTTCTTCAAATCGTCGCGCCGGCTTTACTCGCCCTACTGAACAACAACCCACATCAATATCACCAAACTCTAGTTTTTGCTGAAAATACAATTCAATATATAACAGATAACTATGTGACAAATTTTATTCTATAATTAATGTGAATATTTCGTATATATTTACAATTAATGTCGAAAAACTATTAATTAGCATAATTGGTGATCTCAAGATTTAAAATCTAATCTCAAATTTTTAAAGCATCAATTAAAACTTCAAAAATATTATTATTCAAAAAATTCAAAATTTTCCTATAAAATTGGTACCATATGAAAGAGAAAAATTCAGTGATGCTACACATAGGTTTTTAGGTATAGTTTACACCTAAAAAATAGGAAAAATTGCAAAAAAAAGGCAAAAAAAAGGATCTCCGCGACGGGGAATTGAACCCCGGTCTACCATGTACTGTCTGACGACAAACGGTGACTCTAGCCACTAAACTATCACGGATTTTTTTATGTTTTTTAGTTACTGGGTAACTAATGGGTAGAGTACAGCATCACGTGATAGTGGTTAGGACAACATTTTTGTTCAATTGTTTAGAATATCAAGGCGTAAACGGTAGGTATCTTCAAAACAAAATACTGGATACGAAAAGAGCTTAAAGGTGTTGAATCAATTACAAAAGCGTGTCAGTTACGCTGGAAATCTCAATCAATTGACCCACATCTCCAAAGACATCCCAACTCTTCTTCAAAATGGGTGGTAATATGAAAGGTCTTCAACAGTTCATTGCCGACTTAAGAACACTGAATGCTAAAGAGGAACAAGATAAACGTATCAAATCAGAGATAGTCAATATTCAAAAACAATTTAGCTCAGGGTCAAAGCTAACAGGCTATCAAAGAAAGAAATATATCTCAAAATTGATATACATATACCTGACTTCAAGTTGCAACACGTCAAATTTAGATTTCCAGTTTGGACATAACCAAATACTGGAATTATTATCTTCAAAAGTTTTTTCCGAGAAATTTATTGGCTATTTATCAATAAGCTTGCTTATAAGTAGTAATAATAAATCAGAGTCTGAAGCTGATTTTTTAAATTTGATAATAAACTCATTGAAGAATGATTTGAATTCCCATGATATAGAGGCTAATTTGTTAGCATTACAATGCATTGCAACTTTGGGAAATGAGACATGGGCAAACTTTTTAGCTGAAGATGTTTTCCAAATATTAAGATCCCCTACTTCATCACCATTATTGAAGAAAAGATCATCATTGGCTTTGTTGAAATTAGTTAAAGCTAGCCCAGAAGTGTTGGCTAGACACAATCCATGGATTCCAAGAATATTGGCTTTATGTGATGATTCAGATCTTGGTGTTGTTCTATCAGTGTTACCGTTAATCCAATTCATAGCCAAGGAAATTGATTTTGCGCAAGCTCAACAGATAATTCCAACATTGGCTAAAAAACTAAACTTGTTAATTATGGAATCAAATAATGTTCCTGATGATTATTTTTTCGGTGAAATTGCAAACCCATGGTTGATTGTTAGAATATGTGGGCTTTTGGAAACGTTGATACCAGATGTTCAACATTTGAATATCGACTTGAACACTCTAAGAACTTTAAGAGCTTGTGTTTCCAAAACCATTGAATTCACCACCAAAAAGACAAATGATCTTGCAGTTAGAAATGCACATAATTCTGTGTTATTCTCAGTGATTGGGCTAGCTAGTCATTTAGATCCTTCCCCTGAAGCATTGTCTTCATCCATTGATGCTATTACTAAATTGTTGGATTCTAATGAGACAAATACAAGGTATTTAGCATTAAACTCATTGATCGCCTTGTGTTCTCAAGGAGGTGCGCTTTCATTACAAACTTCAAGAAAACATTTACTGAAACTATTCCATTTATTAAGGGATCAAGATGTATCAATATGCAGAAAGAGTTTAGATTTGATTTATACATTAACTGATTCAGAATCCATTGAATTTGTTGTCGATGAATTATTGAAAACTTTGAAGGGTTCTGATCATGTTTTGAAATCAGAGATTGCTATAAAAGTTTCAGTGCTTAGTGAAAAATTTGCTAAAAACCCATTATGGTTTGTTACCACCATGCTTGAATTGATTGATCATGTTGGGTTAACATTGAATGAATCTATTTGGGAAAGAGTTGTTCAAATTGTGGTCAATAATGAAAATTTACACAAGTTCACATGTGCCGAATTGATGAGATATATAATGAAACCAAATTTTGCAGAACCAACGGTTAAAATTGCAGCTTATCTATTAGGAGAATTCGGTTATACAATTAAAGATGAATTCCCAATTCATCAACAGTTTGATATTTTATCCACTATTTATTTTTATGTCTCAAATTCAACTAGGGCAATGCTATTGACTACTTTTTTGAAATTTCAAAAAGTTGAGATTGAAGAGAAACAATTGAAATCAAAATTAATCAAATTTTTGAGAATTGAAATAAATTCAGTTGATTCTGAATTACAACAACGTGCAGTGGAATATTTGGCAATGATTCAAAAATTAAATTCAGAAAAGGGTAAAGTTTTATTCAATATTGTATTTGATGAATCCCCAGTTTTCAATTCTAGACAAAATCCATTACTACTGAGACTTGGTAATAGTACAGAATTAAACAAGAGTGCGTTAGTGAAGAGTACAGATAATTTGACTCAAAAATTAACCACAAAGGCCCCAAGTGATGATTTGATAGAGATGCCCGATGAAGAAGATTCTGAAGATGAAAAACCGGTCACCAACTTCAAAGATCCATTTAAACAAAATTCACCAGTCAAAAAATCAGCTGGAGCTCCATTAACACCTAATTGGGATAAAGGGTTTTATAGAATTTTTGAATTCAATCAAGGTGTTTTCTTTGAAAATTCATTAGTCAAGGTCATTTTAAGAATCAATAAAAACAACAACAAGAAGGATCTTTTATCATTTACATTAACGTTCACCAACAAATCCCCAAGACCCTTAAGTTCATTCATCACCACATTAACCGAATATAAAACAGTGAAACCAAATATAATTGTGAACTTGTTAGAATTACCAGATACAGATATTGACATTGATCATAAAACTAGTTCCATAATTGAAGTTTTGTTGAGATCTCCATTTTCAATGGAAGATATCCCAAATTTAAGAATTCAATTCAATTCAGGCGGTGGGTTTAATAACATCCGTTTAAAATTACCAATCTTTTTGACAAAATACATCACATCAACTGCATTACCATTCCCACAATTTTTACAACATTGGAAGCAAATTGATTCTTTGGGAGAAAGTGGTGAATCCATTAAGCAAATATATTCAGATAGAGCTGGTGATAAACAATGGTTATTAAGATTTGTTGAAAAATTAGGATTTGCTATAGTGGAACAGCAAAGTGAATTATTCATTTTCGGTGCTGGTATTTTACATACAAGTTCTAGTGGTAATTTTGGGACTTTAATGAAATTGAAATTGATTGATCAAGGAACTTTTGAAATTAGAATTAGAGCTACATCTCCAAATCTTGGTGAATTGATTGCAAATTCTATTGTTAGTTATTTTGAACATTCATGAAGGGGCATATATATATATAGATACAGATGTTTTAAATATTTATTTTATGAATTTTGATGTTTTATGCTTAATTTTTCAAAGGTCTTTGGCCAAAGATATCAGTACCTATTCTGACAAATGAAGAGCCTTGGTTAATAGCTTGCTTGAAATCAGAACTCATACCCATAGATAATTGTAAATTGATACTAAATTCTTGATCTAGTTCATCCTTCAATGTGGCCATAGTTTTAAAGTCTTGGTTTTCACCTTCGGAAATTGATTGTTCATAAGAACCTATTGTCATTAAACCTTGCAAATTCAAATTTTTTGCATCTTTTAATAGATATTGAACCACTTCTTTCAAAGTTTCTTTATCACTAACTGATAATCCTGATTTTTGTTCTTCACCAGATGCATTAATTTGTAAAAAGACATTGATAATTTCAGATCCTTCTCTTGTATCATTTAATTTTTTGGCTTTTTTCAATGTATCTATAGTCTCCACAGAGTATAAGTTTGGTATATTTGTTGATAAATCTTTACATTTATTAGTTTGTAACCCACCAATGAAGTGCCATTTGATATCTTTTGGTAACACTTTTGCTTTCCCTATTAGTTCTTGAACATAGTTTTCACCAAAATGGCGAACACCGTGATCATATAGTGCTTTGATATCACTAGCTGGTTTCAGTTTGGAAACGGCCACTAGTTCAACTTTGTGTGAAAGATTTGAAGGCCTTTTAGCTGCATATTCATTAACTTGCTGAAGTGCTTTTTCATAGTTTGAGATCAACTCTTGAGATCTCTCAGCCGTTGGTTCTTCTAAGGACATAATAGTGGTAACTCTTTTGAAAAGCGATGGATTTGTACTAAAGTTTCTTGTAAGTTGTTTAAGCATCAACTGTTTGCTTGATGATGTAGTTTATGACAAGTTTAGATCTTTTTAAGTGCTTCAACAGCTCACAGTTTCGTAGTTCTATTATCTCTTTTTTCCTATCTGGAAAATAATTTTTCTACTAAAATTTTCTCGAACAAAATGAAACCTGGGGCTCACAATAAAGAACAGGGCACAAAAAATGAATTGATGTCTAACTACTAGCTAACTTTCTGATGAATTCTGTAGCTCATCGCATCTTCAAAAGTGTCTCAATAATACGTCTTCGCCTATGTTCTACGGTTTTTGGTGAAGTTCTCGGTGACTGAACAGATGCGTATTGCTTTCGCAAAAAAAGAGCTTATCAATCGAGTTCCGTTACGTATGGATTGTGAGATTTCGTCATAGGAAGAGTGACAGCAATTGAAATAACAATAATTTCACCACTACAACCTTATTCATTTCAAGATCTCTACAAAATTGCGAATCATGAATTTTTCACCAAATTTCACTTATCCCCCAGACCCGCGAGACCCGAACGTAGACCTCAAAATATACGGCCTAGACTATGAGCCATCATAGTTAACACCGAGACTTGTCACAAAAATTCCAAGTCCTAGACCTCACTCCACAGCCAGTTTCCGTCGCTTAAAAAAAATTCGAGCAATCGATTTTGAATTTTGTGAAGCTTGAGGTGAAATTTGGCTTTGATTGAAACTTGTTTATAAAGAGCTCCAACTTTTTCCTTTTCTTTCTTTCTTTCAACTCAATTGATTCCCAAATTAAACAATATTCAACTTAGTCAATCATGCCGGGCAAGATTCTTAGTTCGAATGTTAAACCTTTGGGTGAATTGAACCCTGATTTCGTATTATCTGTCAAATACCTGGTGGATCAAACAGGTGTACCAATTGAAAACTCTGACCAAAAGTTTGCTAAATTGATCAAAACATTGAAAAGTGCTGGGTTTTATAGTCAAGTTAGACCTGGTGAAGATTCAACTTTATTATTATTCATCAAAGTTAGTGACGCTGTGCTTTTGAAAGCATTGAAGTCATTCCATCTAAAAGATTATTTATATGGTGTTAAAAACTCAATTGATGATGATGAACAAATTTTGGAACACTTATCAAGCGCTGAGAAATTACGTGCTGCTTACTCGTTAATTAGTGATCCTGTCTTTGAAGGTGGTGCTGGTATCACCCCAGGAGCTGGTGAATGGGCTTTTGTTGAAAAAATCATTCCATTGTATGATTATGAATTGACCAAGAGATTAATCACCGAATGGAGTAAAAAACCATTGATTGATGAAAATGACATTGCTACTATTAAAGACATTGCAGGTGAAAAAGTTGCATTGTATTTTGGATTCTTGAGATTCTATACCGTTTGGTTAGTTGTTCCTTCTGTTTTAGGTTTTGTTTCCTACTTGTTCTTTAGCAGATATTCAATTGTTTTCACTATTTTGAACTTGTTGTGGGCAATTGTCATGACCAATGCTTGGAAAAAGAAGGAAAATGTTTATGCTATTACTTGGAATACAAAAGATTCTTCTTTTATTGAAACTAAAAGAGGTGAATTTGTTGGTGAAACTGAAGAAATTGACACTGTTACTGGTATTAAGTCTCCAGCTTTCCCAAGTTGGAAGAGAACTTTGAGAGAATTGGCTTTTATTCCAGTCGCTATTGGTGCTGCTCTAGTTTTGGTTTCTTATCAATTTGGTTGTTTTTTCATTGAAATCTTTTTGAATGAAATTTATGATGGTCCTGGTAAACAATTCTTAAGTTTAGTTCCAACTGTCTTGATTGTTGGTTTTATTCCAATCTTGACTGCAGGTTACACCATTTTTGCTAACAAATTCTTGGCTTGGGAAAATCATGATACAAATACAAGTTATGAACGTTCATCTGTTCAAAAACAATTTATTTTGAACTTTTTAGCCTCTTATATGCCATTATTCATTACCAGTTTTGTTTATTTACCATTTGGTCATTTGGTTAACCCATACTTGTCATTTATCCAAACCCAAACCAGTAAATACAACATCTCAATCCAACAAAATAGATTTCAAATCAATAAGGATAGATTGAATCAACAATTTGCTTACTTTGCCGTTACTGCTCAAGTTGTTGGATTTTTCCTTGAAAATATTGTTCCAGTTGTTATCCGTAAAGTTACTGAACATTTCAGAAGTTCAAAGGAAAACAACTCTGCTGTTGCATTAACTGATTTACCTGAAGAGGCTCAATTCTTGTCTGAAGTTCGTAAACAAGTTGCATTACCACCATTCAATGTTAATGATGAATACAGAGAAATGGTTGTTCAATTTGGTTATTTGGCTATTTTTGGTCCAGTTTGGTCATTAGCTCCAATTGTTTCATTAGTTAACAACTGGATTGAATTTAGAGGTGATGCTTATAAATTGTTTAACGAAACTCAAAGACCAATTCCAGTCAAAGCTGATACAATTGCTCCATGGAACACCAACTTGAGATTTTTGACTTGGTTGGCTACTTTAGTTGCTCCAGCTATTACTGCATTGTTTAGACAATCTGACATTTTGGAAGAAAGTGAAGGAAGTTACTTGAAGAGTCCAGTTAGAATTCCAGCATGGACATTATTTGCTGTTATTTTATTTACTGAACATTTCTCAATTGCATTGAACTTTATTGTCGAAGCCGTTTACAACAAGATTGGTACCAAGACTGAAAGAAACTTCAAGAGTAATGTTTATAAAACTCGTCGTCAATATATTGATGGTTATCTCCAACAAACTCAATCAACTGGTGAATTGGAAAAAAGAAGTGTTTCTATTGACCCAACTGAACAACATTGGGAAAATTTCAGTGATGAAGAGGTTGTTAAACATGCTGGTATCATCCCAAGACAAGTTTTAGATGCTGTTGCCTTGAAGAAGGAAAAAGAAGAAGCTGAAAAGAAGGAAGCTGCTATTTTGGCTGAAAAGAAAAAGGCTGAAGCTGCTCAAGAAAAAGCTCATCAACAAGAAATTTCAAAAGCTAATGCTCAAGCCTCAAATAGTTCTTACCAAGCTTACTCTGAAAACGGAAACTCTAACTTACAATCTCGTTCCACTGCTGGTTCCAAAGCTATTCCAGAAACTGCTGCTAGTGCAATTAGTGGTGCCGGTTATGCTGCAGGTACCGTTGTTGGTGCTGTTGGTGCTTTGACTGGTTCTAATGGTGCTCAACATGATGCTACTGCTGAAACTCAATCCCGTTCTACTGCTCCATCTCAAACTGGTCAAGGTCAAGGTGTCGCTGCTAATGCCATTAGTGGTACAGGTTTTGCCGCAGGTGCCGTTGTTGGTGCTGTTACAGGTGCCACCGCTGCTTTAACTGGTGGTAAAGATGCCAATAATGCCCAATCTCGTTCTACTGCTCCTCAAACTTCTCAAGGTTATACTGCTGAATACAATACTCCAGGTACAAGTAAAGTCCCAGCTGATGTTCAACAAAAGAAGGTTGTTCCAGATGCTGCTACCAAACAATTTGCTTCTGACCCTCACACTTCTTCAACAGGACCTGCTGCTGGTGTTGGTGCTGCCGGTATTGCTGCTGAATCTCAAAAACCTTCAAATGAGTATGCTTCCTCTGAAACTTCTTCATCTCGTTCAAAATCATCAAGTGGAAAGAAGGGTGGATTCTTTTCTAAATTAACAAAGAAAGATGCCACCACTATTGGTAATGGTGCTAAGAATGATGCAACTAAATTTTCTAGTCAAGGTCAAGGTATTGTTTCTGATGTTAAAAAGGGTGATTACTCTAGCTCAAAGAAATTAGCTACTGATGCAAGTCAAAACCCTGATCAATACATTGGTAATACTAGAGATGCATTCAAACAAAGCAATGCTGGTAACTCTAACCCTTCATCTCAAGGTGATAAATCTGGCTCTTCTGGATATGGTTCAGCTGCTACTGGTGGTGCTGTTGGCGCTGGTGTTGCAGGTGCAGGTATTGCAGGTCATAGATCACACGGTGATGCTTCATCTCATCCAAATTCATCTGGTACTGCTACATCATCATCTGGTTACAATGATCCTTCCAAAACTTCTTCTCGTCAACCTCAAGTTTCTGGTGGTTCCTCAACTGGTTATGATGAGACTTCATCTCGTGGTGAAGTTGAACCACAATCTTCTTCTGTCAATCCTTATAATGCTGTTCCTAAAGATAGCCAATCCTCTCATGGTAAGGGAGCTACAGCTGCTGGTTTAGGAGCCGGCGCTGCAGGTGCTGGTGTTGCAAGCTCACATGGTTCTAATGATGCCTCCTCTGGTGTTTCTCCACAAAAGGAGGAAAAGAAGGGTGGTATTTTCTCTAGATTTTCCAAGAAAGATGCAACTACTATTGGTAAAGCTGCTAAATCTGATGCAACCAAATTTTCTGGACAAGCTAAAGATATTGCTTCTGATGTTAAAAAGGGTGATTACTCTAGTGCTAAAAAATTGGCTGCTGATGCAAAGGAAAACCCAGACAAGTATGTTGGAAATACTAGAGAGGCAATGAAGGAAACAAAATCTGGTGAAACTTCAGGTGCTACTGCTAATCAAGGTGCAAATTCAGGTTATGGTTCTTCTTCATCTAACGCTAATACTTCCAATGTTGGATCTTCTTCTGGTTATGATACTGGTACTGGTGCCGCAGCTGGAGCTGGTATTGCTGGAGCTGGTATTGCAGGTCATCATGCTTCTAAATCTGGTGATGCTACTGCTACTTCAGGTTCTTCATCTCATCCAAACTCATCTGGTAATACTACTGGATATAATGATCCTTCCACAACTTCTTCTCGTCAACCTCAAGTTTCTGCTGGTTCATCATCTGGTTATAAAGATCAAACTTCATCAAGAGGTGCTACTCAACCTGATTATGAAACTTCCTCATCTTCCGCTGCTCCTGTTTCTAGAGAAACTCAACCATCAAGTTCTTCATCTCATGGTTATGGTAAAGAAGCTACAGGTGCTGCTGCTGGATTAGGGGCAGGAGGTGTTGCAGGTGGTGGTGTTGCTTCCAATTCTAGTGGATCTACTGAACAATCTGGTACAAGTGAAAATAGAAAGAGTGGATTATTTTCAAGATTTTCTAAAAAAGATGCTTCATCAGTTGCTAAAGGTGCAAAGGAAGATGCTAGTAAATTTTCTGGTCAAGCTCAAGGTATTGCCTCTGATGTTAAAAAAGGTGATTATTCAAGTGCAAAGAAATTTGCTGCTGATGCTAAAGAGAACCCAGATAAATATGTTGGTAACACTAGATCCGCTTTCAATGAATCAAAATCTGGATCTTCAGCTGCTGGTACAAAAGATACAACCAATGCTGCAAGTCAAGTTCCTAGTGATTCTGGTCATACTTCTGGTCATGGTGTTGGTAAAGGAGCTGCTGTTGGTGCTGGTGCCGCAGGTGCAGGTGCTTATGCAGCTAGTAATTCTCATTCAGGTTCAACTCAACAACATCAATCATCTGGTAAATCAACTGGTGCATCAGGTTCAGGTTCAAGTTCAACTGGTGCAGCTGGTGCTACTCTTCCTCCACAATTGGCTTCTGATGGTTCAAATGGTTATCAATCTAAATCTACTAGTGGTGCTCATACCTCTTCTGGACATGAATCATCAACAGGTTATACAGGATCTAAACATGATGTTTTTGGTAATCAACCACCACAAGCTTTGAAGAATTCTGATGCTAAAGGTTATACATCTGCTCAACAAGCTGAACAAGAACCAAGTTCTGGTGGTCAATCTACTGGTGGTCAATCTACTAGTGGTCATGCTGGTACAGGTGCTGCTGCTGGTGCTGCCATTGGTGGAGCAGGTGTTGCAGCTCATTCTCAAGGGAAATCAAATGAAGCTCCATCATCCACCAAGAATGAACAAGGTATTCCACAAAATTTGTCAAATCCATTTACTGATGGTTCAGCTCCACAACAGCAACCAAATAATCCAAATGCTGATGATGTTTCAGGAGGTGAACAAAAGACATTAGATCCAAAATCTGCAGATCAAGTTAAAACAAGTTCAGGACCAGATCATCAAGCTCCAAAATCTTCAACTTCAAAACCATCAAAAGTTGCAGCTACTGAAGATTCTCATCCAACTTCGCTAGGTGTTGATAATCAAGATAAATCAAGTGGTAGTGGATATGGATTTGGTGGTATCGCAGCAG
The DNA here is from genome assembly GCF_001661255.1 of Hansenula anomala. Lineage (NCBI taxonomy): Eukaryota > Fungi > Ascomycota > Saccharomycetes > Phaffomycetales > Wickerhamomycetaceae > Hansenula > Hansenula anomala. The sequence continues at coordinate 1,858,418 of NW_017567112.1, forward strand.
GATTAGCTGGTGCAGCTGGTGCTACAGGATTAGCTAGTAAAATTGGAGGAGGTGGTTCTAACCAAGAAACTAAAGAAGGTTCTATCCCAAGCGGTGGACAAAAAGTTAGTTCTAATTTATCAAAAGATGCAGCTGGTGAAGGATATTTAGAAACTGCAAAGGGATATGCTGAGAATGCTGGATCAACATTTAATGATTATGTTCAAGTTGCAGCTGATAAAGCTGATGAATATGCCAAAGGTAGTGATAATAAATATATTGGTCAAGGGAATGAATATGTTCAACAATTGGCTGAAAAATCTGATGAATATGCTAAACAACATGGTGAATCTAGTAAAAACAAGAGTGTTAGTGATTCAAAGAGTTCAGCAGGTGCAGCTGCCACTAAACCAAGTTCTGGTGGTAAACAAAGTGGTCAAGAGCTGAGTAATAAATCAAGTAAAGTTGGTGGTGCTGGTGCTAGTTCAGGTGCTGCTGGTGCTACAGGTGCTACAGGTGCTGCTACATCAGGTTCTACTTCAGGTGCTGCTGGCTCCACATCAGGTACTAGTGCCTCTGGTTCCTCAGCTGCTGCACAATTTGCCAACAAGAAATCTGGACAAGATGAACAAGAACAATCTGAATCCTTACCAAAGCATTTCCAACATGAAAATAAGAATCCATTTAGTGGTAAAACAGGACCAGTTCCAGGTACAGAGGATCAAGTTATTCCACATACTCAAACTTCGGATATCCCTAAAGCTGAACAAGGATATGGAGCTACACATGCTGCACATGGTCATACAGCATCTGCTCAACCTACAAAAGCTAGTGATTCATTACAACCTCCAAGGGCTAATGCTGGGTATGATACTGATTCCAATTCAAGTACTTCATCACCAAAGAAGCGTGGGTTATTATCAAAGATTAAACAAAAAGTTAAAGGTGAGAGTAGTGCACCAAGTTCTACACAGGGGACACCAAAGAAGACAAGTACTTAAGACAATCGTTATGTAACTTATGAAAGTGTATAAATATATTTTGATTTCGATTTTGTTTATTAATAACAGTAGAGGATGTCTATGTCTTTATTATATCAACTCTTGCCCTTTTCCAAATATCATGAAGGTATAAATCATTTTCAATCTTGGTTAAACTTGATAAATCTGGTTTCTTTATAGATAATTGAACAAAAGTTCCTAGAGAATTTTGCTTCATAAAATTTCCAGGATTAATAACCAATACATTTTTAACCACTCTTGCGAAAAATCTTAAATCTGATGGGATTATTAAAATATCTGGAATAACATCACCAAATTCAGTTAGACCTAAATATGGAACATCTAATTCACTTGTTGGTGAATATTCATCCTCGTCATCAACTCTTTTCACTTTTGTGGAACCTGGGAATGATGGATAAAATCTTCTTTGTTCAATGATATGATTTGAAATTCTATCAAATCTATTAATATTGTTTGGTTCACCTTTATTTATATCTTTTAAATCTTTAAAAATATCATTATTTGAAACCCCGATTAATGTTTCATTAATTTGGAAAATTGATGGATTAGGGAAAGGTTTGAAATTCTTGGTTAATTGATAAAATTTCCTATCAATTGAATCTTGTGGATATGCCGAATGTTTTGAAATTGAATCTTTTAAACTTGGTATTAAAATAATTTGAATCTTGTTATTAATTTTTTTCAAAATTGGTGAAATGATTAATTTGAAAACATCATCAAGAGATTTTGGTTGGGATTTCTGATTAGGGAAATTTAAATCACCTTTAATTATTGCAGGATGAGTTATATCAATAAAAGGACCAAACATTATAACAACATGTGGGTTGATTTCATTATTTAATTTCTCCACTAATGATTCCAATTGATCAAATTTTAAATCATTTGAATTTGTATAAGGACCCGAAGTTATAACAATTTTACAATCCTCTGAATTGGCCAATTCTTGAGCTGATGAAACCGGGGCACCTAATAAAGGTGGTGTCAAGATTTCATCAACTTTAAAATATTCACCACTTGCGTTTTTACCCTTTAATGCCACGATTTGACCAGGGAAAAATGAATAATTTGTTAAATTTGATAAATCTAATGGAACCCTTTTCCCAATCCCAATCATTCTTGAAGGTTCCAAACTTAAAGAGTGAGCATTTATTAATTCTATTGTTGGGTTTTCAGGGACAATTCTCCCCACGGCAATAGTTTCAGATTGGGAAATTATTGAAGGATTTGTGAAGACAGATGATGATAAATTATAATGAGATTGGATAATCTTGGTGAATGAATCGATTTGATCATCAAGGACATCAGCAGTTTCCAAGATTTTAGTTCTCATTGTACGGAATTGATATTTTTTATAATCAAAATTTGCAATTAGTTTAACATGGTTTTCTGAATCTTGAAGGCCTGATGAGATTTGTAAATTTGAATTTAAAGATTCAATGATTTTACCAGATTCCTGGGTTTTCAAAGGTGTTGGAGTGTTGATTGGTTCTATTGAATCATGAGCAGGTGTTTTGATGATTGGGGAGACTAATTTTCTTTTCTTAATACTTGGAGTTGTTGGTAAGAAATCAAATGAGTTATTAGCTAAATTGATTTTCCTATTTGATTTGATTGAACTGGGGACTGATTGGTTTTTCTTGACAAGATTTGATTGGATATATTTTTGTAAATTTTGTAGATTTTCTAAAGTGTAGTTTAAATCAATTCCATCATTTTTGGTAACTATGAATGATTCCCAATTTATATATAAATCCTCCACTGAAAAAGTGAAAATGTTGATGATTTCCTGACAGGATCTGATGAGTTCTGGGGAGTCTATAGAGGGTCCAAAGCGAGCGATGAGTTCCTCTTTGAGTGGCATTTTGATACTGATTTAATGTGATTTAATTTAATGGTTATTGAATTTGAAATTACGCGTTTTTGGATTGAAATTTTAACGTGTTTGTCAGGGCTTCGAACCGTGGGATTTAATACAAAATAGTAATAAGAAGAATGGGGATTATAGAGGAAAATGGCGATAAATGATGATTAAATTGGAAATAGATATAGACTATTAACTAGGTAATTATATAAATAAATCATTAATTATTTCATTTAAAAGTATTTCATTTATTCTTCATTTCTTCACTCAATTTCATTTGGTTTTGACACTTTTAAGGAGCAAAAAAACAAGAAAATTGGTGAAGAATAAGAGAAATTAAATAAGATCATTTAACCAGATTAAATTGAATCAAATTGAATTAAATCAAATTAATTAAGTTACATCTATTGAATCAATTTATTATCATTATGGTACGTCCCATTAATCACCTTCCATTCATTTCTCTAACATCTAAACTCAGAGTGGTGGTCATTATCCTTATCCAAAAGTGAGTATTATTATAACTTATATTGAATTAATTCTAACAGATTTATAGCATATCTGGACACCAACTGGTTAGTATTTAAAAGCTTTATTCCTTTTCCATTATATTAACTGATAAATAGGTGGCTGGTGGCACACACCAAAGAATTATAAATCCAATACTTTAAAGATTGGGAGTGTTGCAATTTTAATTAGTTTTGGTATATTCAAATGGGCCCATGATAGGGAATATGATCCAAGGTTTGAAGTTGGGGAGGATACGATGAAGAGATGGAATAATGCAGCTGCTAAGAGTTTGAAGTGAATCAGTGATTCATCTATTTATCCATTGGTTCATTGATCATTATTATTTATTTATTTATTTATTTATTCATTTATTTATTGATTGATTAATTCATCCATCTATTTATTATCTTATTATCTTATTATCTACATTTCTATACTTATAATGTCATGTATTACCCATAAATGATTCAATAATTTACTTTAATAATTTAATATAACTTGAATTACCTTCATCACCTGAATCACCAAGCACCAGATCTTTTCAATTGAACACCACAGGCAACGAATGGGATAGCAAAGCCTAAACCGAAAAAGGCGAAGTGTAAAACAGCAAATGGGATTCTTCTGTTGTGGACTTTGAAAGGTAAATTTGAGTAGACCCCTTCTTCGAAATGGGCACCGGCTGCTCTGGTGGTGGAGAATGCTCTCTTGGAGGCTTGTCTAGCTTGGGCTCTGACTAGGGATAGCATTATGAATATGGATTGGAATAATTTAATTTAATAGTTAATTAATGTTAATGTTAATGTTCTTTAATTTTATCAAATGATTTTTTCATCAAAAAATGGAGTGTTACCCTGATTTGCTATTCCTATTAAAAATGCGCTGATTGGAAGAAATTTGAAAGTGAAAAATGATGAAAACATTAAAAACATTAACAATTAAATTAACAACTGTTAACTAAATTAAATTAATTAAATAAATCATGATCAAACCAATCACAGGAACACTCAAGAGAAAAGTCGCTATTGACGTTGGTATCGGGTTCACTTTGGGTCTAGGCTTTGCCAGTTATTGGTGGTGGGGGTTCCACAAGGGCAAAGTTGAAAAGAGAGAAGCTTATTATGCTAAACTAGCTGCTCAAAAGCAACAGGAGTAATCAATTAAAATGACTTATATCAATTAAAACAAGCTATACTATCAAAAAATAAGTGGTGAAATTATATTCCTTATATCATATTTATACAATCATCAATGGATGTCTTTATGTTAATATAATAGTGGTGATATTATGCTATGGATTATTATAATATGAATTATTATAATGATAATAATAATCATCATAATCATCACCAGATTAGTAGTTACTCGAGTTGTCATTACAAGACATAATTGAATAGAAAGATAAAAAGAATAAGAATAATTCATTAATATAAAGATGATTAATTACAATAAAGAGAATTAAAATAGATACAATCAATTAATCAATAACTATCTAATTAACTATTAACCAATCATCACCTTCTATTCTATTCTATTCTATTATTTCTTTCTATTAATTATTCAATTCATCATTATTCCAATCGCGAAACCACTTTTAACAAACTCCATAAACCAAATAAAACCAATGAAACCATGTCTGAACCTCTAAACTCACTATTAAAATCACTAAACACCCATCCAAAATCACTAGTCATTGAAAAATCATTATCCACCGCCATCAACTTCATAACACCCTTCTCCAAATTAAAAGAATTGGCAAATATTCAAAATGTTTATTGGTTTAACGATCCATTAACTGTATCATCATCAAATTCAACAACTTTTCTAATAAAATCAAACTTATCAAATATCCCAATCCTTTCACAAAGAATCCATGAATTAATCAGCAATGACCCTACTCACAAAATAAATGTCATCACCACTCTAGATTATTTTAAATCTTTTAAACATGAATTAAATAAAATTGGCATATATGGTGAATTACAATCATTAACATCCTGGAATTTATACATTCATGATCCAACTTCAAACTCTATACAATTATACATTTCAGAATTGAATTCATTATACTTATACAAGACTCCTAATATCCCTTATAAATTAGCAAATTGGCTAAATGAATATTTAATCATAAATCCAAATTTACAAATTACTCATATCTTGTCAAAAGGTTTAAATTCATCAAAATTTACGTCAATTTTTAAAAACCTAAGAAATGATTATAAAAATTCATTATCCCCACTAGAGAAAAAGTTAGAATCAAGGATTGAAAAAGGGTTGTACGGTTCAAGTTCAAATAATAGTGGTAAACAAACTGATTTAATCGTATTGGAAAGAAACCTAGATTTCTTATCAGTCTTACTAAACCAATTGAGTTATTCAGGTTTGATTGATGAAGTTTATGATATTGATATAAATACAATAAAATTAGATTCAACTACTTATCTAGATTCTGAAAATGATTCAATTTACAATTCTCTCAAATTTATGAATTTTGGTATTGCTTGTGATTATTTAAACAATGAGGCTAAGTCATTACAATTACAATATGATGAATTAAACAATCTAAATGATTTATCTCATATTAAAAACTTTGTGGATAAATTAAATGAATTGGAATTATTGAAAAAACAAGTTTCAAATCATACAAAGATAAGTGAAGAAATCCTCAACAAATTACAAACAAGTGATGAATCTTCAAATTACAACACCTTGTTGGAATTTCAACAAGATATCCTATTTGCAAACTTATCTTATTCAAACATCATATCCAAAATTATTGAATTGATTAATTACCAGGAATACCAACTTTATGATATCCTAAGATTAATCTCAATAACTAGTATTGTCAATAACGGTCTAAGAGAACGTGACTACATCACATTAAACAATGAAATCTTGGAATCCTTTGGATTTAAATATTTCCAATTATTACAAAATTTAATCAAGATTGGGTTAATTACAATAAGAGGAGACCCCTCCATCATTAAAAACTTCAACAACCTAAACTCAAAATTGAAATTAACTTCTGACATTGATGACGATCCAAATAACCCATCAGAGCCAAGTTTTGCCTATAGAGGTTATATCCCACTAATTTCAAGAATTTTACAAAACTCTATCCATCCAAACAAAAGATCATCATGGTCCCACCTAGACCTAAACTCATTATTATTGGGGAAGACCATAGATGAAGAATTAACACAGGATAATATTGGATTAGGTGGGTTATTACAAAAAAATGATTCAATGGTTATTATTGTAATGATTGGTGGCCTAACTTATTCTGAATTGGCAACTATAAAATTCGTGGAAAGGCAGTTTAAAGAAAAATATGGGATAAACAAGAAGTTCATGGTGTTGACTGATTCTTTTATAAATGCTAAAGATTTATTTGATAGTAATTTATAAATAAAATGAAGTTATATTAGTTTATGTTTATGTATGGCGTGTCCCCAACCGATGAGCTTTTTGGGAGGGTAAATTTATAGATTTTTTTTTACCATCAAAAAAATATAAACCATTAAATTAACAAATTAAAGATCAAAGAATTAATTGAAGTAAGGCTCAATAATGCGTAACCTTGTGTCTTTAAACAGAGGCCGTATCACTCCAACATCCACCACTGCACCGGACTTGCCCGTGCAAAATGCATGTTTTGACCCGGTTAATGATTCAATTACAGTGGTACTAGGTCCAAATAAAGAATTTGGTAATGTTTTAGAAGTTCAACAATTTCAAAGAAATGGTCAAGTGCAAATCCTAGCTTCATTCCCATGTTCCGAGGGGGAATTGATCTCATTTGTGCATTTTGCTGATTCAAATCAATTGGTGTTCATAATATCAAATGGTGATATCATAACTGCAACTTATGATGGATTTAATGAAATTATTGATCCAGATCAAACCATTGTGGAGATTGTTGGGTCTATTGATTCGGGGTTACAAGCTGCCTCATGGTCTTCTGATGAGGAAACTTTGGTCCTTGTGACAAATTCTCACACTGTTATTTTGTTGAGTAGATTATTTGAACCAATTGCTGAATCAACTTTACAAGAATCTGATTCAAATTTATCAAATCATGTTGATGTTGGGTGGGGTTCCAAGGAGACTCAATTTAAAGGTAAGGGTGCTAAAGCCCTTGAGCGAGATTTGATTCAAAAATTGGATTTGGAAAGAGATGAGTTTAAAAAAGATCCAACAATGCCATTATATGTTGATAAAGGTGAATTGTCTCAATTTGATTCAAATTTAGCCGAGATCTCATGGAGATTTGATTGTGAATTCTTTGCAATCTCAACAATTGACAAGATTAATAATGTTGATAGAAGAATGATTAGAATTTTCACAAGAGATGGTGTATTACAAAATGTTTCTGAACCTGTTGATGGGCTGGAAAATCATTTATCTTGGGGGAATTTAATCTCTTCAATTCAAAGAAGGGAAGAATCTTTAGATTTAGTATTTTTCGAAAGAAATGGGTTGAGACATGGTGATTTTGATACAAGATTACAACTAAATTCTAAAATTGATAAAATCTTGTGGAATTCAACAAATGAAATCCTAGCTATATTATCAAATAATAAAATTTTCATATGGGTAACTAAAAATTATCATTGGTATTTGAAACAAGAAATTGATTCAATTGAAAATTTAAATTTCATTAAATGGCACCCGGAAAAACCTCAAACTTTGTTAGTTGGTACTGATTCCAAAATTGAAATTATTGATTTTGCCTATAAAACCACCATCGGTCCTTCAATAGTCCCATTAGATATCGGTATGAATATAGTGATTGATGGTATGACTGTTAATATCACTCCATTATCAATAGCAAATGTCCCACCTCCAATTTCTTATCGTGATTTTGATGTTGATGATAATGTATTGGATGTTGCAGTTAGTCGATCAAATGAACTTTTTGCAACTCTAACAAACAATAAAATTTACATTGCAAATCTTGATCTAGAGGCAATGCAAAATGGCCGTCATCCTGAAATTATCTCCACATTGTCAAAATTGGAATTTGCAACGTCTGATGAATTCCCAAGACAAATAGTAATGGCAAATGATGACCTTGTTGGTGTGTTACTAGATGGTGATAGTGGGATTTCAAGAATTATTCTAATTGATGTCTCAAATCCAAATGATCCATTTGTTAAATCAAGTATTGATAGTTCTTTGAAAATCGTTTTAATTAAAGCTCAAGCTGATTGGAATAATATAAGTTATGAAACTGTCGATGGTGGTGTTCATAAAATTATCAAAACTTACAATTCTGAATTACAAGATGATGATTTTTCAAGTGTTGAAATTACTAAATTCCCTCAATTATGTTATGATTATGAATTAACCACTATTAAACAAAATGATTCTGATGAATATGAATTTGAAAATAATTGGCAAGATGAACAGGAAAAAAATTCTTCAGTTGCATTTGGTATCTCGTCAAATGGTAAATTGTTTGCTAATGATGTTCAATTAGCTGGTGCAGTTACCTCTTTGAAAATCACTGAAGGTCACTTAATAATAACAACTGCTCAACATACCCTAAGATTTATCCATTTAAATACAACAAATTTCAAGCCTTTAATTGAATCAACAGATGCTACAAGTGATGAAAGAGTGCGTCAAATTGAAAGAGGTTCATTGTTGGCTAATGTTATTCCATCAAAATCTGCAGTGGTTTTGCAAGCTCCAAGAGGTAATTTGGAAACAATAAATCCAAGAATAATGATTTTACAAGGTGTTCGTAAAGATATTAAAGCCAAAAATTATAAAAATGCATTTATAACTTGTCGTACTCATAGAATTGATCTAGATATTTTACATGATTATGATCCTGATGCGTTTTTCCAAAATGTTGAATTGTTTATCAATCAAATTGAAAGAGTTGACTATTTGGATTTATTTGTTTCTTGTTTAAAAGAGGAGGATGTTGCAGCTACAAAATATAGAGAAACTTATTCAGATGAGGAGCTAGATGAACAAGTTATTGCAAATCAACAAAATCAAAACCAACAACAACAATACTTTCCAAAGAAAAAATGGATTGATCCAAAAGATTCAAAAATTAATAAAATTTGTGAAGCAATCTTGAAAGTGCTGTTAACTCCAACTCATAAAGATAAATATTTACAAACAATCATTACTGCCTTTGCTTGTGAAAAACCAGCCAATTTAACAGATGCATTATCATTAATTAGTAATTTTGAAAATAAAGAAGATGCTGAAAAAGCCACAATTCATTTATGCTTCTTACAAGATGTTAATGTGTTGTACAACACTGCATTAGGTCTTTATGATATCAAATTAACTTTAGCAATTGCTCAACATTCCCAAAAAGATCCAAAAGAATACTTGCCTTTCCTACAAAATTTACATTCTCAAACAGAATTACGTCGTAAATTTTTAATTGATACCCATTTGAAAAAATTTGAAAAAGCTATTCAACATCTTGCAGAGATTATTCAAAATGATGATCAAATCACTGAAGAATTTCAAAATTATGTTGTTGATCATGAATTATACAAGGTTGCATTGGGTATTTACAGATATGAACATGAAAAGCAAAATGCTATTTTGGATTTATATGCTAAAAATTTATATTCAAAACAAGAATATATTGAAGCTGGTATCACATATGAATTATTGGGTAAATTAGATGATGCTCTAGAAGCTTACATCTTGGGACAAAAATGGAGAGAAGCTTTAGCAATTACTGAAAGAGAGGAATTTAAAAGTCAAATGGAGGAAACTGCAGAAAGATTAGTTACAAGTTTAACTGAAAATCATAAATATTCCGATGCTGCCACTATTGAATTCAAATTCTTAAACCATATTGAAGAAGCTGTTAGATTATATTGTAAAGAATATTTTTATGAAGAAGCTATTTTGTTAGCTCAAAAGGAGAAGAGATCAGAATTGATTGAAGATATTGTTGATGTTTCACTAGGTGATGGGTTTGGTACAATTGCTGAATTGATTGCAGATTGTAAAGGTCAATTAACTTCACAATTGAAACGTTTAAGAGAATTGAGAACCAAGAAAGCTGAGGATCCATATGCATTTTTCGGTCAAATTGAAGACTCCGATGCAGCTGATAATGTTTCTGTTGCTCCTTCTGAAACTTCAACAAAAGAATCATTCTTTACAAGATATACCGGTAAGACTGGTGGTACTGCCAAAACAGGAGCTTCAAGAAGAACTGCAAAGAATAAAAGAAGAGAAGAACGTAAACGTGCTCGTGGTAAGAAAGGTACTATTTATGAGGAAGAGTATTTGGTACAATCTATTGGTAGATTAATTGAAAGATTGGATCAAACAAAACCTGAAGCTATTAGATTGATTGAAGGTTTATTGAGAAGGGGTAAAAGAGAACAAGCTTATCAAGTTCAAAAAAACTTTGTTGAATTAATTGAAGATTTAAGAGCAAACATTGTTGAAATCTATAACATTAGTGAAAAAGATCGTGAAAGAATTGATGAAAATGGTGAAGTTTATTATATTCCTGAAATACCTGTTCCTACGATAACGGACTTCCCAAAAAAGGCAACATTGGACTTTTAATATACCTGAATTGTGATTAACTTTTGTAGTTCTCAAAACACCACCACATCCTGATCATAGAATCCAACTCTTAGTTTCTGTTCATGGTCTAAAACAATGCTTTTAAATCCATGGATTGCAATTTTGGTGGCATCTGTAACTGCACTCTTCTTTGCCTTCATATATGCCATTGCTTTTGTTGGTAAATTATCAGCTCTTCCTTTCCCTATTGCTTCATGATATGTACCATCTTTTAATGTGATTCTAACAATGGCTTCAACTTGTAAACAATGACCCTCACGTTCACCATCGGTCTGTACCATGTATTCTGTGACTGAGAATTCCATCAATTCATTTGACCAACCATCAAACCCGAAAACATCATTGGCAATACTCAAAAGACGATGCAAGGGTATATCTGTGTTCAAATTTCTAGAGCGACCTTTCCTTCTAGAACTTAAAAACTGCTCAATTCTCACTTGTAAAGTTCCAATCTTTGCCACTGACCATGAAGATGCTGGTTTATCTCTAAAATCATTGTCATTAATCACATCCAAGAGATCAATGTCTGGGAAAAACACCGTTGTAGTCTCATTTTCTGTCATTATTTCAATAGAAATTCCACGCCATCAGAACCAATTAAACTACCACCCACAATTCCATCAATTTGTGCCCTTTAAAACCATTTAAAAGCTCTTTGAATTTTGACGTTTGTTTTGATTTTTTTTTGTATGGATCTTTTTCGCGGTAGAGCCAACACAATTTTATTTCTTCGACGATGGGAATTTTGACTTCTGGCATAAAAACATCAACAATTTGAATTGATTCTGGTATAGGCATTGGCTGGTGTCATTGTGAATCAAGAGAAAGAAGGTGATTGGTAAATATCTCCCAACAAGAATTTAGAGATCGATTACTAGAGTCAAAATGGAGATCATCTCTGGGCTGATCAATACTCCCAAATCTCAATCCGCTGAAGAGATTGTCCCAACTTTATGTGATAGACTGGCTCATGCTTCGTTAGCAAGTGACAAAAGAGCTGCAATATTGACCTTGAAAGGGTTCAGTCGAGAATACAGAGAGTTGGTTATTGCGAATGGTCTCCGTGGATTGATCAACACATTGAAAAAATTTACAATTGATACTGATTTGATCAAAGCATGTCTAGAGACACTATTGATTTTGTTTATCAGAGGTGAAGGTGATGATGATATGACTAGAAGCTGGATCTCTCAACAATCAAGAGTACAGAATGGGAAGTATCCATCTCCATTATTGATGAAGGAAGAATCAAATACAATCGATCAATTCTCACTATGGATAGCTGATGAAGTTACTCAAGAAGATGGAAACATTTCTCTTATCCTTTCACTCTTGGAAAATCCAGATTTTTATGTGAGAATGTACACTTTACAATTACTTGAAGCTCTTGTGTCAATGCGTCCATTAAGAGCCAAAGAAGCTATTTTGAATGCACCTCTAGGTATTCCATCATTGATTCAAGTCTTGGAAGATACACACGATCCTGTAAGGAATGAAGCAGTCTTATTACTGATGGCTATTGCTAATGATAACTTCAACATTCAAAAATTGATTGCTTTTGAAAATACTTTTGATAGATTATTTGAAATTATTCATGAAGAAGGTGATATCCGTGGTAGTATTGTTGTTCAAGATTGTTTATCATTAATTGCTAATTTATTGAAGTATAATGTTTCAAATCAAAAACTTTTCCTGGAAACCAATTGTCTTCCAAAGCTTGCATACCTCATCAGTGAACCATTAGCTGGTGAAGAAATAATATGGAACGATCAAAGATTACAAAATGTTATAATTGCCCTTGATATTGTGAAATTATTTGTTTTAGAAGGCAATGAATCAACAAAGCAGAACCAGGATATTTTATTCAATGCTGATATATTCTTCCATGTCTTGAGGTTATCCTTTTCCGAAGTGGCTCCAAACTCTTTACGTTCTATTGCATTATTGACAACAGCTGATTTGATTGACTCAAATGCAGATCTTCAACTCAAATTCAGCTCAATAGATGTCCCATATATTGATCCAAGTCTACCACAACAACTACAAAAACATAGCGGTGATGTTCCAGTTGTTACCGCATTGCTAAACTGGTGTCTATTTGTCAATTCAGTCCATCTGTTTGATATTAGAGTTGCTGCTTCACATTTACTCCATGCTTATTTCAAAGATAATAAGGAGGCTAAAACTGCATTTGTTCAAGACCAAATTATTGCTTATAACTCTACTAATGAAGATGAAATTTCAAGTGGCGACGGCGAACAAAAAGATCTTACACCAGTTCCTTCAAACCCAATTGAAAATCAAGTGAATGGAGAAGCCAACGGAGATGGGCACTTGAATCAAGTTGCAAAACCAAAACTAAAGCCAGCACCGATAGGTAATTTGTTTCAAGCTCTTTTAGAATATGATCCAGAAATTAGATTGAACCCTTACAAAATTTGGTTCTCATCAGTTTTATTGTTATACCTATTTGAAGACGATGAGGAAATTAAAGAAACTGTTAGAAAGATTACCACTGGTGATGAAGAGGCAGGTGAAGAAGTTTTAACATCTATTCAAGCCATGTCTGATGTCTTGGTAACTACCTTAACTTCACAAGATCCTAGAATTTCGATAGGGTACTTGATGGTGCTGATTGCTTGGCTGTATGAAGATTTTGATGCTGTAAATGATTTCTTAAGTGAAATTTCCACAGTGAAGGCGTTGATGTCCTATTTGAAACAACCTGCTGCTGATAGTGGTATTGTACAAGGTCTTATCGCTGTCCTGTTAGGTGTTTCATATGAATTTTCAAGTAAAAATTCACCTGTGAGCAGAATTGACTACCATTCCCTTATTGTCAAGATGATTGGCAAAGATAATTATTCACTCAAGGTTCGTCAATTCAAGGAAAATGAATATTTTGCAGAATTTTCAGGTGAGGCTATTTATAACCCTAAAAGGGATGAAACTGGTTTACCAGAGGTGTTTTTTGATCCAATTTTGGTGACTTTGGTGAAGGAAAATTTCAACAGAATCAAAAATACATTGAATAAAGATCCAAATCTTGAATCAAATGGTCGTATTTCTTATGAAAAATTTGAGGAGTTACAAGATACATATCATGGATTGAAAAATACCCACCAGGAATTGCAGACGACCTTCAAAAATACCAAAGAGGAATTGGAGGCTTCATTGGAAAAATCAGAAAAAGAGCTACGTGAAACAATTGAATCTTTTGATAAAACAAAGGAAGAATATAATGAGCTTCAAGGAAAGCATTCAACAATCACAGAAGAGGTTGAAAGAGTTACCAAAGAATTGACAGCATTGAAACAAAGTCATACAAAGTTGTCTGAGGCTTCTAACAAACAGCAAAAAGATCTTCAGGAATCAAGTGGACAATTGACAAGTAAGGATTCCCAAATCAGTCGCTTACAAGAGCAGTTACAACAAGTGACTAGTCAAAAACAAAAAGCTGAAGAAGGTATCAATAAGATGAGTAGAGAATTATTTTTGCTCTCAAAAGAGAAAGATGAAAGTCAAAGAAAAGTTCAACAGCTAGAAAAAGAGCTGCAGTCAAACTCTAAACAGGCTCAAAAACTCCAAGATAATTTGAACCAAAAATTGGAAGAAATTAAAAAGTTGAAGGCTCAATTAGACGCTGCTAATGCAAATTCAAGAACCATTACTGGCCAGAAAGCTCAAGTTGAAAAAGAATTATCAGAAGCAAAATCTCAGAATAACCAAAATTCATCCCTTGTGAACCAATTATCTGAAAAATTGAGAGGTTTGGCTAATACATACAATCAGTTGACATCAGAAAAAAACGAATTGGAAACAAGCGTGACAGAATTGAAGCAAACTACATCAACCGAAATCTCATCTCTGAAATCAAAACTTGAGGAGCTCACAGGAACCAACACTTCATTAAATGATGCTAAAGCTAAACTACAGGAGGAGTTGGAAAAATTTAAGAAAGAATTAGATGATGGTCAAGTCTTGTTGAAAGAATCAACTGATAATTTGAAGAAAGAGAATAATGACCTTCAAACAAGCCTTGATGACTTGAAAAAGGAGCTTATTGCGGTGAAGCAAGAGAACCAAGATTTGAAAAAAAGATTAGATGAGGTCCATGTTGAGCTTGAAAAGGCTAACTCAGACTTGATGGAGAAAGAAAAGGATCATAAAGAATACATATCAACAAAAGAGAAATCCTTTGGTGATGAAAAGTCTAAGCTGGAGCAAAAACTAGCCAGTTTGGTCAAAGGTCATTCTACTGAGTTGGGGTCATTACAAGAAAAGTTGCAAAAATTGGAATCATTGAAACAGTCACTTGACAAGGAGCTTACATCGCACAAAGAGAGCAGTTCAGTTTCTAAAGATGCATTGACCGCCAAAGAACAAGAGATCAAAGACTTGAAAGATTCTGTATTGAAATTAGAGAATGATATTAAGAGCGAGCAAGATGGTAAATCTCAAGTCGAGATGGAACTTGAAGCTGCTAAGAAAACTTCAGAGACTGAAAAGAAATCATTTCAAAGTAAAATTGAAGAGTTGAATAGAGCTAAATCAGACCTTGAGGTGGAGCTCGATGATCTTGCTGTGGAATATGAAGCTAAAGAGCATGACTTCAAGAAGGAAATCACTGCACTCAAGGAGAGAGTAGGATCTTTAGAAGAAGAGAAAAAGTCACTAGAGTCAACACTGGAGATGATCTCTCAAAACATTGAAAACAAGGCTAAAGAATTTGAGGTTTTGTCCAAAGAGTTTAAATCAAAGCAGTCTGAGTTTGAAAAAGCTTCTAAAGAGTTGAAAAGTGCATTAAGCGACAAATTGAACTTGGAGAAGACTAGTCAGGAACAAGTATTAAAGTTGAATGAATTGGAAAAGAAAGTTGAAGAGATAACCAAAGAATTAGAAGCAGAAAAATCAAAAGCTGAGAAGAAGTCTTCTTCAATAAAGTCACTAGAGAAGAAGCTTGAAAGTCAAAAATCAAGTCACAAAGACCAACTTGAAAAATTGGAGAAGGAAATATCAACATTGAAGAGCGATATGGAAAGTAAAATCCAGGATTTTGAGAAAGAGAGAAGCTTACTTTCTGCAAACTCAAATTCTTCCACTAAAGAATATTCAGAGAAGGTCACTAAACTGGAAGAAAAGATACAAGAAGCTGAAAAGGTTTCTTATGTGAAAATTGGTGTTTTAGAAAAAAAGAAAGTCAAATTGGAAGAATCAGTCTCTGAGCTCGAGTCTCAAGTGGAAACGCTAAGCTCTGAGAAGTCATCAAAAGATAAAAAGATCCAGGAACTAGAGAATAAGTTGAAGGGAATCACAGAAGAGAAATTAGCTTCTGAAAAAGCATTGAAAGAGACTCAAAAACAAGCAGAGAAAGTAACTTCATTGGTACAGAAAAATCAAGAGCTTGAGAAGGTTATAGATAAGCTGAAAACTGAAGAAACAGAGAAGGGTAAAGTATCTGAAGCTAAGAACAAGGAGTTTGATAAATTACAAGCCAGTCTCGCTCAAAAAACCAAAGAGCTGGAGAAGTTGAAAGTTGAACTGGACAATCAAAAGGCTGCTTCAGAGAAAGAAGTTACAACCTTCAAAGAGTCAAAAGACACACTTGAGAAAGAGCTTTTGGATTTGAAAAACTCAAAGAACGAAGTCTCGGATAAGCTAGAGGTTATGACTAAAAAGTCTCTGGAGAACGAGTCCATTTTCAAGAAGGAGAAAGAGGAACTGAAGAGCCAATTGGAAGAATCTAATCAAAAGATATCAGAATTGGGTAATGAAATCAAGCAATCCAAAGAGGATTCAGATGATAAATCGTCAAAGCAGCAAGATGAACTCAAGAAGTCATTAGAAGATATTGAGATATTGAAAAAAGAAAACAGTTCATTGAAGGAAGCAGCTTCTGATTCACAAGGTTCGAAAGAGTCATTGAAAAGAGTTGAAGCTGAAAATGAAAAATTAAAAAAAGAGCTTGAAGCTTTGAAATCCAAAACCGTTCCAAAATCTGATTTAGACGATTTAATGCTTGTTTTAGATGAAATGGATGAGGCAAAGAATAAATATAAATCCAAGGTCAAAGATTTGGGTGGTGATGTTTCGAGTGATGATGAAAGTGACGAGGAAGATGAAAGTGATGAAGAATAGAATTATTTGATAAATGAATGACACTGATCTCTATATGCTACAATTTAAAGTAAGAACAGATAATCGATTAAAATAACAACAGCATAAATATTTAACGTCGCACTCATATTCAGCTTCTAGCAGCTCTTGGATCTCTTATTCTGTGTATACGAACAAATCTCTCATCCAACTCAGCAATTTGACCAATATCTTGCGGTGTGATGAAAATGGTTTGTGAATTTTCCTTTGATAACTTATCAAGCATTAATCTCATACCAATTTTTCTATTGACTTGATCCATGAAAACATCAAATTCATCCAAACCTTTAATACGACTACGCATTGGTTTCCAAGTGGCCAACAACAATGAAATTTGTGAAAATGACTTTTCACCACCAGATAACGAATCAACATGTCTTGGTTTTTTATCATTTTTGGTACTGACATACATGGTTAATTTGTTCTTGTTGACATCAAAATCTAAATTACCAGTGAAATTTCTGAATTGAAGAGACTGTTTGAAATCCATATCAGCTTCCAAAAATGTAACACCTCTTGATTCTCTGAATGCTTTGAGTCTATCATTTAGAGATGAATGGTAGTATGTTTTATTGGCAACAGCATTATCAAATTGGGCTTTGGCTTCAGCATATTTTTCCCTTGCAGCAGCATCATCATTCACAATTTGCTCTGGAGTCTTTCCTAAATCTTCATTTGCCTTCTCGACCTGAGCAGTGACTTTTTCAATTGCATCTTGAACAGCTTCAACAGAATCTAAACGTATGGAGTCAGCTTCTTGCTTCTCACATGATTCTTCAGCTTGTAAAATATTCTCCTCTATATTCTTTTCCCATGCAGGTAAATTCTCTGTCATAGCTTGAGCTTCTTCAAGTCTTTTTTGCTTACTTTTTTCAAAATGTTGTAATTTGGTAATGTTTAATTCTTTCTCACTATCAAAATCCATGATTTTCTTTTGAATAGAATAAACTTCATCCTTTGCAGCTTTACTAGCAGCTTTGAGTTCTTCGTACTCATCACCCTTTTGTTTTAACTGCTCTTTCAATTTCAAGATTTCTTCTTGAAGTTCACCAGTCGTGGCACCATAAACCTTGATTTCGTCTTCAAATGAGGCTCTATCTTCTTTCAAACCTTCTAATTTACCAGAATCAGCATCATCATTAAGTTTCTGTTGGATGTTATAGATTCTTGACTTGATTCGTTTCTCTTCAATTTCCAAGTTTCTCTTCTTTGCTGTAAAATGAGCTCTTTCAGCATTGATATTTTGTGTAATTTGGTCTTTCTGGGCTTCAAGATCACGAAGTTGTGCTTGTTCCCCCTTCAATCTATTTTCCATAACTTGAGCATTTTGTGATCTGTCTTTTGGTCTTAGTTTTGGTAGTTGTGAACCGTCAATATACAGCGGATCAACTCTGAAGGCACCATTCCTATTTATACTTGAGACTTGACCTGTATATTTATCTTTCTTGGAAATGATCATCTGCACATTTGGGGTGTGACTTTCTAGAACACGCTGTGCTTCAACTCTATCTTCGATCAAAACAATGGATTCAATTTTTGCTGTATCAATCAAGGCAAACTTCACTGCTGGGTTACTGAATTCTAGTGTATCTAAAACTGTAGTATATCTTCTATCTGGAATACCAGATGAATAGTTGAATTCCTCTGGTTTTCTAAGCACAATGTTGGCACGAACATGGTGTTTACGGAAAATACTTTGTAGTTGTCTTTGATCACTAACGTTTTCCACAATGAATGAATTCAAATTAGGCCCAATTCTTGATTCAACCAATGAAGCCCAGTCTTCAAAACCTTGTTTCACTGACAAAAAAGTACCAACAGGCCCCAACACTGGACCATGAAAACGTCCCCTTTTCACATCATTTACTACCCTTTTGACTGGATCTTTATATGGTGCAAGTTCATCAACTTTAGAGCTTTTCGCATTTTTTATATAGCCTTGTAAATTCCGCATAACCTGATGTTTTTCATCTATTTGACTTTGAAGATCATTATATAGCTCCTTGTGGCTGTCAGCAGAAGCTAGATTTTCAGAAATTTGCTGCTTTTCACCTTCAATTTCATTCACTCTACCTTTAAGGTTCTCAAACTCATTTTCCAAAGCTTCTCTTGAACCACCATTTCTTTCTCTTATCTTATCTTCCTCTTTTCTTATATCTTTGTCTATATCAGCGATTCTCATCTTATTGTCACGAATCAATTTTTCAGTTTCTTTCATTTTACGAACAGTTGCCTCGACTTTATGACCAAACACATCTCTTTCTGATTTTTTAGATCCAGCACTAGCCAACGCATCGTTGTAAACCGTTTCAGCATGTTCCTTTTTGAATCTCAAATCCTCTTTACTGATATCAAAATTTGCAATCTTAGATTCATAGTCCTTGATGTATCTATCCAACTGTTCGATGGTGCTTTGTATTTCAAGTTGACTTTCTCTAACTTCGTTCACTATATCTTGAGCTTTATCAGCTTGCATCCAAAAATATTTCCCGTGCAAAATACGTTGTCTTTCACGTAAATCATTAGATGATATCAAACGATCATGCAGTTTCTTTGCGTCACGTGCATCATCCTTCAAACGAAGTAAAGCCTCCTTCATACGTATAATTTTCAACTCCATACTATCAACTTGGTCTCTTGATTTCTTAATGTTTTGGTGAATCTCATCCATCAATGTACCTCTCATGAAAAATTTGTACTTTTGTTCATCTGTACTAGCAGTCAAGAATGATCTAGCAGCATCTTGAGACAAGAAAGCCATAGGATTATTGACAGCAATATTATGGTAATCTAAGATCGCGTCCAAGTCAGCTTTCTTTTGTGACACTTTTTTCCCATTTTCAGATCTTAATGTGTATGGGGCACTTTGAACATCACGTCTTAAAACCCTTTCAATGATAATTTCAGACCCATATTTACCAGGCTCAAAGGCTTCATCACCTTCATTTGCAAGGACAACTTGAATGTGACAGCTATTAGCACCTTCTTTAATCAAATCTTTCAAGCTTGAACCTCTATTAGTTTCTGAGGCTTTTGCACCTAAACAAATGGAAATACCTGTCAAAATGGCACTCTTACCACTCCCATTATGACCAATGATGAAATTCAATCTAGGACCAAATTCTAAAACAAAATTTTCATGACACATAAAGTTTTTCAATGAAACACGTTTAATAACACCTGCAACTTTTGTCTAGAGAAGTTTGTTAGTCAATGTGTCTTTCAAAGCAAAAAAAAAATGATAAACATACTGGATCAGCTTGTGTCATTGTTGTAGGTGCTTGGGAGAATTTGGCAAAATATTTAGCTCTTTTACTTTTAGTAAAATCAACTTTTTGACTCAAGAATTGATCAATATCAAGATCCTATATTATAATTAGTTAGTTATCTGTTTCCTCAGTAATTCCAGCGAAAACACGTACCTCTTCACCACCATCAATTGAAATATCATTGTCATCATCATCAAGGTTATCAACCTCTTCGTAAGGGCGCTTTTCAACAGTCATATCCAGCTAAATTTATCAGCTCTTGACTCTCCAAAAGTCAATGATTTGACTAAAATGAACACACTTTGGAGTTTTGCAAAAAACCTGGGAGCGACGCGTAATTGTTTTGTTGATTTTTTTTTTTTGATTTTTCTTGAATTCGCGAAAATATTTTGATTTGTTAGCGGCCACACAATTTTTTGCTCAACGAACAAAAATCTCGAACTAGCATAATGAGATGGCTCATTTGAAAAGTTTGAAGCATTGAACAGGTAGTTATGCTAGGTTCATACAGAGTGAAAAGTGCTCTAAAGCTGCCAAATAGGAATATCAGATATAGTGGCTCATCCTATCTGCGGTTTTCCACCAGCGTGGTACGTTTGGCGAGCTCTGATGAAATCAATCTAAGTTCATTAGATGCTAAATGGACTGCAAAATGGAAGTCTATATCACCAAATAATACAATTTCACCTGTGGAAAAAAAGTTCAACAATACAGATGAGAAGAAATACATTTTATCTCAGTTTCCGTATCCTTCTGGAATCCTTCATATGGGTCATTTAAGGGTTTACACAATCAGTGATGCATTATCAAGATTTCATAGAGCTAGAGGAACTAATGTGATACATCCAATGGGGTGGGATGCATTTGGGCTACCGGCTGAAAATGCTGCTGTTGAAAGAGGAATTGATCCAGCCCATTGGACCAAAACAAATATTGCCAAAATGAAGGAACAAATGAATATGATGTTGGCAGATTTTGATTGGGATCGCGAACTTACAACATGTAATCCAGATTATTATAAATGGACTCAAAAGATATTCTTACTTTTATACGAAGAAGGTTTAGCTTACCAGAAAGAAGCAGAAATTAACTGGGATCCAGTTGATAAAACAGTGCTAGCAAATGAACAAGTGGATGCAGAAGGCAGATCATGGAGATCTGGTGCTATTGTACAAAAGATTATGCTGAAGCAGTGGTTTCTTGGGATTACTGAATTTGCAAGTGACTTGAATACAGATCTTCAGATCCTTGATGGCTGGCCTGCTAAGGTAAAATCAATGCAAAAACATTGGATTGGTGAGTCCAAAGGCTCCGAGCTTCAGTTTAATACAAACGATCCTCGTTTTACTATTAAAGCTTTTACAACAAGACCAGAAACAATCTACAGTGTTCAGTACGTTGCACTTTCATTAGATAATGATATTACAAGACAATTTGCCCAAAATGACACCCAGCTTCAAAAATTCATTCAATCCGCAACTGAGCTAAGTGAAGATTCCAAGGCAGGCTATGAAATTCCTAACTTTAAAGTTCAAAATCCAATGGGCGGTGAGTTCGACTTGCCAGTCTTTGTTGCTGCTTATGTGATAGGAAACTATGGTCATGGTGCTGTTATGGGATGCCCTGGACATGATACTCGTGATTTTGAATTTTGGAAGGAAAATAAACCTACAGCTCAAGTTATAAAATCTGTTTCTCCTTTACCAGGAAATGAAGTTGATGAATCAGGTCCTTTCACAAGCAAGAAAGGTGTCATGAATTCATATGCTGGAACTTATTCTGGTTTGACAACTGCCGAAGCTTCCAAAAAGATTATGGAATCGTTATCAGAAAAGAAACTAGGAAAATATTCCCGTCAGTATAAAATCAGGGATTGGTTAATCAGCAGACAAAGATACTGGGGTGCACCAATTCCAATTGTTCATTGTGATTCATGTGGTCCTGTTGCTGTACCAGAAGAACAACTACCTGTTTTGTTGCCTGAAGATGCTAAAATCACTGGTAAAGGTAACCCATTAGAACAAATGGATTCTTTTGTTAATACAACCTGTCCAAGCTGTGGTGGAGCTGCAAAGCGTGAAACAGATACAATGGATACCTTTATGGATAGTTCGTGGTACTTTTTACGTTTCACTGATGCTAAAAACACCAATAAACCATTTGATTTCGAAAAGGCAAGTGCCCTATCACCAGTTGATGTCTACATTGGAGGTGTTGAGCATGCTATTTTACACTTGTTATATTCCCGTTTCATTGCCAAGTTTTTAGCAAAAAAAGGTTTATGGGATGGTTCAAAAGTTAACGGAGAACCATTCAAAAGATTGGTGACTCAAGGTATGGTGCACGGTATAACTTTCAATGACCCACGTACTGGAAGATTCCTGAAACCTGATGAGCTAGATTTATCAACTCCCTCGGAGCCTATTATTAAAGCTACCGGTGAAACTCCATCTATTTCTTACCAAAAAATGTCTAAATCAAAGTTTAATGGTGCTGATCCTGGTGAATGTATCAAGAACCATGGTGCCGATGCTACAAGAGCCCATATTTTATTCCAAGCTCCTATAAATGATGTGTTGGATTGGGATGAAACAAAAATTGTTGGTATTGAAAGATGGTTACGTCGTATGATATCAATGAGTTTTCCAATTGCTACTAAATATAAATCAGAAAAGGGAAAAGTTAATGGAGAATTGAATGATAAAGAAATTGCTTTCCATAACTCTGTTCAATCACATTTGAAATCAATCACTGAATCGCTAGATAAAACTTTGTCATTGAATACTGTTGTGTCGGATTATATGAAATTAACTCGTGATGTTCTAGAAGCTTTTGAAAACAAGGATGTTCGAATCGATTTAGTCTATGATTCTTTCAAAAAATTAGTGATTTCAACTTCTCCAGTTACACCATGCTCAAGTGAAGAATCTTGGGAAATCTTGCACAAAACAATGGAATTACCCTGGTCTACTGTATTTGCTGAGAAATGGCCTGAAGCTGAACCATTGAAAGAAACAAAGTTGACCAAATTCTCTGTGTTTATTGATGGTAAAGTTAGGGATATAATTGAGGCGGACAAGGACCTATTCAAAAACTCAGATGCAGCTCAAACAAAGATTCTTGAATCACCGGCTGTCCAAAAGCACTTGAATGGTAAAACAATTGCAAGATTAATCTTAAAACCAAAGACAATCATTGTTGTCTCTAATAAAAAATGATGAAATAATGACCAATCGTGTTTTGAAGACCTGTATATAGAAAGTGTACATATTTTATTTGCATTGTCAATAGATTAACGTTTATTAAGTAAACTTTTGAGGTGCGAAAATAGTAGATCAGCTAAACCAACATAACCAGCTATATCCAATGCTCTTAAAATTTCAATTCTTGTCTCTTCGTAATCTGTTTTCAACCATTTACTTTCTGGATCATGCAACAGTTCTTTAACAGATGCTTGAGTCAAAGGACCAGCGTGACGCATTGAACATTCAGTATCACTATCTTCTAATAGTCTCACAATATTTGCACTTCTTGAAGAAAAAGCCGGTGAATGATTGATATTGAATAATAGAGGGAAACTTGAGTTTCTATCAAAAATTGAAACCTTAGTCATCATGGAGTTTATGAATTCAAATGTCAATCCAAAGGAAGTACCATCAGCTTTTTTAGATATATCAAACGCTTTATTTCTCCACAGTGAATTACATATATCAACAACAAAAGAGTTATGTAACGCTGTGAGTTTTATTGTGTTTTCATTGCTAACAGCTTCCTGCAAGACAAGTTTGGCAAAATTCAAATGCCCACACAATATTGATATAGCTAATGGATCATTCACAAAAAAGCAAATGTATACAAGGCAAGGTGATAACACCACATCTTGGATATTGAGATATTGTTTTGGTATTTTTTGTAAAGTTGAAATGAACCAAAGTGATTGAATAAGCAACCTTCTTTCAAATTTGAATTTGATTAATAAGTCTGGGATTAATGATGTTATTTGGGAGTATGCTTTTAGAATTGTATTGTATAGCTCCTCATATGATAGTGTTTCATGCCTTTCCTCTCTCCAAAACTCCAACTTGCTAGGCCATGACTGGAATAGAAACGCCAGGGATTCCAATAAAGACAAAGTCCAGTCGATGGACTGTTTTTGGACTTGATCTAATAAAAGGCTCAATATCTTTTGAAACTTTTCTTCATTTAATGGATTTAAACTTTTCAAGAAATACCACATATATGCTTGAGCCCGAGGAAAACTTTTGCTGACCATGCGTTCATTTGATAAAAATGAGGCTGATATACTATCAGGGATCTCACTAATCAATGAGGTGTAATTTTTGAGCGAATCCAAAATATTCAACTTTTCATCATCAGCCAAGTCATCAAACTCCTCCAAAACAAAACTTATCCATAATTCAAGTTTGTCAAGATCAACTTTTTCACCTTTCAAAGCTAACGTATAAAAAGAGAACCTTGATTTATCACCCAGGATAGCTGATGGATCAACAGGAATCTTTAGGCTCTCTATTTTCTGACTCAAGTCTGATATTGTGTGGACATTCTCATTTTCAGATAATGTCATGGATAATGAAAAATCTTGAGTGGCAATGTTCTTCTTTCTCTTCTTCAACTTCTGGCTAAATACATCCATATAGTTTAGCTCGTCATTGGTAGACTGTAGGACAGCTCTTTTATCATTGCGTGTGTTGAGGGAAATCAATTCATTCAGATAGTCATAATCAGGGTGTGAAAACACTGTATGTGATATTTTGGGGAAAGTATCAAAGATTTCATCTGGTGCATACTCCTTATATAGAACCAATAACCCAATCAGATGTTCAGAGTTGTCATACTTTGAGTAAAGACCTCTCAGCCTTGAAATTCTTGATGGGTCAACATGCTTTTTCCTTGTTGCTAAGAATAACAAATGTGCAATATGTGGTCTCAAAAATTCAAATTCAAGATAGTTGAACAGTATACCATATAAGCGTTCGATTATATCTGATTCCTCAAGGAACGAGTAAACTGAGATTAGCCACTTTAGCAAATAAACTTGCAGGGTGTTTGATAGTCTTTTGTCTCTATTCTGGGCTGTTTTCACTCCCAAGTTACCACATATACTAATGACGACTTCACTGGGTATAAGATCTTTGGAGTATAAGTATGATTTCAGGATTTTGAGCCTATGTGGTACTCGAAGAGGTGAGTATGGGTTAGAAACTAGTTGGATTAGGTTGGTTATATCAGTTTTGGGGATTCCTTGAGTTTTTATGGGAAGTTGATCAAGTTGTTCAAATATTGCATTGGCACCTTCTAGTGATAGATGTTCTTGAAAGGGTTAGTAACTTGAGATAACTAGTCACACGCTCTGAAGCACATACCATTATTCAGACTCTCTATTAGATCTGTGACTGTTGACATTGGAAACCCACTTCACGTTTGATATTGAAATCCTTTCTAATCCAAATTAATCTGGGTTCTCTGGTTTTTCTTGTTTACGTTTTTTCTATAGTGTGTTCGCGTTGCCATGGCTACCATCGGCTTCTTGATGTTGCCCCTAATCAGACCAACCAACATTACATACAGGTTAATTCTGAAAATTCTATTCACATTAAAAGTATTATACATATTGGAGGTAATGCAAGGCATATTTATCTATAAAAAAAGTTCAATTCATCACTTTGCGTGATTTTTAGCTTAAAGTCCCTTTTGGACATCGATGACACCAATTCTATCGAAAACTGATCTAGCTCTAATATATGGGTCTAATTTGGAATAGTTGATGGATAATTCATGACCAAGCTCAATCTTTTCCTTCAAGTATTTCTTACTATCTTCAACACTTCCAGCCTCTATCCAATTTACTGTAGCTTCAATGAATTTAGTAATGATTTCTTTACGTTCAGCTTTTAATTTGTCTCTTGTTTCAGCATCTTTCATCAATTCATCTTCTTCAGGTTTTGGTTCAATATATTCCATTTCGAATTCATCTTCACCGCCAAGTGATTTTGGAATATAGTCCATTGGTATAAATTTATTCAAATCTTTTGCAGATTTTGTAAATGTAATTTTGGCAGCAACAACAGGATCCAACCAATTTTTAACAATATTCCAGATAGGTGGGAAAATCCATGGTGCTTTATGAATGAATAATTTACCCAATGATTCGGGATAATGAGCCTCAAAAACACCAATCATGAATTTAACAGGTGGATAATCCATATTAGACATTGCGAAATCAGTCAAGTCGAATAAAACAGAACATGAGTCAACAGGTTCTTTCAGTAATAATCTAGCTTCTTCAATGACTAATAAAGTATACTTTTGAACTTCCTCTTCAGTTTGGTCAGAAGCATGGTGTAATCTTGGTCTAATGATAACAATTGGTCTACCTTCATTATCATAACCTCTGAAATATGCTTTTGATAACTTGAATTGTAAATGGAACCCTTCTTCTCCGTTCTCAATACCTCTTCTTTCACCACCAAATAACAAATCTTCAACTTTACTTTCTTTTAATCTCCAATGTAAAGTATGTGCCAACATTGCCAGAGCTTTATCGGAATCCCATTTTCTAGCTCTTAAAAATCTCAGTATTAGATTATCTGGAGAGTCTGTTCTCAACATATTCCAGAAATTACTATAAATATCTTCCGGTTGCAGGTCTTTGAAAGAATCATGAATAACTTTATGGGAATAATTAGCTTCAATTGATTCATTTGATCTAGTTGAAACTATTGAATTTCTTTCAGCTGATTTATTCGATTTATGACCACGACGGAATTTAGCAAATCTTTTCTTCTTACCACCATGCTCTTCGTGTTTTGAAGTTTTCGATGCAATACTTGTTGATGTTGCTGTTCTTTCGGGACCTGAAGGTAAAGTAACTGGAGTCCCCCAAAAAGTTAAAAAATGAGCCCAAACTTCCTTTAATTTCCACTCTTCATCAGCGGTTAGTGTTTGGATACGACCTGGAGGTATACTTTGAGATGTCATCATTAATATTGTTCCCAATTTCCCAGTATAATTATGTCTTGAAGGAAAGTTTTGATTTCGAGAATTGTTTGTTTTTTTTCGCCCAACGCTTTTTTTTTTCAGACTTGAATTTTTTCCGAACGCGTTCCTCTGAACGAGCAAACGACAATAGAGAACGTCAACAAATGGAAGAGGTTTTTTTTCATAAAAAAACATTGATTGGGTATTGATGTGTTTCAAATGATAAAAATAGTTTGGAATGGCTTGTTAATTGTCAACTACTCAAAAGAAAGTGCATAGAAATGTAAATTACTTCTGTTCGCGAAACATTCTCAAGGCAATGCTCAAACTGTACCTCAAATATGATGCCTACGACATCTAAACTACAATGTTTCCTGATTTAATTATGCAAATTAGTGAATATTCATTAGTTGATCATAAGATCTTTCCAATCTTTTTACTGGCGTAATTAAGCTTGGCCGTTGTACGATCCACCTCCGTGTCTAACTCATCAAGTAATTCATTTTGTAATGCCAATTCCTCATTAATAGCTACACCTAGCTCTTTTTGTCTATTGATCACCACACTCAACCTCTCCAATTCTTGATCCTGCTCTTGCATATCATTGCGCTGCATTTGTAACAATTGTTGATTCTCAACACCTCTTGTTCTCTCAGTCTCTTGTGGTTTACCAAGAACTCTTCCTTTGAATAGTTGATTCTTGGACTTACCAACAGGAGTTCTGATATCAACTTTATTAGGATTAGATGAAACATTCGATAATAGCTGCTCCAAATCCTGGTGTTCCCTTTTCAAGGAATGCAATAACTCTCTCCTTCTTTGTGACTCGCCTTCACCAATGGCACTCTGTGAGATAGCAACATCTAGACCTTTTGTAAGCCCATCAAATTTTTGTCTTCCCAATATCAATTTCTTTCTAGCTTCAACAGAGTTTATAAATATTTTGGATCTGGCATCTTGTAGCACATTCTTGGTTTCCCTGACTGTATCAATCCAAGTTGTCAGATCAACAATGGGTTCATCATTATTTGTAGATGATAAGGTCCATGCAGTATCTAGTTTTTCTTTTGTACTTTCATTAACAGTGGAAAATGCACCTGGTGGCAAGTTTAAGAACTCTCTGAAAGGTAAGGAACGTCTCCATTTGATATTTATTTGATCATTAATCACATCTTGTAAAAATTTTTCTAATTGTAGTCTTCTTTCTTCAGCTAACCTTTCGTTATTGATGGTTTTTCTTAAAAATGTCTTTTTGGGGAATTGATAGGGTATTTGATCTGAATATAGCGATTCCAACTCTTCCTTCAATGCTGCAAAATCTGAATATCTCTTTTGTAGTTTATGCGATTTTTTTGCTGTTTTCACCAAGACATGATACACAGTATGACTTCCATCATCGCTAAGTGACGTGTTTGGAATAGTCACTTTAACATCCATTATAATCACCGTTCTTGCTCTTAATCTTCTTGTTATGGTTGTCACATTCCTAATCAAACTCATCCTTTCTGATCATTTCCAATTTTCGCGAAAGTTCTGAGTGCGCCAACCATGTTGATTTTTTTTCTTCGTTTCGCGAATTTGAATCTATCCAATTTTCTAAAACCAAGAGACAAGCTGTATCTTTGGGATTTGAAAAAGGCATAGAAAAGTTGACAGGTGATATAATGGTGAGTGTCATATATCAATTGCACTTGAAGCTCCCTAACTAACTTATTTCTCAGCCAAAACAATACATCTCCACCAATAATGCAGGTGCTGCTCATAAATCAGATATCTATTCAGTCGCCATCTCCAAACCGTATACAATAACAGCTTCAGGTGATGGATACTTGAAATTTTGGTCAAATAATGTTACAGAGACAGATGTTGTTAAAGAGAATGTCAAGGAGCAATTCGTACACAAGACAGGTCTACACCATGTTGCCGTTTTTGAAGATATAGTTGAAACAACAAAAATTGCAATAGTTGCAACTGTTTCATTCAGTGGTGAAATATTTTTCTTCGTGGTTAACAGCTTAGATGGGTCAATTGAACCACTAGAAGTTGATTTAGGTACAAAGAGTAAAGATGCTTATTGGGCCATTCAATGGTCAAAAGATGAAGAAGGTCAAAATCATAAATTTGCAGCAACCCAAGCTACTGGTGCAACCAAGATATGGACTTTCACTATCGAATCAATCAACAAAATCACATTTTCATTACATGGAACAATCGCTGCACAAACTAAAACGTTTGCTACTGCTTTAGATCTTTCATCTTCTAATAATTTATTAGCAACAGGGTTTCAAAATGGGGATGTTGTGTTAACACAAACTGAAACTTCGAAACCTGTATATACTTTCCATAACTTTGGTCTAAAAGGTTCTGCACAAAGCTCTTCAACTATTCGTTCTGTCAAGTTTTCACCATTAGGTACATTGTTAGCAATTGCTAGTGATTCGGGTTCATATGGTACAATTACCTTATATGATACTGTCTATGGTGAGAACGTTGGTTCATTCACTATACCTTCTCATTCATCACAAGTACCAATTGGTGCGTTCGCTCATGATGGTTGGGTTTTTGAAATTGATTTCAATGAAACTGGTGAATTTTTGGCAAGTGCAGGTTATGATGGTAGAATTAGAGTATGGAATATCACAACTCGTGAAAGAGAAGCAACTTTGGCATTAAGTCCTACTGACTTTGACGACGAAGATATTGCAGCTGAGGACGAGAATGCTAGTTCAAGTGCTATTGGTGTGAAGTTTATTAAAAAGGGTACAAGAGGTGGTGCTGGTGGTGATAATAACGACGGATTAGTAGTGATATCATTAGATAGAGGAATACGTTGGTTTAGAGAGGCTGGTGGTATTTAATAAATATCTACTGGGTCAGTGATTTTCTTTTGTACTAAACTTTTATTCTATTCAAGATAATCTTCTAAAACTAGTCATTCCAGGCACACCAAACCCAACAGCGTGTTCAAGCCCTGGTGGAACATTGTAATATATTTCATCATCCTTAGGTTCATTATCATCTGGATTGATCAAGACATTTTGACGTTCTGGTAGGCCAAAGTTTGGGGCAGCATCGTAATGCCCAAATGAGTTTGACTGACTCATAGTTGTGCTGTAGTATCTATCATAATTGTTCAAATTGAAACCATCTTCTCCTTGAGCTCCGGAAGTTATATAAAGTGCACTGGAGTTTGTTTGACCTATTGTAATCATTCGACAAAAATCAATAATTTCTTCTTTTGCCAACTCTTCAAACGCACGGGTCCTTATAACTATTTTCCAATTTTTGGAGCAATAGTTAGCGGCGTTGTGAGCCAATACTTCTTCATTAATCAATCTTGCCCTTGACCATATTTTAATTGCACCTTGTGCAGTGAACCCTTTCAAATATATTTGATTTAAACAAAACTTCCTGAGTTTTGGAACTTCATAAAGATTTGAAAGTATTAATAACCCTGAATATAGTTCCAAAGTCCCCTTGGACAAATCATTTGTATATAAATATTCCATGAGTGCCTTTAACCATTCTATAGGTTCAGGGATGAATAATGTATTTGTCTTTGTTTCTTGCATTCCGCTAGTTATTATTCTTTTGAAATGTGGCCATCTAGCTAGTAAAATTGTTGTATGGACTTTCAAAGGACTTGATTTAACAAATGTATCATTATGGGTCTCTTGGAATGGTGCATCTAATTGAACTTCATTTCTTTCTATAAATTTAGAGTTGAGTGATGGTCTTTCGTTTCCTTCAATACCAATAATCTCAAAATCAGTAAACTCTTCATTTGCCAATAACGATCCAAATTCTGAAGACATGGAATCATCACTATGCTTTCTTTTACGATTTTCTCTTTCCATTATTCCCAAATCTGCAAGATCTAACGATATTATAGTATTGAGATTAAAATCAAATGGTGCATCATCGGAACCATCAACAACTGGATAACCTAGCAAATATAAATTTGATTCATGGATGAATGTATGTTTCCATTTATGACCAAGTAAAGGCTGGAAAGCACCTGAAAGTGCAGCATGCCATCTAAGGTTATTCAAATCATATAAACCAATACAAGGTTCCAAAGGTGTATGAGCTGAGTATAGTGGAATAACAACATCTAATAAAAATGAAGAACTACTTTGTGAACCATTTCTAACAAAAATATGATCTCCATCGATCTTTGGTAAATGATGTATCTTTATGGAACCTGTTATATTTGTTTGAAGATCAAACCATGATATTTCAGTAACATGTGCCATATCTTTTGTTAATCCACCAAGTGCCCAAATCTTACCATCATAATGTGTTATGAAGTGATCAAACCGGCGTATAAACTTTCTTGAACCTTCCCAAACACCAGTCTTCAAATCAAATACTCGTAAGTCATCATATGGATCGTTCATTTCATCTTTGTATAATCCACCAGATACAAACATTTTAGTTTTATCTTCAGAAAGACAAGCTGCATGTCTTGATCTTGTTTCGGGAATAGCAGGACCCTGAGCTTCAATAGATTCCCATACATTCTCTTTAACTTTATATTTCAATAGTTGAGAATGGTTGTAATGTCTATTGTAAGCATCTTCTGGAACACCGCCGTAGATAAGGATGGTATCGTCTCCAATATATAATGCTGAATGTCCTTCTCTATAGACTTGACCACTGGGATGTACTCTCCACTCATTTGATTTGATATCTAAAATGTATACAGCACCGTCCACTTAGAAACAAAATAGTTAGTTAAACATTCGCTAAGATATGGTAATTTCACTCACAGTTATCATCTTCGTCAAACCCACCGAAAAGAAAGAATTCACCATCATCTGTCACAGCTGTTGAAGATTTGATTCTAGATAACGGTTGAATTCCCTTTGTAGTTTGAGGCTTGATTTTCTTCAAGTTGGACTTTCTAGTTCCAGGCGACACCAACTGACTCATTATGAAGAAACCTTTTCAGTTTAACACACCAAAAAGTTGGATCGATTTAGATCTAAAATTCTATTTTTCAAAATCTATCTAGTTTATGTGCCAAAGAATTTAGCTGTCTCATGGTGAAACAATCCATATATATTACCGTAATTATCCAAAATCAGTAATTTTTACCCTCGTATATTCTTTTTCACTATTCCGAGGCCTCGTATCTTAGTCTTACTGCTTTGGGGAGATTACTCAGAAAGAAGAAAAGACAACAGAAAATTTTGCTGGTGCGTGCCACAGCGGGCGAAAACCAGGCTTTGGTTTATAAAAAAAACTTCAACACGTTAACGAACAAGTCACTTTATAACAACACTTCAAACCCACAAAGTTGATTGAATTATAACATATTTGAAATTCTTTGTTTCCATCTTCTTCATCACTGCATAAGAGGGACGTTCTGATTTGTTAGCTCAAAGCCGCCTCGTCTTTTGGAAACTAGATTTTAGATATTTATATCCAATAGTTGCCAGCGTTTAGCAAAGAAAGAAGGCCTGTTTTACTTCGGCTTGTCATCACAACCCGCAATCTTCAAAGAGAGCGGCAAGGAAAGCACAAGTTACTCTTCAAAAAACAGCATCAATTCAAATAAAAGGCTCATTCCATCTCATCTCATTTGCTGGTGATTGACGCTTTTTTTCTGTTATATTGTTGCTACATACATTGTTCTCAAAGAGATCAAATAAGAGTTAAGAGAATTTTAGAAGAAAACACCTTTGTTGGTACTATTTTTTTTCTCACAGAAAAAAACCACTTACAAATATCATTCACATTCTTTTTTTTGATTCATTTTCGTTTGGTTGAAAAGTGTTCCCATCAAGTCAAGTTATTACTAGCTGGTTGAATTCGTCATCAAGACAACAGAAAAAAAGAATTATAAAGAATAGACGAGCTTTTGGCTAAGTTATCGTCAACTCCAAACAAAACAGAAAAAAAAAGAATTATAGAGCAGTTGAGACTATTTTCATAAAATACTATCCTGTTCAAAAAATCATTAAAAGAGAAGCCAATTTTTTGTTGTATTCAGTTATTTTACAAAACATTACCTCTCCCGCTTCATTCAACATAGAGATGTCTGCAATCTACAGTTATCAACCATATCAACCGGTTGATCAACATCGCCATCACTCAGGCGGGTACTATCAACCAACTGTTGCTTCAAATGGTTATTATCAAGGTCAGTACATTCCACAAAATGTCGCTGCTCCAATGTATCATCATCCTCAACCACAAGCTCCAGTTATGCAACATCAAATTTATGCCCAACCACCAGCTATGGCTGCTCCTGCTGTTAATCCTTATATGCAAGGAAATGCTTATGGTTATAACAATACCAATGCATACTATCAAGTTCCTCAACAACAACAATATGCTCAACCTCAACAACAACAGCAACAACAAGAACAACAAGGGGAACACGCGGTCACTGGTGGTGTTTCTTCAGTCTTGGATTATGACTTGAGTGCCATGTCTAAATTTGCAACTTATCTGGCTTTCAGACTGTTTGCTAGATCTGATACTGAAAACACAAAATTTGTTTCATCATTAAAATCAGTTTTGAGTGCTACAAGATTACCATTATCATCATTGATATTAGCTAACTATTACATTTTGCAAAAATATGAATTAGATCCAGCTTCTTTCAATAATAGTGCTGATGAATTGATTTATCAAAATGTTGTTATCTCTTTGGTTTTAGCTAATAAAGCTAATGACGATAATACTTTTATCAATAAATCATGGGCTGCTGCTACTGGTTTGAGTGTCAAATTAATCAATGTTCTGGAAGCTAATTGGTTGAATTTACTTGATTGGAAGTTACATGATGTTCAAATGGAGAAGTATGATGAATTAATGTTACAATTCAACAGATACTCTAAAGGTAATACTACTCCTCAAAGATCTTCAAGATATGTTCGTGATCCAATTTCACCAATCTTGCCTTCATCATCTCAATCTCCAAGAGATAATTCCCCATCAAGATTTAATAATTATTCCTCAACAAATTGGTACAGTGAATACACTGCAACAACTCCAACACCATATTCATATGAGGGTTTCGCTCCATCATCATATGGTCATCAGAAGAGCTATTCATTCAATGAACCTGAGTATTGCTCCAGAACGGGTTCATACCAAAAGATGATGTATTGCACATGTCGTTATTGTTCAACTCCTCCAAGAAGTGTTGATTGGTCATATAATGTTGCAGCTGCTTGTTGAATCAAAAAAGGTTGTGCTACATTCATTAAAGTTGTTTGATTATTTTTTTTTATTTCATCTATTGTTATGATATTACTATACATTTGATTTTCATTGAAAACTAATTGCTAAAATCCAAAAAAAAACGTTTGTTCAATTCAGGGCAAACAACCCATAAAAGTTTATTTTGCTTTCCATTTAAAAAATCATTTAAAAACCTCAAAAAAAAAAATCTTTGTGCTATTTTTATTCTCACGTTCCTTTACTGTGATTAATATGTTTTTCTTTTATTTATCCATGTTGAAGGATGAAACGGCATGGTCTTACAGGTGTTGATTGGTTGTTTTAGTTTTAATTCTTCTGTTAGACATTTGATTTTATTTTGACTGTTTTATTCTTTTTCATTTTTGTGTGATCGTTTTTGTTTTTTTTGCCATTTTTTCCCTTCCCTCTCTTGATCAGTATTATTAATGTGTGCGTGTTATTTTTTTTTGATTACATATAGGTATAAACAATATTATGTGTTGGCTTGAGATTGGGGTCTATCCATCTCAGATTTATGGAAATCAGGTGTAGATTAGTTGAAGGTTTCGAATTCTTGAAAGTGTGCGGTTTTTAATGAGGACTTGTACTAAAAAAATACACGTCTAATACTAAAATGATATACCCTAGCTACAAGGTGTTGATCGACCTCAATTAACGTGAATATGATGATATAGCTCAACGTACTGACCTATGGTATATTATTAAATTCTAGTTGGTTAGACTCATAAATTAGGGTCGATGCTAATTCAAAGCTATGATAAGTCTACCTCTACGCGTTCCATATGATGAAAATGATCACGTGATATAATATTAAATACTTCAATAAACTAGCATAGCATTTCAATACTCGAATTCAAGTCTGAAATAACAGCCAAATAAAAAAAGATACATCATCCCGAAACCAAGATAATTTGTTTGAATAAAAATGGTGAAAGTAAATGGGTACTAAACAATAGGAAAAGGTAGCCAAAAGAAACATATTGGCAACAATCTTTGGTTGAACAAAAACAATTCATAAAACAACATGAATGACAACCCAAAAAATCAGAAGTTTGAAAGTTTCAGGAGTTGATAGAAAGTCAAATATAGAAGAGATGAAAATAAGATGCATCAATCATCAAATAAATAAGATCAAAACAAATGATATCAAACCCAAAAAAATATTACCAGCATTAGATACAGCTTTTGCTTCAAATTCAGAAACTAATGGTGTAGTGCTTGAGTCTTGTAACTTTGAAGGTGATGTGTCTGAAGCAATCTGAAATTTAGTGACTTGAACTGTTGTAGAAGTTAAAGTTTCTCTATCAATTGAAGCATTTGAGGAGCCATACTTATCATTGCTATTGGAAGATTCTGATCCTGAACTAGAAAAGGAAACGGCAACTTGTGATAATGGGATTGAAGATAAAGTATGAGCAATATTAGAGGAACCTGATCCTGAATTGGAAACACCATGATGATCATTTTGAGACCCTGCGATAGAACCTCCAGCAGTATTAGTGTTTGAACCGGAGCTGGAAGACTTATGATCATGATATCCTGAAGCTGAGCTTGAATTTGGGGAGCTAATACCGTCTTGAGAGCTTGAGTTTGAATTACCATTGTTGGCCTTCCCGTCATCTTTATTACTGCTGTTGCTAACATCTGAACCACTTGAACCAGTTGATGTGGAATAAGCTTTTGAGGAACTAAAAACAGTTGTTGAGGCATGATAAGTTTCACCAGCGGAACCCGTTTTAGTAACATCCTTGACAGCACCTGTTTCAATATTACCAGCTGAGTCAGTGCTTGTAATGTAACTCAATATTCCAGATGAAGCCGAAAGTGGTGAACTTATAGCAAAGTTTGTACCGGATGAAGATTTCATAGTAGAATCAGCAGTATCTCTTGATTTATCAGTGCTTGTAGCTATAGATCCATGAGCATTAGTTCCAGTTAAGGGAAACTCATCAGGAATTGATGATGAGGGTAAAATATCAGTACTTGTTGAACCAGGACTATTCAAGGCAGAAGTTTCCAAAGCGTTGGATGATGATGATGATGATGATGGTAAGTTGGTAGATACTGATTCATAAACTGCAGTTGAAGATGAGCTGATAACATTGGTATTCTTAGATGAATGAGCACCAAAGGTAAGACTTGATGCAGTCGAGCTAGTACCTGGCGTTGAAGAGGTTAAGCTGGCAGCACTTGATAAATGAACATCACCGGAAAGAGTAGTTGAGATAGATGTAGCAGAGCTAGATCCTTGAACATGAGTATTGAATGTTGAAGATGAGTTGGTAAATGGGAATGGTGCTGATAAAGTTGATGATGAAGAAACTGAAGCAATATAGGAGACATATGATGTTGATGAGGTGAGGTATTGGTATGAATCTGTGTTACTGGAGAAGGCAGAAGAAGTTGTGGAAGCACCTTCACTAGTAGAACCACTAGATGTGGACGCAGAGGTATCACTTGCTAAACCAACTGACAATTTCGAGGACGATGAAGATGATGAAGCTAATTCTCTTGAAAAGCTGACAAGACAACTGGAAGTCACCATGCTGTTTGATGTACTTGGTAAAGAAGATGAGGAGGATTGGGATGCTGACTCTCTGTATGTTGAAGAAGACACAGTACTTGAATCATGGTTGAGATGACTTGATAATGATCCAATTGATAATATTCTTGAACTTGTGGAAATCAATGAAACAGAAGAAAATGTGGTTGATGATGACATTGAAGAGACGGCAGAGGCTGATCTGGTTAATGAAGAGGATGAACTGACTAACCTAGATGTTGCTGGTGATGAGGATGAGGATAAGGATGAGGATGAGTTAGGCATAGTTGATGAAAGTGAGCTTGAGCTTAGAGTTGAAGCCTTAATGCTTGTGGATCCCGTTGATAATCCCAAAGAAGATGATTGACCCGATGACATTGAGGCTGGAGAAGAAACAAAAGATGATGAAGCTGCTGATGATAAGGAATTGGTTCTAACAAAATCACTTGAGTGGATCGAGATCGACACAGATGTTTTTGCGCTTGATGAAGAAGCAACGAAACTTGATGATGATTTTGTGGAGCTTGATGAGCTTGTGATTCTCACAGTTGAAGAGCTTGAAGTTGGCAACCCAGGAAACGTTGTAGCACCATGACAGGATTGGAAATCTTTGAAAGCATCACAGTCAAATGCAAGTTGAGCTTGGTATAACGGGCAATTGGTCAAAGTAACAAGATCACAAACAGTTTCTCTTAATCCATCCACTAAAGCAGAGCCCAAATTATCGGTGTATAATAAGTAATAAAAATCGTTCCCCGATGAATCAACTTTATGAAAATCAAACGCAACGTATTCTAGCAAGCAATAGTTCAAAGCTGATGTCAAATAAGTAATGAATGGTAATGTAACCTGATACGACACAACAAAAGCACCTTGTTCCAAATTAACTTCACCATCAATTGAAGAAATATCAATCCCAAGTTGACGAACTTTGAAATCATTAGCATCTAAAGGCTTATCAAACTGAAAAAACCAAATGACAGTTAACACACGATTGTGAAAATGGATCCCTGCAACGGTACTTGTAGTTGTTTCACCAGAAATAGCATAAGCAGCTTTATACTTTTTTCCATTTATAGAGCCAGTCTCTGTTTCAAAATCACATTCAGAGGTAAATGTACCTGAGATTCCAACCGATGTAGTGACTGTAGTAATACCAGAAACAACGTCTGGAGTAGTTGAAGCAATAGTGGCTGTTGTTGAGCCAGATGTTACCAAAATACTTGATGCTTCGGAAGTGGAGTCACCATGTGCCACAGGGGATCCACTAGAAATTGCCAACGTATTGCTTGATGTGACTTGATCAATTTGTGATGTAGCAGACGAAGCCGGTGAGCCTAGGGTAATAGTGGTGACAGCATCACACTTATCAAATCTCTTAAAAGCATCACAGTCAAAAGCCAATTGGGATTGATATAAAGGACAATATGTTTCAGTGAAAACATCACAAATAGTTTCTCTCAATCCATCAACCAATGCAGAGCCTAAATTATCAGTGTACAGCAAATAAAAGAAATCATTACCAGCAGAGTCAACTTTGTGGAAATCAAAAGCAACATATTCAAACAAACAATAGTTAATTGCAGTAGCTAGATAAGTGATCAACGGAATCTTGACTTCATATGAAACAACAAATGCACCTTGTTCCAAATTAACTGTGCCACTAATGGCGGAAATATCAAATCCTAATTGGCGAACTCTGAATGATTTAGCATCAATTGATTTATCAAACTCAAAGAACCATGTAACTGTTAAAATACGATTATGGAATGGAAGACCAGCAACAATCTCAGTTTCTGTTTTTCCAGAAATTTCATAAGCAGCTTTGTAGTGTTTACCGTTGATAGAACCAGTTTGAGCACTGTATTTACATTGAGAGGTGTATGTCTCCTCAGCAAATAGTGATGTAGTGACAGTGGTGATACCAGAAACGACGGATGGAGTTGTAGCTAATGGCTTCGCTGGAAGAGCTGTTGTGACATCTTTGGCGACTGATCTTGATGATATGGTGGTGGTATGTGAGGTGACAGAGGCAGTTGGTAGTTTCTTAGTTGATGAGACACCAGAAGGTTGAATAGTTCTAGTGGTATGGCCATCACATCTAGTGAGCTTTTTAAATGCTTCACAATCAAATGGTAGCTGAGCTTGATAAATAGGACAATTTGTAGCAGTAAAAATATCACAAACAGCGCCTCTTAGACCGTCAACTAATGCAGAGCCCAAGTTATCGGTGTATAGCAAGTAAAAGAAGTCATTTCCAGCAGAGTCAACTTTGTGGAAATCAAAAGCAACATATTCAAACAAGCAGTAATCAATAGCAGAGGTTAAATAGGTAATAAACGGCAAAGTTACTTGATAAGTAACAAGGAACGAGCCTTCTTCCAAATTAACATAACCATCGATTGAGCTGATATCAACACCTAATTGACGAACTTTGAAATCATTAGCATCCAATGGCTCATCAAAAGTGAAAAGCCAAGTAACCGTAAGTTCACGATTTCTGAATGGAATAGCAGCAACCACACTAGTGGTAGTTTCACCAGAAATTTCATAAGCAGCTTTGAAACGTTTCCCATTGATGCTACCAGAATGAGTAGCAAAAGCACATTCTGAGGTTAAGGTTGTAGAAAGACCCAGGCCAGTTGTAACAGTAGTGATTCCTGAGACGACTTCTGGAGTCGATTCACGCTGAATGTAATGACAATATGCAAACGACCAAATAAAGGTAGCATACAACAAATTTAACAATTTCATGATCCTCTATTGATTGGAGATTGATTATGGAAAGTCCATATTTGTTAACCTTATATTTTCATGAATTTTGAACCCTTTTATAATAGAAACTGTTCAAGGTAAACAACTTCGTGTTTCTTTCAAGGGCCTCCTTGAATAAAAAGAATGTTTCAATAACAGCTCCTGAAATAAAGCGCTCAATACTGCATCAGATTGGCTGGTCTTTACCATAGTCCGTGAACACTTAACTTTTCAAGCATTGAATGAATTCACCTTGACGCTGAAGAAAGATATCTGCTCTCTGCTCTCTTTATGGAGTTACTGCTACCAAAACAGAACAACACACATTGTCTCAAACACAAATGTACGAAATCCCACCTAATATATGAGTTTTGGTATTTGAAATGAAATGTAGCTTACTCTTGGTTGATAAATTGATAGTATTGAATTTCACTGACTATCATTAACAGTGCTAAGGACCAAAACTTCCATGAATATTACCAAATGACAGACAATTAGGAGAGTGATCAGTACCTGAAATAGACAAATAAACCGGGTTGAACTGGATTGAACTAAATATATTAAGTTGGATCATCACAGCAAAGTGTTTGGCTCATGGGTTCAAAAACACGGTACTTCAAGCTAAGACAACCATTTTCCATGAGCGCCACTATGCGTCTCTTCTCAACTCTTGGGCTCATCCAATTATGAACTCCACTAGCGCAGTCTTTTAAGAACTCATAAGCAGATCTCAGATCTCAGTTCACATACACTGGATAGCTTTGATAGAGGTATCTCAATGGCCACGGTACCTTTGGGGGCTTGTGTAAATAGCATTCAAGTTTGGCTTTGTGACGTTAATTTTTTCCTTAAAAAAGCGTTTTGATTACCTAATATTCACGTCGCGACTCCTTGTATAACCTGCTTTTTAACTTTTCAACGGTTGAAAATTTTGATGCAGCTTGGAGTTTTATACCATCGCTTACAATTTTACGGGAAGTTTAGAAATGCGCGTGCGGGAGAGTGTTCGAGAATGTCAGTGTTCAGTGGTAATTGTTACAGATTTTGGAAGCTGAGAACTCCAGGAGTGATCATCGATGCTTTGTTCCTTTTCGAAATCAAAATCAAAAGTTGTGATTAGCAAACATCTCTTACAAAATGTATGGGTTGTAACAATAGTCAATATCCATCGCATTCAAAGACCGATCCTACAATCATACGCTATGGCAATCTCTTGATTTCGAGCTTTAGCCGTTAGATTGGGTTGATTGATCATCGATCTTTAATCTCGTATGATTAAGAGAAACAAACGCGTACGTAGACTTCTGATTCGCTCAATTGAATCTATACCACTTCTACAATTGTAGTGTGATGCGATCCAAAAGGGTTACTGCCAAATTCCAATCCTGGAAAGTTGATGAACAGTTGGGTATGAAGTTTGAACATTGAAAAATTCCTTCAAGCTTGGATATGAACGTTGGTTTTTTGGTCTGTCTCGTACGCATTAAAGTATAGTGCCTCGCAAAGGCCATGCATGATCTAAAACGAAATAAGCGAACTAAAGTTTAAATCGCAGAAGTTGTAACCTGTACGTTGGGCGCATATAACAGGAGGACATTCATTGATTGTAAGCTGCTGCAACCGTTGGAGTTGTATCCTTGTAGGCATCAATAGGTACTAAAATTACTTGATTTCATTACATTCTCTGGGGGAAGGTATTACAGTTGAGCTTATGAGCTAATTCTCGAAGCTCAATCATCAATCAAACAATAACAAGTTGATAGCAATTATGATTTTGTTAAACATTATATTATATAGCTGTATCGATTCAAGACCATGATTCAGATTGGGCTTCACTGTACAGCTTATTGCTCAGCGACGTATAGGTGTTTGTTCATAGTCCGTCAATTGAGCTGGAGAAATACATACACTAGTTAAAAATTTGTCATTAGATTCATTAAATTTACAAACGTACTGTTTAATCATGTACCCACTATTCTTGCATTTCACTAGTATCATTCGATAAAATTTCATTCAACCTTATAGGTGCACCCAATCCACTCAATGCATTAGCGTCCTGTGGTGTATTTGAATTATTGTTATTGGAGTTGACAAGATGGAAAGTCTTTCTTGATGCACTTGTTAAGCTTGGTTGTAACGTTCTTGAAGTTAGGGATTTTCTTTTTTTGGTTGAAGAAAAAACATGTTCCAACTCTGAAAAGCTTTGATCCAACATATCTTCATTTGTTGAGTTCAGTGAACGCATTTCTAATTTATCTGTATCCTTAGCTAGATCATCCATACTAACATCAGAGTCATTATTTGAGTTTTCATCATTTTCATCAGGAACATCCCATCTGACTTTTTTCACAGCCTTTGGTTTATTAATGGATGCACGTAGAGGAGATGAAGTATTTTTAGTGATTTTGGAAACTTGAGAAATTTTCCCAGCTGGTGAAAGTTTGAAAGGTGATGATGTTTTGGGTCTTGCAATTTGTCTTATTGGTGAAGTGGGTATATGAATTTCAGATGTAATCTCATACTGGAGTTGTGTTGCAAATTTTTCAAACTTAGAATCAATATTCATGATTTCATTGAGTGATTGGTCAAAATTCTGATAAAATTCCTTCAAAATTAATTGAATCTCACCTTTAATTGTTTCATGCTCATTAGGGTTTTCCTTCAACTTACTCAATTGATTGATTGTACTGAACAACGTGGAGCTGATATATTTCAAGTTGGTCAAGAAATTATCAGAAGATAAAATTCTATCAAAAGCCATTGATGCATTATATAGAATGGTTCTTTCAACAGAGTCTTTCATAAGAGTCAATGTGGTATCCAATGTTATCTTATCATAATTTGACCAAGCTTCTAATTCACCAAGCTTCCTTATACCACTATTAGCAGATCCTGACAGTATGATATCCAATTCACTTTCCTCATCATATAACTGCTCCAATTCCTCAATTTTTGTGCTCAATTTACCCACCAGATTTTCAATAGCTTGATATCCATTTTCAAATTCAGATATTGGATCCTCTAATGATTGAATATTTTTCAAATATTTTTGTAATTCCCCACGTTGCAGTATTAGTAACTTTCTTTTGCACAATATAGATGACTTCTTCAGTTTTAAGTGTTGAAATTTTTTAGAATTCAAATTTTGCTTCAAGGTATCAAGAAACTCAAGCATTCCAATCTGTACCCTTTCTTTCTTGGCCTTGTACCTTTCAACAGCTTGTCCAACAACAACACTTTCTCTATTTCTAAGTTCTTCAATCTCTTGCTTTTGTTCAGTTATCATTTTCAAATAAGAACCAACATGCCTATTCAAAGAATGTTGGTTTCTTGAAACCTTTGTCTTGATTTCTTTAGCTCTATCAGCATACTTCAATGTATTCAATGTTTCATCATAATGGTGACTTGAAGGACTAATACAAACAATCATCACTGTTTTACAATTACCACCTAATGAAAACTTCAACAATCTAGTCAATTTTGAGTCTCTATATGGTATGTGATTTCTTCTTCTAGCGTCACATAATGCGTTGATACAGTTACCCAAAGCGAGTAATGATTTGTTAATGTTCGCACCTTCGTGTAAACGTTCACCCCTATTCTTTGTAGCAGCAGCTCTTTCACTACCAGCAAGATCAATAATTGATAAAGTTGCAAAAGTATGATCTTCCTTAACATCAGCAGTTCTATTCTTCTGTGTAACGTTGATTTGTAAAACAGCATGAGATCTTGAAGATGTTGCATTGGCTTCAGTTGGAGAGCTGGTTCTATTTCTATTCCCAATGATAATCATATCCATGACATCTTCGACTGATTGAGGTTTATGACTTGTAAGATTCCCAACGTTTATCCTCTTACTGGCATCCTCTCTTAATGTTAACAGCTTACCGCCATTATCAGGTTGCATCAAATCTCTAATAGTTTCATTATAAATTTCCAGGTATGAAAGTGAAACATCAATCAGTTTGGTATCTTTCAAATCATCAATTCTTTCAAATAATTCCTTCATAGTTAAGAAAATGATACCTGGTTCTTCTAATGTCCCACTAATTGTATGAGTTTTACCACACCCCGTAGCACCATATGCAAACACTGTACCATTGAACCCATCTAAAACACTATCCAATAGAGGTCTAGTTGTATTATAATAAACATCTTCTTGTGAGGTTCCTTCATCAAACAATTTATCAAATACAAAACGATGTTCTCTAAATCTTGTTGTTCTTTTCCCATGATTTGAGACATTTTTTGATAAATTTGCTAGTGGACTATTTTCAGGTGGATCGAAAATTAACATTCTATCATCAACGA
Source organism: Hansenula anomala (assembly GCF_001661255.1). Lineage (NCBI taxonomy): Eukaryota > Fungi > Ascomycota > Saccharomycetes > Phaffomycetales > Wickerhamomycetaceae > Hansenula > Hansenula anomala. Next base: position 1,902,629 of record NW_017567112.1, read on the forward strand.
CATCAACGATTTTCCTTAGTCCCTTTGGAGCATATCTTTTTGGTCTATATTTGTTTTCCTTTTCAGCATTATCATTAAAAGTTAGCGCACCATCTCCCAAAAATACTTGTTCTTCTTTATTTACCACTAGATGTGCTGATTCTGATTGTGTAAATGGTCTCACTCTAACAGCTACCGTCACTGAAGATTCTCTAGAAGCTGAAGGATAGCTCATACCTCTTGAAATTGTGGACCTAAGTGGATGAGCTTGTTCTTGTTTACCTTTCCAACTTTTTGTGTCTGGATTTCCTTTCAAAACAAAACAAGAACACCTTTTGTGGTATGTATAGTGTAATTTTTATAAATCAGATGCAAGATTGAATGAAATATGTTTCTTCTTTGGTGTACTTGGCAGCTTTTGGTCTCCAATTGTCAGGTTTGTTTTCCTCTTTTGTTTGTACAACCAAAACTTGATAGATCTCATTGATCTCTTTTTTTTTTCCATAACCAACTGAAATCAAAACAAAACATATAAAATTACGTAATCAATGCGCGAAAAACCTGTCACCACAGTAACCGAGGCAAATTTGTACTTTAGAATACAAATTATTTCTACGAACCTGTACAAAAAACACTTTCTTTGATCATGACATTAAAATTAAAAGATAGACAGCTTATTGCCTAAATACCTGAAATCATTCTTTTTTTTTGAAACTTTTTTATATCTTTGTTGTAGTTTTTATTTTCTCTAACTTTTCCTTGTTTCCTGCTCACTATCATTGCAATGGAGCATATAAAACTTGTGTAGCATATTTCCTTTTATATCTAACGACAGAAGCAACAGCTAAAGTGTTGTGTTTGATACTGGTGGTTGCCAAATGGTTCAAAACAACATGATTTGGAATTGGTAAAGCACCACTTGAATTACTTTTATCAGTTGTTGAAAAATTGTTCAAAATGACACTTTCTAAATGAGGTGGTAATTGTGGAGGGGTTAACCAAGATTGATTTTGATTATTTTGAGCATTGTTATCTAATGTCAGGTAATATTGTTCCATAACTGATGGATCTGTAAAGATTGCAGGAATATCTTTTATATAATTCAAATTTGGTTTTGATGATTGTTCTTCATGAAATCTTGAATAACCGTTACCCATATCATCATCATCATTTGTCAATCCTAGATTGGAATCCCTACGGTCTTCGTCTGAAGGTTTTCCAACTTTTTGTTCACCATGCTCTTGACCTTGTGATTGATCTTGAGTGTATTCATTTTGTTGAGAATCATCTTGGCCCATTTGAACATCAGGTTGTTGGATTTCAATATAATTGACAAAATTACCCATTTGATCAGTGGCTGTTGGGAGATAATCAGAAAATCGTAGTTCATTATCAACAATAAATCTAAAACGATGTGTACCAACTGGTAGCTTCAATTTAATTGAAAATTTCTCATCAGTTTCTTTAGTCAGCTTAATCATCTTTCTCCAACCAGTGAATGAACCTGTGATAAATACATTTTCACCGCCTTGCACCCATACTATTTCAAAAGGAATTGTATTGTTATTATGTTGAGAATCTTGGGAATTGTTATGATCTTCTAGTTTTGAAATTGATTCTTCATTATTTATATCAAGATTAGCGCTCTTAGTTTTTAATTTTTCAAACTCTGGATCATCAGTCAATATCATTGTTGATCTCCTTCTTGGAGTTGGTTGATGTTCTGGTTCAGCTTGTTCTTGTTCTTGTTCAGGATTTAATTCAGAATCAATATTCATTGCAGAAGGTTGCGAGTTCAGGTTAACATTAGAGGCGCCAGAATCACTCATAGTGACATCTTGATTTGATTGACTATTTTCATTATGTTGTGTAATAGGGTTTTCATCCTCACGATTGTAATCTGAACTGTTGTGACCCATAATTGTGGTGGAGTTTATTGGTTTTGTGTACCTATCTCTAGTGGATGGATTTAAAAGTGGATGAACTTTTGATGGCGAGCTTTCGAAATCTTCTTGATTCACCAAGCCTTTTTTGTTGTTTAATGATTTGTTTTTTCCTTGCTGATGGCCGTGGCTTGTATCGGAAGTGTAGTTATTAATACGTTCTGGAGATTGCAAATGTTCCTGACCGATAAAGCGAGAGTTATCTTGAGAGGCAGCGTTTCCCATCTATATTCAGGGAGTAGCGTTTGGTTGGTAATATGGAGACAAGCCCTATCTGTGATTTCTGGATGTTGAAGTTGATGGTTTTGTAAAACGCTGTGTGTCAACAATCGGCCAGTCAATCAAAAGCTCCTTTCAAGTTTCCAAACGTTCGTCGTTGGGAAGAAGAAAAAATAGAAAGGCGTGACCGCGTGGAAATGGCAGACTCTGCTGGCCCGTTCAAAAAATCAGTTTTTTTTTTTTTGGTTTGGCCCTTTTGAAAAGGTGTTGATGATCAACGTTTAAAGGTTTCGATTTGGAAATACACTGAGATACAGGTTGGTTTATAGGGCAGTTGCGTTGTAAAATTGCTTGCTAAGAGATGGCTGACGAGAAACCTATTGCTGCTGCTGATTCCGCTGTTGCTAAGGATGTTAAAAAAGATGTTCCAGAAATCAAAAGTGATGCTAAACCAATAGAAAATGTGAAACCTAAATCTAAAGGTTATAGTAATCCAGCGCTTAAGGCAATGGGTATTCCAAATCTAAGGTTACCTTCAAGAAACTGGATGATATTTTGGTGCGTTACTTCAGGGTTGATTGGTGGTGTTTTATATGATAAATATCAACAAAAGCAAATAAGAAAGAAATGGATGGATAGAGTTTCAGAATTTGGGGCAAAACCTTTAGCACCAAATGAATTATCAAGAAAAGTCACCATTTATGTTGCTCCACCTCCAAACGATTTCCTTGATGAAAGTATGAGTGTTTTCAGAAAATATGTTAAGCCAATTTTAAACGCTGGTGGTGTTGATTATGAAATCAAATCTGAAAACAGACAAGGTGTTATTAGAAGTTTAGTAGCTGCTGAAATTAGAGATTTACGTCGTCAAATATTGGAAAATGAAAAAGAACAAGCTCAATTGAAAGAGAGTCAAAAATGGTACAATAGAGTTAAAAATTGGTTGAGTAAAAATAAAGAGTCCAAAGAAGAACAAGAAAAAGCATTACAGAATAAGAAATTTACAGACGATTTGAAAATGAAGAATGTTTTAGGTGTTTATTATAACAATATTCATAAGGATGACGCCACTATAAGTGAAGATAGCTTGATATCTGATCCTTCAGAAAATGGTGGTATTATTTGCATTGGTAGAGGTGCTTATAAAGAATACATCACTGGTTTGCATGAAGGTTTATTGGGACCTTTAGATAAACCTATTGAACATAAGGAACTGGAAGAGTTTAATGAAAAGCAACAGGAATTGAAACCAGCACCTGAAGTGAAATCTATTGAGGAAGTTGAAAATGCTGTTAATGAAAATGATAATAATACATCTTTGAATGATACACAAACTAAAACTGATGAAGCTAAATCTGATGAACCAAAGGCTGATAATGAAGAAAAGAAGGATGGAGAGAATGAAGGAGAATCACAAATTCCAATTCCAAAACCATTTATTGAACCAACTGAATATCCTAATGCCAAACTTGCCCCAGAGTTCAATTTCACTCAAGGTAAAGTACTAACAGCTGATAAAGTATCACCATTCTTCCAACAATCAATTCTTGCTATTCCATCATTTCATTTGAATGGGTTTTTGGTTATTCCTCAAAGAATTTTCAGATTCTATACTAGAAGATTTTTAACTGAAGAATATGGACGTAAAACAGTTGCATTAGTTGAAAATTTGACAAGACCATTTGAATCCAAAGATGTTAATTTAGCTAAAGATGAAGAAGATGAATGGCCAAAGAAATGGGTTCAAAATGGGTTGGAGAAAAACAGTGAATGGACACGGGAATTTATAACTGATGATCGTGTTTTGGAAAAATTGCATGTTTTTGATGATGAGAAATTAAATTGAATTGGTTGACTATCATGGACTAAACATCCGTTAATGGTTTCCCATATTATTTTGCATGGTGTTGATGTTGTTGGTGACTTGTAAATATAATCCTTTAAGGGGGTGAACAAAAAAAAATTTTGCCTCTAATTGAATAAAAGAAAAAAAAATCATTTTAAAAAAAATCATTATAATGCTTGTATATTAATGCTGAAATCATAAATTTAGATGAAGAATTGAATTTATCATTTGTCATCACTGTTTGTTAAAAATTTTATGGTATGTTTATATTGTGAACCACGCCTTTGTTGTTGGGATTGTTGATCAATTGAAGAAGAAGAAACAACTGGAGAATATTCACCACCACTTGTTAATTCATCATTTGAAGAGTTATAATCTGAACTAGGTTGCTGTTGTTGTTGTTGTTGTTGTTGTTCTTTTGACATTTTTTTATTGAATCTTGAAGTTTTATTCTCATGAACACTTTTAATATGGCGGTTTAATAAATCCACTCTTCCAAATTTTTTGTTGCAATTAGGAACATTACATTTAAAATCCTTTTCAGTAGAATGGACAGATTTTTCATGCCTATGCAATTGTCTTATTCTATTAAAACCCACAATTTTCCAAGGACAATCATCAAAAGAACATTTATGAGGTCTTTTAACGTTGAATTCATCAAAGTGATCTAATAATTCACCAAATGTGTTGAAGATTTTATCACAATGATTACACATATAAACACCTTTCTTTGGTTTTGTTAAAACTGTTCTCAGGACTTTCTTGTCATTGAAGATTTGTCTTCTTAATGGTATCCTACCATTCTCATCTATTGTTGTTGGGAAATCATTGGGTATAAATTTTGATAACTCTTCAGAATGAATGATTGAAAGGTTTAATTCTTTTTCTATTATAGGGTTTGGTTTTGCTCTCTTTTGACTTTGATGTTCGTTATCCTCATGATCATTATGTACTATGTTTTGTTCTGTGGTCATGATATTGATGTGTTGAGTATGATGTGTTTGAAAGGACAACGTAGTTGAAGGTGGTGGTGGTGGTGGATATGGATTTGGGTTGTTCTACAACAATTCTGGTCAAATGAGGATCCATTCACTTATTTAAAGCTTTAGAGAAAAAGACCACAACTAGTAACGAATCGTACGGTGACTAGGACCTCAAACTTTTTTTTTGAATGGAAGAGAGAAAAAATCGTGTATTTTTTTTTTCATGGGTATACTTTGGGCTTTAGAGTAGCTGTTGTTTTAAGATGAAACAAATCTAACTCCAACACCAGCTTGAAAAAAAAAAATAAAACCGAATGCGCGATCGAGTGAAAAAAAGTTTTGGCAGGCGCAAAGAGACATGAAATTGCAAGTTAAATAACATGCAGCAGATATGAATAGTACAATAGCTGATACCTTTGGAGGTGTAAATTCTGATTATAGAAGGTTGTAGCTCTAAAAGTGTCAAGTTGAACCCTCCAGGGCTGTCGATGAGTGCCCACAAGTGTCTCTCTTCCTTGTAGGAGAGCCCTTCCCGTCAGACGTAGAGGCAGGCGGGCCCTGCCGCCTGCGACGTTGGAAAATTCGAGCAGCAGGAAATAGAAGTTAGTGGGACGGGGGCGAGGTGGGCCCACAGCACCGCTCTAGAAGTTAATCTTGAAGGGAAAGACAAGGTCCAAGCTGGACTACTCCAGGCAGTGAGCACTGAGCACAGGCGGCCTACCTGGTTTGGTTTGGTCTGTGGCCGGATGGGCGCTCAGTGCCGGAAGGACATTTCAGGAAATGGTAGGCTAGGATTGGGCTCGTACTTTTACACACTTTACACTGGCTGCTGCTGCCAAAATGCATCCAGCGTGCGCGGTGCCAAAAGTGTATCATGTTGAAACAAATTGTTTTTTACCTTCAACTTGACACCGAAACCTTGAGCAAGTACGGACGTCGAGAACCTTCTGGTGGAGGAAGTTTATACTCTAGAGAAAATTCCTGACACATGAATGGATGAGTCGTGAACTGTTCTGGAATGCAAATCGTGGTGTGTAGAAGCCAAAAGTTACAACCTAAATATTGTAGTTATCAATGATATCCGGTCTACAAACTTTCATAGTACCAACTTCATCCGTACAAGAATTCACTCATACTAATTATTCGGTTTGTATATATATTAAGAGATAGTACACACGAGTCTCGGCACACATCTATTAAATCCACTTTCACACAGAAACATGCTGTTCCATGGTCTTGAATAATACACGTCAAAGTCTGTCATCTACAGCAGCTGATGCCGTTATTCATGAATTTAAGGTAAATTACGAATCGACGATGGTGATCTCAATACGTGCAGTTTGGAAGCTACATGATTGAAATGAGTACAGTGTATATATCGAACAAAGAGAGTAAGAGCATCTTGAAATTAATCTTTACAATAGTGAAGAGCGAATTTGGACACTTGATGGGTAGGTGAATCATCAAATATTTCGTGATTCATCACTAAATCATGCCCTTGTCATCTTTTTGTGCAGTCAGTTAACTTTCAAGTAATCTTAATCACCAATGAATCATATCCTGTTCGATTTGTATCATTTTAACCTCCTCTACACAATTATAGCTCTACATGAGCCTACAGCAAGTAAGGAACAGTTTTCCAAGAAAGCTTCTCTTGCTTCGATTTCCTCCTGATCACCGCTACACTTTTCAACAAAAAATCTTCTATTACATAAACTCATAACCTTTTTTTCGTAATAATATATGGCAATGCTGTCAATTGTAGTCCCCAATCATTAAAAGTTTAATCCTTTTACCCCTTATAAAGATATTTGTTTATACCTCAAAAACTTTGTAAGGTTAAGCTTTTAGCAACTTCAGTATCTTCAACTGCTCTTTTAAATTCTTGAAAATTTAATCTTCCATCACCATCTTGATCATTCTCCATTATTGTACGATCAACAATCTGTTGTAATTGATCATCATCAAGGTTTTTACCAACCATCATTTTCAAAACTATGTATAATTCACCATTGGATATATAACCATCTTTATCAATATCATATATCTCAAATGCAAATTTTAATTTATCATCTTTTAAACCTTTCCCACTAAATATACTTAAACCTGTTATAAATTCTTTAAAATCAACATCTCCACTACCATCTTTATCAAATGTTTCAATTAATCTAGTAGCTAATGGATTACTAGCAACACCAGGTATAGCTAAAAATTCATCTTTTGATATAGTTCCTGAACTGTCTTTATCTAATTTCATAAATCTTTTACGTAAACGATCAATTTCTTCATGGTCAACTTTGAAACAAGCTGTTAGTATTGCATCCTATACCAATAAATGTAAATCCAACTCACAATTTGTACCCTCCATAAGAGAGTCCACTAGTTTAGAAGATGTTAGCCCCATTATATTATCTATCCTTTGATTTATTTGTTCTTTTTTCGTTGATGTACTGTGTTTGAATTGTTGTTCATCAAAGCAAAAAGATGGAAAATTACTTCAAAATAATTTCGTGTACTTACCGACTTTTCCGCGAAAATAAATTTATTGAAGCGCAAACATGTCAAAGATTCTTTTGACTTGAAATGTTTCCAAAAGACAATAATGCCCAAGGTTTCGGTGTTTTGTCCATGCAGTGAGCCATTGGATTTCACTTCACAAGCTGTTATTGATCCTGCTAAGCTACAATTGGATTCGTATCCTCACACAATAACAGATCAAAACACTCATCATTTATTATCATATTTAAATTTTTGTGAATATTGTCAAAGTGTTAAATGTCGGAAATGTATTGAGCCTGAAGTTGTTGTTAAATATTGTCCCAAATGCTTATTAGAAATGAAGCCTGAGTATAGTTTTTGTTCAAGAAACTGTTTTGATTGTCCTTTATGTGATGGGAATGTATCAATTCATCAATCAAAACATGATGTTCGAAATTTTAAAATGAAGTGCTTACAATGTGACTGGCAATGGGAGACTGGTGAATTAGAAAAACAGAGAGCGTTGAGTAGAGTTGTTAAAAGTCAATTGAATTTGAAAAATCCAATGCAAAGATTTTCCACTTTGGAGACTTTTTATCTTCAAAGGAAACAATTGTTACAAGGTGAACTGGAAATTTCAAAAGATACAGCTTTACAAATGTCAAAATTGAAATTGAATGATGGTGATTTGAAAGATATTCAAAGCTTTATAGGTCGGAATTCCATTAAAAAGTTTGATAGAGATGAAGATTTACACAATGTGGAATTCTTATCAAAACAAGAATCAAATTCTCAAATCTTGACATATACTCAATCAATCAAATCAACAATACCTCAACGTTCTATTTCATCTGTCCCACCAAATTCAACAAAATTGAAAACCAAAATTTCCAAAAGATGCAAGGCTTGTAGAAATTCATTAATGAAACCAGATAAAGAGATAACATCTGTGAAATTTTATAAATTATCAAATGCAATTGATTACCTACCATTGTTGAAAATTCATCCACATCCAAATTTCAAATCTTCACCAACTCCATCAACACAATACAAATCATTATTATCTTTTGAAAATCCATTAGACATCCCCATGAAATTAACAATATCAACATATTCAATAACACCAGGATCATACAATCATAAAGTTCATATCCCAAACTTTGAATTTGAGCTATCTGGGAAACCAGAAAATTATTCAACTTTACAAAATTTCATAAAGACAATCCCTACAATAGAACTTTTGAAAGATACAAAATTAGGTAGAATTGAACATATGAATAGAAATCCAGTCAATTTTGATTATGATGTTGTGGAAAAGGGTATAAATTGGTGTGTTTTCCCTATATTGATTGAAGTTGATGATTCTAATGGGATTGGCCATGAATTGGAAATTCCCGTTTTCATTACAGTAAAGACTGAGTTTTATTCAACCGGGTACTGGTCTGTCTTGAAGTTTGGCGAAGTTGAATAGAAGTAATTGCTATATACAACTCTTTTAATGAAGCTATGAAATATTAAACTCCTTTATCCAAAATTTCGGTACAGGCCACTACTTCACGACTTTTGTCAGGTATTACATAACCAGAATAACCAATTATGCACAATTCATCAATACTCAACATTTCACATCAACTATAAGAAGAATCAAGAATCCACTAATTGTAACATTATATGTATATTAATAGAACATCGGAATTACCTTATATACACACAGTAGAGGATATTCTGTCAGGTTAAAACCACGAATAAAATAAAACAAGTGATCATTAAATCAACATCAACTAGAAACAATGGCTGTCACAAGAAACTCCAATAGAAGAAACACCTCTTCAACCTCTTCAACCTCTTCAACCTCTTCAACAACTAGAGTAACCAAAACCAGAAAACCAGCCAGAAAAACCAAGGCTAATCCTCGTGTTACAGCAATTGAAAACAATATTTCTGCATCACATGCTGCATCAACATCTGAAAACACACCAAACTCAACCACTTCAGAAGAAAATTTTTCAACAAATGGTGTTCAACAAGCTGCATTATCTGCACAAAATGA